>NC_064848.1:115434225-115751725 GCF_024139225.1 Suncus etruscus | reverse complement strand
AAGTTGTTGTCATTTCCTCATTGTCAGGATATCATATCAAAACTGGCACATGTTGGTGTCAAAGCAGTATTAAGAATGTCCCAGAGGGAGTTTGGTTCCTGGAGCTGTTGTGGAGAACTGTGTCAGTTCCTTGTCTGGGATCTAGGGTTCGGGGTTGGACAGTCACTGTCTAATCACCTGGAGTCTAAGTTGGGTCCACATGACATATGTTCAAGGTGGGAGGTGTCCCTGTATTGTAAAAAAAAAGTATGAGTTCTTATCCCTAGTAGATAAGAACTTGCTTCTATTCATAAAATTTCCCCTTTTATAATATGCCATTTCAGGAAGAAATGGTACTATATTATATTGCTGGTGTATTTGGGGGTGGGAGTGCTTGGCTCCATCCTCTCTGTGCCCTGGTTTTGACTTGAGCTATTATCCTGGCAAGACATTTTATTGTAGGTTTTTTTTTTTTTTTTAACCAAGCAGCACCAAAAGAGGTGAAATTAAGAAAGAGAAGAAAACAGAAACAAGACAAAAATAAAAATATATATACTCACATATAAAGACATAAATTTAAAAATGAGTTAAAAAAGTAATTAAGGGAACAAAGTGATGCAGAAGACTACCTTACATTTGGGGAAAAACAGGTTAAGAGGTAGTATTATATAGGTCTTAAACTTATAAAGGAAATATAGGCTTCCCCATTGTCTTTTGAGATTTTCTTGTGGTATGTGGGATCCAGGGCACATTTTTATCACACACCCTGATCTTCTTGAGATTGAGAAAAAATTTGCAGCAGAATGGTCTTTGGTAGAATTCTTGCGCTGGGGATCCTTTTGGGGCTGAGTCCAGTATCAAACAGCAGTCCACGTTTGGGAGAGGTGAGAAGGAGGGTCACACCGAATGAGTTAGCAAGAGTGTTGATTGTAGTTTCTTGCCGGGGATGAGGTGTGGGTCTGAGTGGGTGTCCTTGCGTTTGGTTGCTGGGTAATGGCTTATTGGGGTAGGAGGTTGGTCTGGATACCTAATGGGTTAAGAACTGAGGGTAAATAGTTTTAATGAGGTGGGATATCAGGTTGGGATTGGAGAGTGAAGGATTTCTGAAGGGGGTGAGAGGATAGTATATAGGAGGGGCTATATACACTATAGGCATGGGTTGTTTACAATTTAGGTTTGGCTCTCAAGGAGGCGTCTTCTCTCTATGTGCTCATGCCCACATAGAAACATAAAATAGTTACCTTAGGTATAGCTTAAGAAAAAGAAGAGGGGAGAGCAAGAAATAAGAGGAGAAAGAAAAATAAGTGAATATAGTAAAAGTAAGATAAAGAAACTAATAAGTCAACTAAGAGAAATTGGGCCGGTGTGTCGAAGTTGGGAAGTTTTCTCAGTTTCTAGGGATTTTGTTAGTGATGGGATTGGATCTTCCTGAATTAGGGTTTTAGGATTAGGTGATGACTGGAGCAATTTAGGATACACATAGGTTTCACATCTCGAGTACTAAACAATGTGTTAGTGAGGCCTATCTATGTAGGTGGTTACCCTATGTAGTATTGTCTGCTGCACCTTATGTATCGGATTTCCTTTCCTAAAAAGAAAGTAACAGTGTGGTTTTTATTTGACATAGATTGAATTGATGATAAGGAAGAAGAAAAGGGAGAAAGAGAAAAGTAGTGAGAAGAGAGAAGAAAAGAGAAAGGAAATGTTAATTTGCCTAAACATGTTTGATGGGTAGGTCCTATAATATAAGTCTGTGGGTCACAGTTAACTGCTTCAGTGGTGTGGCTGGTCACATGCTTCAGAGGCTATAATCTAGAGATAAAAAGTATATTAAAGAGATTTATCAAGACATTTTCATAATGCAAACTGAGTGTCAACTTAGGTTGTCCATCCTTTGTATCCAAGAACCTCTGTGGACAGAAAAGCTGAGAGGTTATTTTAAATATAGTAAGATTAAGGCATTAAAACATATTGTTATGAAATGCTTCTGCTGGAGTCACTGACTTCCCACCATATTCTTTACCTGTAATCCTGTATAAGATCCCCAAGACATTATTATAGGCCTTTGTAGTAAAAGGCTGATTACATACCTGTTCTCTCTACGCTGTTGTTTCTACTCTTGCTGGTTTCTTTATGAAATAATGTATAGTCGAGGCTTTGTGTTGTTCCTCTTCCACTTGTTTTGGACACTACTCCCCAATAAATGCTGACAATTACAGTGTTTGGAGTTTCTACCCTGTTAAACCATTGTATTTATTCATGGAGTATTACATGTATATATGGTGTATATTCTAGGTACTTCAGAATAGTGCTATCATTCTGTGTTTATTTTTCATCTTCAGGCTTATTTCATTTAACATAATATTTTGTAGATCCATCCACATTGCTGCAAAGTCTATGATTGTATTATTTCTATCTGCTATGTAGTATTCCATTGTGCGTAAATACCACATGTTCATGATCCAATCATCTGTTGTTGGACATTGGGATTGGTTCCAAATCTTGGCTATTGTACTGAGTGTGGCGATAAATAGTGGGGTGCACACATACTTTGGGATGAATATCCTTCTGACTTGGGGATATATACCCAGGAGAGTAATTGCTGGGTCATATGGCAGCTCAATTCTGAGTTTATTGAGCACTCTCCAGACTGTTTTCCATAGGGGTTGTACCAGGGAGCATTCCCACAGCACTGGATGAGAATTCCTTTCATACCACATCCCTGCCAACAGAAATTGTTCCCATTATTTTTGATATGAGCCATCCTGACTGGTATAAGCTGGTACCTCTTTGTTGTCTTGATTTGGATTTCCGTAATGTTGAGTGAAGGTGAAAACATGTTTTCATGTGTCTGTTGGCCATCTTTTGTTCTTCCCCCAGAGAAGTGTCTATTCATTTCTTCTCCCCATTTTTCTATGGCTTTATTTGATTTTGAGGCGCTCAGCTTTCTGAGTGCTTTGTATATTCTAGATATCAGCCCTTTATCTGATGTGTTGAGTGCAAATTTTTTTCCCATTCTGTTAACTGTCTTCTAGTATTAAGAAGGGTTTCTTTCACCATGCAAAAACTTTTTAGTTTGATGTAGTCCCATTTGTTTATGTTTGATGCTAAAGTTCTTGCCATTGGTGTTCTATCCTCAAAGACTCTTTTAATATAGAGGTCTTCGAGTGTTCTGCCTATTTTTTTCCTCAATAAACTTTATAGATTCAGGTCTGATTTCAAGGTTTTCAATTCATTTTGAGTTGACTTTTGTATAAGGGGTGAGGTATGGATCAATTTTCAATTTCTTACAGGTGGTTTTCTGGTTGTACCAACACAATTTGTTGAAGAGACTTCCTTTGATCCATTTCAAGTTCTTGGCTCTTTTGTCAAATATTAGTTGACTCTATATCTGGGGTTTTATCTCTGGAAATTCTGTTCTAACCTACTGGTCTGAGGTCTGTCTTTGTTCCAGTACCATGCTGTTTTAATCACTATGGCTTTATAGTATAGCTTCAGGTTAGGTAAAGATATGCTACTTATTTTTCAGTATGTAAAACTGAAAGCAATGTTTCATGGTTTTCAATTGTTTTAATGTTTTCATTGTTTCATATGCTGAGCCATCTTTGCATCCCTGGGATGAAACCCACTTGGTCATGGTGTATAATCTTTTTGATGTAGTGCTAGATTCGCTTTGCTAAGATTTTGTTTTCAGCTTCTTATTTTTCAGTATGCATTTGGCTATCCTAGGTCTTTTGTGGTTCCAGATGAATTTTATGATTGCTTGTTCTAAGTCTTTAAAAAATGATGTCTGAATTTGGATAGGGATTGCATTAAATATATATAGAAGTTTAGGTAAGTAGTCCTTTTGACTATGTTGATTCTACCTACCCATGAACATTGGATGTTCTTCCATTTCCTTAGATCCTCTTCAACTTCTTTCTGAAGTGTTTTGAAGTTTTCATGGCATAGGTCCTTCACTTCCCTTGTAAGATTGATTTCTAGGTACTTGATATTTTTTGATACTATTTTAAATGGGTTTGTCTCCTTAATCTCTTTCTCCTCTACTTCATTATTTGTATAGAGGAACCCTACTGTCTTTTGTGTATTGACTTTGTAGCCAGCCACTTTCCTGTATTGGTTAATTGTTTCTAGGAGTTTTACTGTGGACTCTTTAGGGTTTTCAATGCATATCATCATATCATCTGCAAAAAGGGATAGTTTGAGTTCCTCTTTCCTTATTTGGATTCCTTTGATTCCTTTTTTCCTGTCTGATTGCTATTGCTAGGACTTCTAAGATTATATTGATAACAGTGGAGAGTGTGGACAACCTTGCCTAGTTCCTGACCTTAGTGGAAATGCTTTCTGTTTTTTACCATTAAAGATAATGTTGTCTGTGGGCTTTTCATAGATAGCTGTAACTATCTTGAGGAAGGTTCCTTTCAGTCCTATTTTGCTGAGTGTTTTCAACATGAATGAGTGTTGGATTTTGTCAAACGCCTCCTCTGCATCGATTGATATAATCATGTGGGATTTTTGTCTTATTTATTGTTGATATGGTGTATGATGTTGATTGATTTGCATATGTTGAACCATCCTTGCATCCCTGGGATGAAACCCACTTGGTCATGTTGTATAATCTTTTTGATGTAGTGCTGAATTTGCTTTGCTAAGATTTTATTGAGTATTTTTGCATCTATGTTCATTAGTGAGATTGGTCTGTAGTTTTCTTTCTTGGCAGTGTCTTTGACATCTTTGGGAATCAGAGTGATATTAGCCTCATAAAAGGAATTGGGGAGGATTCCTGTAGATCAGTGGTAGTAATTCTTTTGGAATGTTTGATAGAATTCACCTGTAAAACCATCTGGACCTGGACTTTTGTTCTTGGGGAGTTTCTTAATTACTGTTTCAATTTTCTCAGAAGTGATTGGCCTGTTTAGGCTTTCAAAATCCTCCTTTTCCAGCCTTGGAAGATGGTATTTCTTCAAGTATCTGTTAATTTCTTCTGGATTCTCTAACCTAACTATTGTTGTTCATAATAAGTCCTCATGATGAGTTGGATTTCTTGGATTCTGTTGTAATCTCTCCCCTTTCATTTGTGATCCTACTTATTTGGGTGTTTTCCCTCTTTTTTTATTTTGGTGAGTCTTGCCAGTGGTTTGTCTATCTTGTTTATTCTTTCAAAAAACCAACTCCTGGTCTCATTAATTTTCTGTATTGTTTTCTTAGTTTCTATGTTGTTTATTTCTGCTCTGGTTTTTATTATTTTTTGTCTTCTGGTTGTGTTTGGGTTTTTTTTGCTGCTGTTGTTCCAGCTCCTTAAGATGTCCCTTTAAATTGCTGATTTTGTCATTTTCTTCTTTCCTGACATTGGTGACAGGCCACATTCTTCACAGACCAAAATGGTACCAGTGATAGGCACCATGGCTTACAGGAGGATGGACTAGAACCAAAATGATGCAGCCTTTGTGTGGTTAAATGTGTTTGGTATTTATTTTTTGTGACAGGAACCATTCATAGCAGCATTAAAAATTAGTTTCTCTGAGTTTTTAACTACAAAATTCAATATAAAAATGTTCAGATATGTATAATATAAGAATGAAAAATAATGGTCCTCTGCTTCTTTCCTGACTGTCTCTTCGTAGTCCATGTTCCAGAAGTTAGTAGTTGATGTATTTTGTACTGTTTGTGTATTTACAGATACTCTATAAATGTATAAATGCTCCATTCTTGCCTCAGTGCACACACAAACACTTATAGATGTATAATATGTGTAATAAAACATACAAATTACCAATATACATGGGATATACCTCATTCATATATTTTAAGGTATACATATTATCTATATACAAACATAAGTTACAGAATACTGTGTTTATTTTTACTGATATTAAATATTTATATTAAAATGGGCCCGGAGAGATAGCACAGTGGCGTTTGCCTTGCAAGCAGCCGATCCAGGACCAAAGGTGGTTGGTTCGAATCCCGGTGTCCCATATGGCCCCCTTTGCCTGCCAGGAGCTATTACTGAGCAGACAGCCAGGATTAACTCCTGAGCATCAGCCGGGTGTGGCCCAAAAACCAAAAAAAAAAAAAAATTTATATTAAATATTGTCTTCTGTCATTTTAACCTTATCTTTATCTAAAATATGTCTGGGGAATTTTATATTTCAATACATAAAATAGCATGCAAATTTTAACTAGTCTTATTAAGTAGTAGGATTTCAGCCTGTTTCTGTTTTTTATTCTTATAAATATTGATGCACTGAATATATTTACACATAATGTATTTATTTTGCTTACCTATATATTAATAGAATCGTTCATTAAATCTATATATCTGAATATATGACATATATTCAAAATTTTCCCTAACAAATCACCTTAGCACCTTTATTTACAATAGTATAGAATGAGATAGTTTCACCACATCTGCAAAAATATCAGGCACTGTAAGTGAACATTAGCTATTTTGGTAGCTTTATATATATATAACACTATATTTAGTATTTAAATTTGAAAATGGAATTTAATTGTAAAGAGATCAAATATTCTTTTTATATCTATCAATAATTTTTATTTCTTTTTTGCATTTTTTCCATTGTAAAGTCTATTTATTTATTTATTTATTTATTTATTTGGTTTTGAGGCCACATTTTGCAATACTCAAGATCCAATATTTTTATTTATTTATTTATTTATTTGGTTTTGAGGTCACATCTTGTAATACTCAAGATCCAATATATATTTTTTTTAATTTTTGGGTCACACCTGGTTGCTTTCAGAGGTTACTCCTGGCTCTGAGCTCAAAACTCACTCCTGGCAGGCTCAGAGGATTATATGGAATGTCGGAAACCAAACCCAGGTTCATCCCAGTTCAGCCGTGGGCAAGGCAAAGGTCCTACCACTGTACTACCTCTCTGGCTCACAGGACTCATTCCTGATTCTGCACTGAGGGATCACTTCTGGTGGGCTCAGGGGACCACAAGGGGTACCAGGATCGAACTTGGGTTGATACATACAAGGCAAATAGCTTATGTGCTATGCTTCTATCCCTTTGGCCCTGTAATCTTTACTTTAGTGTTAGAATTTTTTGTTTTATTTGTAATTTTTACTGAATTTCTTAGTTTACATTGAATTATTGTAGTTGTAGAACTACAATACTAGTCCCTATGTTCTCCTATCGTTCCTCCCCTTTATTCCCCTATGGTTTCTCCCCTTATTCTCTCACCTTCTGCCCAAGATCTACTTTTTCTGATTTTCTTTTCTTTTCTTTTTTTGGTATGTGATGCCACCCTGACAATGCTGGGGAACCCCAGGGCCACTGCATCTGACCCTGGCAGTACTTGGTAATTGTGTGATGCTTAGAATGGACTCTATATTCTGGGCATCATGCAGTTTTTTTGACCATTCCCTAGCTCCTTCTGGTTGATGTTTTGTTTTTGTTTTGAGGGCATACCTGGTGATGCTTGGTGGTTACTGTTGGTCTGTGCTCATGGTTTATTTCCATTTAGTGCTCAGGGAACCAATTGGTGTCTGGGATTAATGCAGGGCTACCGTGTGCAAAGTGTGAGCTCTATCACTCTGAGTTATCTCTAGTCCTATGACTGATTAGTTTTTCTGTGGGGGGTCCTATACCTGAAGGAATTTAGAATTTTCTCATGGTTTTGTATTCAGGGATCATTCCTAGAAGGGCTTGGGGGACTATAATTGGTGCTGGGCATCAAACTCAGGTTGCCTCTGTGTAAAGGAAGCACCCTATGCACTATAGCATCTCTCTTCCCCTTTCTCCATTCTATTTTTATTTTTATAATTATTTTTATTTTATGTAAATTAGTCCTTAGACGTCCATTTGTGTTGTAAATTTTTCTTCCTAATTTTTATTGGCCTTTTGATTCCCTAATTCCCCCTCCAACATTTACATTTAATTTTTCCTCAAACATTTGTCTTTAACTTTCTCCCAAACATTTGTTTTTAATTATAGTTAGATATTCCAATATCCTCTATTTTTTTAATATTTTTTTTGGCTTTTTGGGCCACACCCAGAGACACTCAGGGGTTACTTCTGTCTATGTGCTCAGAAATCGCTCCTGCCTTGGGGGACCTTATGGGATGCTGGGGAATCGAACCGCGCTTTGTCCTAGGTTAGCACATGCAAGGCAAATACTATACTGCTGTGCCACCACTCTGGCCCCAATAATCTCTTTTTATATTAGAAGCACATCCTCCAGAATAAAAATATTCAACCATATTTTTCTTCTATTATATTCATGTTTAAATTAAAAAGTTTAAATACACCAAGAATTTTTTTTCTATATAAAAGTTGAACTAAATATTCTATTTTGCTTTATTTTCTCAATGAACTAGTGTGTAGGTTCTGAATGATTATCAACTTAACAACATGTCTTTGATAAAAAACAACAACTTAATTTTGAAAAGCAACCTTTATATACCAAAACCCCCAGTAGACTTGAAATGATTTCAGGAACAATTACTATCTACACATTTTTGCATGAATACCATTCATATCATTTTTCTAAAGTAACTTTTTAAAATTATCTTATTTGGCTAGTCAACCCTTATTTTGCTCATTTCCATGCCAGTCTTACATATATTATAGCATCTGAATTCTCATTGAAGGTTTTAAATAGAGTGAAGTACTCAGTGATGCTGCTGCTGTCTTTATTGTAGTCTTTTTAAATGCTTTAACCTATTTATGTGTTTTAATAGTATAGATTCCTTTAATAAATTCTGTGTTATAAATGCTTGTATCATATATTATTATATTATATAAATGTAATGCCAAGAAAGGTGCTTAATCTATTTTCCTCTGATTTTTTAAATTACCATGAAAAGGACTCATTTGCTTCCAACTAGTATATGACATAGGTCTTTAACCATGCTGTGGATAGGCTGGTGTTTAGTTATAGTAAAATGAGTTATCTTCTCTTAGAGCACAAGTCCTACTTACCTAGGACTTGTGGGATAGGCAGCATAAAAGAATTTTTGTGGCATATACTCCATTCTACATCATGGGAATGCGACTGTCTCTGTTTCCTATAATGTTTACAGTTTCCCCCAAAAAACTTCATATACTCAGGGATCTGAATATGAGTAAATAAACTTCAACAAAAATTCTAAGGGACAGAATCAACCTACCATAAGAGACAGATGCATCTATATGGGATTGAGTTTTTTTTTTTTTCTTTTGACATGTCAGTTCAATTAGAAGTGTTCAGCAGTTTTATTAGATTTGCTGGAATCATGGTTAGTGGTGAGCTTTAGCTGGTTGATCTATCAAAGACTGAAGTTTCATGCTACTACATGGATGGAGCTAGAGGGTATCACACTGAGTGATTTCAGTCGAAGGACAGAACCAGGAACAGATGATCTCTATCATATTTGGAATATAAAGAAACATGGGATAAATGGTCAACAACAATTAAATCTGAGAGGTGGTTTACGAAACTGAGCTTAACTGACAGGGAGGTGGGCAAAAGAGAGGAGTGGATAAGTCTTTGGAATATTGGCAGAAGAAATCAGAAACTGGCGCTGGAGGGATATGGGCCTGAAACTAGTATTAATATTATTGTAAATTATGGTGACCCAATAAAAATGTGGGAAAAAGAACCAGTTCTAGTATAACATTATATTAAGTAGTTGAAGTGTTAATAAAAAAATGAGGAAAAATAATGACAATAAAATAAACTGAAAATAGATGGCATTCACACTTAGAGGATTAAGAGTCTTCATAATCATCCTCTAAAAGAAATCATTTTCTTTTGCAACTCTGCCAGAGTTTTGCTGTTTGCTTTTAGGGAACACTTTATGAATTCTGTGGTGTCAAATTCTGTGATATTGGAGTTTTGTACTTATCTGTGAGTGTCAAATATTTATGTATAACATTGGTGGATTTTAAGGTGTTAGTATTACAAGTGTTTTTGTGAGAGAAAAATCTCAATGCTTGAAGCAATCTAAAAACACCTGTGTCTTTGAAGATTATAAAAAAAATTAAATAATTTTCTGAAGCTTACTTTTGAAAGCTTCTTCTGCTTTTCTGGCTTATTATTGTTCCTTCTCTTAAATGACAGGAATCTCTCACTGGAACAGGATATAACTGTGAGTGCCTTAGAAAGGTTGACTTTTTATCACCAAGGTTATAAACTGGAAAAAATAAATTGTGAATAGAAGATCTAATATTTGGAGGTATGTTTAATATTTGGATTTAATTCAAATTCTCAGGAGCCATAGGGAATTAAAACCAGTGACTTTATCTCCTTTTTATTTTTTAGAAATCACTTAATACCAAGACTTGCCATGCTCATTCTTGTATTAATGTGAATTTTGATTTTCATTCTCTCATTAGACTTTATATTTGTATCTCATTAAATTTGATATGTGAATATCAAGAGCCTTGATATTCATATCAAATTTACCCCCAAGCCCCCACAGCACATTATATAATGTTCAGTAATTGTGCTGAAAAGAGCTTCCATAACATAACCATTTCACTATTTTAAAGAAACCAGAATTCATCAACATAAGAATCTGACAAAAAGGGCACAAATTGAATACATAACCTGGGAGAAAGGCTCAGTGTGGCAAGTTCTTGCATTAAAATGGTACATTGAACTGGAGAGATTGTAGATAGAAGTTAAGACACACATGTCTTGCATACAGCTGACCCTGTTTTAGCACTATATGATCCTCTAAGCACTACTAATGTCCTGAAGGACAACACAGCTTTCTTCAGGGGTTTTTGATAATTTCTGGTATCGCAGCACCCAAGTTGTACTGCATCCTCAGGCTCTTATACTGAATTGCCAGTCCATTTGGCCAGTTGGCTGAGTTTCTGGGCACTGATTAGAACCTTTTCCCCATTCATACTCATCTCTTTCTCCTTTATTGATCTTTTCTATATGAGAGGTTTATTGGGCAACTAGCCAGTAGAGCATTCAAGGCAGTCCAGTAGAGCACAACCTGAAGAGAACCTGTAAGGATGCTGGGTTGGAGAGAAAAAAGCCAGTTGAATCCTAAGTGAAAACTGCATGCTCACTCTTACCTGACACATTTTTCTTCCTCTTTTCTGTTTTCACAGAAAGCTTTGTCATTTTTAAAGCCTATTTTTAATTTTTTTATATTTTTATTTAATAAATCACTGATATACAGTTATGAAGTTATTCATAATTGAGTTTCAGTCATACACTGTTTAACACCAATCTGTTCACCAATGCTTTCTGTCCCCCCTTCCACTTCATCCTATACTCTCCTCAGGTCATCCCTGGATCCACCACCCTTCCTTGCCTGCTGCTGTAGCAGGCAACTCTCTCTTTTTCTCTTTCTCTTTCTCTCTCTCTTTCTCTCCTCTTCTCTTTGAAATACTATTTTGCAATATGGTTACTGAAGGGGTATCACGCATATCACTTTACCTCCTTTTAGCACCAGTTCTGTTCAGAGTGATAATTTCCAACTATTATTGTCATATTGGTCTTTTCTTTGCCCTAACTGCATTCTCCCTGTCCTTTGTGGCAAGCTTCCTACCATGGACCAGTCGTCTTGGCACTCATCTCTATTGTATTTGGGTATTACTATACTAATTTTTTATATCCTACAAATAAGTGAGTTTATTCTATATTTATCCCTCTGCCTCATTTCACTCAGCATAATTCTCCCAATATCCATCCATGTATAAGCAAATTTCATAATTTCATTGTTCCCAACAGCTGCTTAGTTTTCCATTGTGTAGATGTACCACGGTTTGTTTATCCACTTATCTCTTCTTGAATAGTTGGGTTATTCCCACATTCTGGCTATTGTGAATAATGCTGCAATAAACATAGGTGTGCAGAGGGCTTTTCTGTGTTGTGTTTTTGGGCCACTAGAGCATATGGCCATGAATGTCATTACTGAGTCATATTGAAGTTCAATTTCTAGATTTTTGAAGAATGTTCATATTTTTCCAAAAAGACTAAACAGCATAAATTCCTACCAGTAGGGATTTAGGAAGCATGATTTTGGCAGCCTTTTCCCTATTACTCTTATACTGGTAGCCAATTTTCAGGAAGCTGTGATAAGCAGAACTCTGCTGACCTAAGATGCCCATGGCATTGGACAAAGAAACACTTAATGTGTTGCAGGAGTGCAGGGATGATTCAGTGGCACAAGTGCCTTTACTCATACCACAATTTCAATTCCTGGTGCCACCCAGGAATTGTTACTGAGTATGGAGGTACTGAAATAAGAGTGTGCACTCACCTGGTTGATGTGACTTCCTGCAACATAGCTAACATGTGCAATTCCTGCCCAGCACAACCAAATATGTGAACATTACAACCAAGTGTGTAAACCCCCAGTCTTTGAAAGGATAACAACAAAGGAAAAGGAAGGAGAGACCAAAAATGCCAACCATATCTGAGGTGAGACCATAAAAACAGAGTCCTATCATGTTAGCATTAGAGTCTTGGTTCTAAAATAGAATGATAAACATCCAGAAAAATAGCAAACATAATAATTACTATACATCTTATTATGACAATAATAGTTGGAAATTACCCTGAAAGCTAGGGAAGATTCTTTTGGTTTGTGGAGTTTCTGTCAGAACTGGAATGATTTATTCAGTTCCTTAACGGATGTGCCTTTCCTCAAGCACCTAAGTCAGAATAGATGTTCATCTTGTGTGAGTAAAAAAGCAAATTAAAGGGGGGGTGGAGAGAAAGCACAGTGGAGAGGATGATTGCCTTATATATGGCCGACCCAGATTTGATCCAATGCATCCCATATGGTCCCCTGCCTGCCAGGAGTAATTTCAAAGTGTTGCCGGTGTGGCAAAAATAAAAATAAAAAATAAACAGGCGTTGGCTTCATAAATTATCCTTGAATTTGTCTCCTTTAAAGATTCAGTAATAAGCATGTGAATTTCCTGGCACTGCTCTGATTTATTTTCAGCTTAATATAAAAGTTTCATTGAGAAACTTTTATAGTCACATAATGCTTTATTTTACAATTTCAAGTGTTCTATTTTAGGATGCTCACAGACTTGTGTAGCCGCCATCAAAATACATTTTAAAGCACTTTTGTCACTTTAAAAATTGTTTATAACATTGGGGTCATTCCCCACTTCCTTTCTAAGGTTGTATGAAGATTCATATCAACAAAATTGTGCAATCTAGGGTCTTTTATGATGGCCCTTGCTCACATAAATGCAGTATAATGTTTTCAATGTGGTCCTTGAAGCATGCATCAGGGCTTTATTCTTATTGCTAAATAATATTCCAGGCTAAATTATTTTAATCCATTTGCAACTTGTAAAGTTGGTGTTTTTTCTAGTTTTGATCTTTTATAAATGATGCTGCTATGAATACTTGTGTACTAGGCTTTTGTGGGGGAGGGGAGGGGCATCCCACATCAGTGGTATGAACTCCTTTTGGTAGAGTAGTTTGGAGATATTGCTTTTAATGGTGCTCAGGGGATTATGTGGTACTGCAGAACTAATGTTATATGGTATCTAATATGATTTTGATTACTGAACCCTTATAATGAGCCTGAAAGCAAGAAATGTGAATCTTCCAACATTACTCTTTTCTGAAATTATTTTGTCAAGACCCTTTTATTACTAGATTAGGACCAGCTTTAAAAATTTCTTCAAACAGGGACCAGACAGATAGTACAGTAGGTAAGGTGTTTTGCATGTGGCCCATCTGGGTTCAATACTTTAAAACACATAAGGTTTCCTGAGTTCCACCAAAAGTGGCCCCTTAGTGCAGCCATATAGGTAAGATTTGTAAGGGTAAAATTTGTCTTCCTTGAGGAAAAGTTGTATGTATGTATGAAAAACTGCTATATGTGCTCCCCAAACAAACAAAAATTCTAAATCCATACAAGCTGAGACTTTGATGTTAAGTATATTGAATCTGCAAACAGATATGAAGGATCAGTTGCTTCCTTAACAGTATGGAGTCTTTTGATCCATAACTATGGCTACTTCTCAATTTACTCAGATCTTATTTTCTTTCTACAAGGTATTCAATGTATAACTTTTGTATCTCCTTAACATTTATTCTTTTTTTTTGTTTGTTTTTGTTTTTTTTGGGGGGGGCACACCTGTTTGACTCTCAGGGGTACACTCCTGGCTATGTGCTCAGAAATCGCTCCTGGCTTGGGGGACCATACGGGACGGGACACTGGGGGATTGAACCTCGGTTCCTCCTACGCTAGTGCTTGCCAAGCAGACACCTATTCTCTAGCGCCATCACTCCGACACCAAAGAATTGCTTTTGTTTGTTTGTTTGTTTTGTTTTTAACGCTCAAGGGTTACTCCTGGCTATGCGCTTAGAAATCAGTCCTGGCTTGGGGGACCATATGGGATGCCGGGGGATCGAACCATGTTCTCTCTTAGGTTAGCACACACAAGGCAGATGCCTACTGCTTGCGCCACTGCTCTGGCCCTTTTAACATTTATTCTTAAGTACTTTATTCTTTTATTAGAAATAAATTTATTTTATTTATTTTTTTCAGATTGTTTATAGAGAAATACAATTGAATCATATATGTGACTGATATTTGATCCAATGTAACACTTGTACTAAAAACAAAAAAATTAAAAGTACAGTTTGTAAATTAGATCATGCTAATGAAAGTAACAGCTTATTATAGTTTGCTATAGTAAACTCTAAAGTTACCATTGTGCTTACTATAGCAGTGGCCTGATTCTATCCTGAGGACAGAAATACCTCATTAAAAAGCAAAAGAACTGTTACTCTGTCGGCCCATCTTCACAACTTTTTCACTAATCTCTGCAGAGACTCCTAGCCACCAAAACTCCAGGTATGCCAATTTCCTGGCTGACATATTCAAGGACTATTTGGAGCCAGGGTGGGCTGTCACCCCTGCCCACACCCCTCCTCTAGTATTTCCAGAAGTCCTGGAAGCCACACCCATGATTCAGAACCACCTAAATAAGTGTCTATGTAAGTGGTCAACACCGTGGCTCATCTAACTTGAAAGAGAGGCATAACTAACAATAAAAATTCATGGACATACTGGAATTTTAGCTGATTGCTCTGAGGCCCCTCAGGAGGGGTCAAGGAAAGTCCCCCAATTTGCTGAAGCTGTGTCAATTGAACACATAGACTTACCCTACAACTGCTACTACTCCAATCAATGGCCCAGCTTCACTGCTTTTCTAACAATCTCTGCAGAGACTCCTAATAGCCCAAAACTCTAGGTATGCTGGTTTTGTGGCTGACATTTCCAGGGACTGTTTGGAGCCAAGGAAGTTCACCTCTTCCTATACATCAGTATAGTTCTGGCAGTCTTGCCTATAAACCACCACTTATCACCATATGAGCTCATTGGCTCAGCTTCACAGAGCCTCACAGTCCTGAGCAGCCACCTGGATACCTCCATAATTTTAATATTGACTTTCCATTAGTAATACAACACATTAGATGTGCAATTATCATAGGAACTATATAAGCTCAACAACAAAACCAACAGCGGAATGCTAAACTAGCATTAACAATTTCATAGACTTTCAGATAATGACATAATGACCTCATTATGAGATATGACAAATTTTATAAATGTTATTTTAATGAAGTTTTTTTAGATACTTCCATTACCATTTAGTTGAACCAAACAATGTTAAGTGAATTATTCATACCTGTCAAGTGGCAGGCTTTGGGAAGGCTGGAAAACATGTGACAAATGGAGGGAAATTTATACTGTGATGAGATTGGTGCACTGTCTCCTCCCTCCCTCTGACTTTAGTCTTTTCCCTCTGACCTCTCCTGCCTCTCCATTTGACCCCTCCTGTTTCCTCTCTCTTCCCTCTGACCTCTCCTGCCTTCCCATTCTGACCTCACCTGTTTCCTCTCCCTTCCCTGTGACCTCTTGTCTCCTCCCTCTCTCTAATTTTAGTCTCTTCTCTCTGACCTCTCCTACCTCCCCATCTGACCTCTCCTGTTTCCTCTCTCTTCCCTCTGACCTTTCCTGTCTCTTCCTTCTGACTTTAGTCTCTTCCCTCTGACTTCTCCTGTCTCCCGATTCTGATTCTCTCTGATTCACTTGTTTCCTCTCCCATCCCTCTGACTTCTCCTGTCTCCTCCTTTTCTCTGACTTTAGTTTCTTCCCCCTGACCTCTCCTGTCTCCTTATTCTGACCTCTCATGTTTCCTCTTTCTTCTCTCTGACCTCTCCTGTCCCCTAAAAAAAAATGAAATATTGGATGCCAGAAATAACTATATTATGAGCAACTCTGTAAACCAAAAGGTAAATAAATTTAACTTTTTCAAAAGCAGAATAATGCAAAGACATTTTCACAGATATCCCAACCCACAGGGCATTTTGATCCTTAAATACTCTGGAAGAGGTGAATGGCATTATAATTCCTGTCTGTGTTAGATTTTCTCCAGGAACAGTTTACTAAACTACTGCCTAATAGCTATTTGTCAGTTAATTAATAATCAGTTGACCACTAGTCCTATTTGTTCATGTTTTGATTCAGAGGTAAGGACCCAGGATTTTCTTGGTTTTCTATTTAAGTTGTCGCACATTTCCTTGGGGATGTTTCACCTAGTTTATTTTATTAGTTACACTTATTTCAAACTATAATTACCTTATTTGTTTACTGTCTCTCTTGTTCATATAGTAATTTTAGGAGAAAAGGGACATTCCCTGTATTTGTTGTTCATTTCAGAATTTCTAGTGAGTAACACAAACTAATTTTGGGTACATATGTAGAAAAATGGATTTGAAACTACAAAAGCACAACCCAGCTGTGCTTCTGCAAAGTAATAAGCATATGATGATTTTGATCTCAAAGAATGGTAAACATTCAACTTTATTTTTTACAAGAAAATGGCATAATTTTATTTGTATAAAACACAAATATAAATTTATTATATAGAAATCAGGATGATGCATATAAGTAATGGTGACTGGAAAGTATAATCAATACTTCTGAAAATTTTACAGTGTTTATACATATGAGTGCGTGGACACAGGCACTAAGAATCAAAACCAGGTGATCACACATGATGCTTTTCTTTTTTAAAAACTGGATAATGCTCTCATAAATTTTACTTTCTGTTAATTACTGAGCTATGTTTTTATTTTGTGCACTTTTATAGGTGTTAGATTAACAGTAGGGCAAATCAAAGAGTTGAGGGCCAAAGGTCAAGCTAAAAAGCATCTCAATAATGACAAGTCGCCAGACCAAATATTATATTTTTAGTAATTCTTTTTTTTTTTTTTTTTTTTGGTTTTTGGGCCACACCCGGTAACGCTCAGGGGTTACTCCTGGCTATGTGCTCAGAAGTCGCTCCTGGCTTGGGGGACCATATGGGACACCGGGGGATCGAACCGAGGTCCGTCCTAGGCTAGCGCAGGCAAGGCAGGCACCTTACTTCTAGCGCCACCGCCCGGCCCCATATTTTTAGTAATTCAATTATTAAAATTCAAGAACTAATAAATTACATACTAATACCAGGAAAAATTTATTTTAAAAATTAATTAGTATGAAGTCAAAGAGTAGTACAGGAGTGTTTGTCTTGCACATGGCTAACTCAAGTTTTATTCCTAGTTCTACAAATAGTTCCACTGCTGCTGCCACCACCACCACCACCACCAGAAAGTAAGCTTGAGCATTTTGTATTTAAGAAAATATAGAAAGGCAGGTTAATTTAAGAAAATTTTTCTTAGCAATATGTTATCCAGATTAATTAGCGAGCATGAGTATTTTACTTGAAAGTAGTCAGAAAAAATATAGGCTGGGGCCTTAGTTATTTTCACTTTGAATATTCGTATTATTAATTCAAGCTCCAAATATATTTCAGATGGTCCGCAGAATGTAAATGTTTTATAATTTACTGAAACAAAATAATATTTTCTGGAAGGTATTATCTTCAAAGTTGATTGTTTACTTTCAATCTTGAGTCCAGAACATCTTACGTATTAAAGATTAATTCAAGGGCCCAAGAGATTGTATAGTGTTTAGGCAAAGAGAAGTAAGTGTAGCTAGAAAAATAACTATTTTTACAACTACCATGACAATGATAGAGAGGGGGGGCTGGAGAGATAGCATAGAGGTAAGGCGTTTGCCCTTCATGCAGGAGGTCATCGGTTCGAATCCCGGCGTCCCATATGGTCCCTCGTGCCTGCCAGGAGCAATTTCTGAGCCTGGAGCCAGGAATAACCCCTGAGCACTGCCGGGTGTGACCCCAAAACCACAAAAACAAAAACAAAAACAAAAAACAATGATAGAGAGAGAAATGGGGGACATTGGTGGTGGGAACGTTGCATTGGTAAAGGGGGTGTGCATTTTATGGCTGAAAACCAACTACGAATATATTTGTAACCATGGTGCTTAAATAAATAATTATTAAAGGATAAAAAAAACTTTAAAAAATAAGAGAAAAGGGGCCGGCGAGGTGGCACTAGAGGTAAGGTGTCTGCCTTGCAAGCGCTAGCCAAGGATCAGGACCTCAGTTCGATCCCCCAGCGTCCCATATGGTTCCCCCAAGCCAGGGGCAATTTCTGAGCACTTAGCCAGGAGTAACCCCTGAGCATCAAACGGGTGTGGCCCGTAAAACCAAAAAAAATAAATAAATAAGAGAAAAAAAAAGATTGTACAATGTGTTGGCAACTTGCCTTGCATGTTACTGAACCAGGTTCAATGGTTGGCATCCCATATGGCCCCTCCAAACCCACCAGTAGTGATTCCTGATTGCAGAGACAAAAATATGTCCTGAGATTGCCAAGTGTAGCCCCCCTCTTCACAAAAATATAAATTCCAGTGGAAATGGACACACTGTTTTGGAATCTAACAGGGGAATCTGGAGTAGACAATCCTCTAGATAATTTTTCCTTTATTTATTCAATACTAATCAGTGTTCCAGTTGTACTATTTGTTCTGATCCATTAAAGAGTCATGCAATCTCTTCTGCTATCTTCAATTTAATGCCCCTCTTCTATGTGATTTGCTTGGTTTTCATAGCTTTTTTCTTTTTTAAAAACATTTTTTAGTATTATCTTTATTTAAGCACCTTGTTACAAACACGATTGTAGTTGGGTTTCAGTCATAAAAAGAACACACCCTTAACCAATGCAACATTCCCATCACAAATATTCCCAATCTTCCCCCTCCCACCCCAACCTGTATCTGAGACAGGCATTCTACTTCTCTCACTGACATTGTCACCATAGTTGTCAGTGCAGTTATTTCTCTAACTGCACTCACCATTCATTGTGGTGAACTTCATATCATGAGCTGGTCCTTCCAGCCCTCATCTCTATTGTCTCTGGACATTAATACAATAATGTCTTTTATTTTACTTAAAACCCATAGATGAGTGAGACTATTCTGTATCTATCTCTCTCCCTCTGACTTATTTCACTCAGCATAATAGATTTATTGTACATCCACATATAGAAAAATTTCATGACTTCATTTCTCCTGATGGCAGCATAATATTCCATTGTGTATATGTACCACAGTTTCTTTAGCCATTCATCTGTTGAAGGGCATCTTGGTTGTTTCCAGAGTCTGGCTATTGTAAATAGCACTGCAATGAATATAGATGTGAGGAAGGCAATTTTGAATTGTATTTTTATGTTCCTAGGATATATTCCTAGGAGTTGTATAGCTGGATCATATGGAAGCTCAATTTCCAGTTTTTTGAAAAATCTCCACATTGTTTTCCATAAAGGTTGGACTAGACTGCATTCTCACCAGCAGTGAATGAGAGTTTCTTTCTCTCCACATCCCCGACAGCACTGATTGTTCTTGTTCTTTGTGATGTTTGCCAGTCTCTGTGGCATGAGATGTTACCGCATAGATTTATTTGCATTTCCTTGATGATTAGTGATGTGGAGCATTTTTTCATGTGCATTTTTACTATTTGTATTTCTTCTTTGCAGAAGTGTCTGTTTATTTCTTCTCATTTTTGATGGGTGTAGATGATTTTTCTTGTTAAGTTCTGTCAGTACCTTGTATATTTTCTATATTAGCCCTGTATCTGATAGGTATTGGATAAATTGTTTCTCTCATTCTGTGGGTGGCGCTTGTATCCTAGACACTATTTCCTTTGAGATGCAGAAGCTTCTCAGCTTAATGTCCCATCTGTTTATCTCTGCTTCCACTTGTTTGAAGAGTGCTGTTTCCTCCTTAAAGATGCCTTTAGTCTCAATGTCATGGAGTATTTTACCTACATGTTGTTTTAGATACCTTATGTTTTTGGGTCTGATATCAAGATCCTTAATCCATTTGGATTTGACCTTTGTATATGGTATTAGATAAAGGTCTGAGTTTGTTTGTTTTGCAAGTTGCTGACCAGTTGTGCTAACACTACTTGTTGAAGAGGCTTTTCTTGCTTCATTTTCCATTTATTGCCCTTTTATCAAAAATTAATTGATTGTATGTTTGGGGAACATTATCTGTATACTCAAGTCTATTCCTTGATCTGAAAGTCTGTCTTTATTCTAATACTATGTTGTTTTAATGACCATAGCTTTATAATACAACTTATAGTTGGGGAAAGTGATGCCTCCTATATTCCTTTCCCCAAGGGTTGCTCTAGCTATTCAATGGGTGTTTGTTGTTCCAAATGAATTTCAGGAGTGTTTGATCCATTTCTTTGAAGAATGTCATGGGTATCTTTAGAGGAATTGTGTTAAATCTGTACAATGCTTTGAGGAATATTGCCATTTTAATAATGCTAATCCTCCCAATCCATGAGCAGGGTATGTGTCTCCATTTCCATGTGTCCTTTTTTATTTCTTCATAGTTTTTTTCTTGTTGAAAGGTGGCACAGTGGTAGGGCATTTGTCTTGAACACAGCTGACATAGGGCAGACCTCAGTTTGAACCCCCGCATCCCATATAGTCTCCAAGCCAGACGTGATTCTTGAGCGCATAGCTAGGAGTAACCCCTGAGCGTCACCTGGTGTGGCCCAAAAAAACAAAAAGAAAAAGAAAAAAAGAAAGAAAAACATGAAGCTAGAATATTGATTTGATACCTTAAAATATCAAGAGTTCTTAAAAAGAAAATAATGGCCACCGATCTTAGGTAGTGTAGTTCTGGATGATACCTCTGTGACATTTCTAGAAATTGGGGAGTCAGATTTTTCTTTCTGCATAAAGTACAGCAACCAAATGCTATTCCCTACACTCTCCTTCAGAAACAGCTTATTAGTTCAGTGACTGAAATAAAATCATATGCTAAATTTTCTCAGGTGAGATTGGATTACAAGGCTGAAAACTCTGGGTCTCTCCTTGTAAAATGGGATTAGACCAACTCACTGTACACCCACTCCTTCACCAGAAAACTCAGCAGCCCTACCCACTACTACCATATGCCCAGCAGAAAAATGGCTCTGCTCCTACACCAAGCTCCAAAAGAAAATAAAGGATGCCAATACTTATAAATCCAGTTCTGGCTGATATTTCTGTGGCTTTCTCAGAATGATGGGAGGGAGGGTTATTTCCTTTTCTTTATTAACTAAAGCAGTCCTACCACACCCTACACTGACAAAAATGGCCCAGCTCTGAGACTTAAACTTATCCAATATCCAAGCCATAGAGTTGTTTTAGGTCTATAAATTCTAGATCATATGGCCATGTGCAACTACATAACACCTCAATATCTTATAGTAGTGTTAGTCTAGTAACATCCAGTTGAAAGTTACATAGTAATCTACCTTACAGAGAGTCTAAAAATTAACACAGAAGGTTCAACTAATACCAGCTGCAGTTAGACACTGACTTTAATAATACCATAGAAAGATATAACAGTCATTTAAAATTGATCTATGTTGATCTGAGTTTTCATAATTCCATATGACTTTTTGTTGGAACAAGCAATATGAAGTGAGTTTAATAATGCTTGAAATGACTATATTATGAAGAACTTGGTAAATCACAGTGTCATAATAAAAATTAGAAAAAAATTATCAAGAGTTACTAAGAAAGAAATAGCATTGGAAGAAGTAGCAAGCAAGAAAATGGACCTCCCAAGATTAATATCTTTAGATTATCTTAAAGTCAAGATACTACAACTATGCCTTAGTGTTCAGAGTTATCAAAAAAAAATAGCAAGGTAGAAGTAAAGTAAGACTCCCAAACTAGCCATCCCTAAATTAGAGGAAAGGGTCAAAGAGGCAGTCTGATTTCTTCCTGATACCAACCCTGGTTGTTATGGAGATGGGAGGAGGAGGAACAGTGAATTGTGAAATGTTGCTGTGGAAGAATGATTCCCATATATATAAGCTTGGTGATTCATAATATCGGTCTGTTAAGCCAGGTAGCAATAATTTTCAGCCTAGCTCCCATGGTAGTTTTGGAATCAAGGTATACGTAATTTCCTAAAATCATGTAAAACTATAATTGTTTTTTGTTTGTTTATATGTAGCCTTATCCAAGAACTCCCTATGGCCTCAGCTTTTTAAAAAGGCACTGGAATTTACTCCATCATGATGTTTGGCTCTTTTTCCACACTATTGTTTTTTTCCATCTGAACATGACTACATTGAAAATTCACATTCAAATCATTTATATTGATCTACCTTCCTCCTTTTACCAGAGGGACCCCAGTTATCTGTTGTGGTATATACTGCAGAATATTTAACACCTACTTTTCATTAATAAATAAGAATTTGAAATTCTTCAGAAGATGCCAAGAGCCAGCTTGGCATATTTTTCTCATAGAATAAGTTGGTCAAGTGAGACACATAACAAACAACCTTAAACAAAATGAGGCCAATCAATGTGCCTTGAGCATCCACTAATTTATCCTGACCTTGACCCTTTGATGGAGGGACAGAGATAGGAACAAGGAAGAATCTCCAGCCTGCAGCATCTGCCTCTTGAGAGGTGCATGTGTAAGTGTCTTTAGAAAAGGTTTCCAGGGAAACCATATTAACTTCTGTTCTCTTTCTCTTAAATGTATCAAGCACTAAACGTGCCTGCTAGTGCTAGAAGTTCTCATTTGAAGGCAGGAGCTGCTGAAGAAAAAGTGTTTGCCTGAAACACCCCCACATAGCCAGAAATCATTTTTATGCTTCCTTCACGAAATGTCAGCTGCATATTCGATAGGGGGGAACTAACTGACCTGGGTTCATTTGTGGGGAGAATGAATATAAAGAAAATTAACTTCAGCTGGTTGAAGAGCTTCCCCTTCCCACCCAGTTATCAGGATGGTTACAGTAACTGTTAGTGCTCAGATTGAACCATTAAGTTTCACCACTTAAAGGCTATGCACGACTGACCATGTAGAAAATGTAGGTACCATAGAATGCTTTATGTATCTTTAAAAAAAAAAAAACATGCAAAGAAATGTTCAAGCTAGAACATCACAGAAAACTTGGCTGAAATATTTCTACACTTACTTATCTCCATTTGCAGCCAAGGACTTTCAGAAACCTACTCTGTTACCCTGCCTGTGTTTTGGGTGAAGTCAAGATAAAACTCAGGGTTTTATGCTGGGACCCAACTTCCCTGATTAGAAATCACTGACCTTGAACTTCTTTCGTTCTTCAGTGCAGTTTAACTGGAATGCAAAGAAGTTGATTTAAACTCATCACCCAAACAAAGGAGATCTGGGGAGCAGTCATGCCTAGCTACATGCTCAATCACCCAGAGGAAAGGGGGTTTGCAGGGAGACCGAGAACTACATACCCACAAGAGGAAGACAAAAGAGATGAGGAGGTCTTCTTTGTGAGGGTCGAATGTATTTCTTGAACCAAATATACAACCTATAAAGAATTCCCATTTTGTTTTTTATTTGTTTTTAGTTTAGGGGGAACTCCCATTGCAGTGCTGGGCCACCAGACTTACATTGAGTTGGTCCAGGAGACCACGTGGACCAGGGTGGAGACTGTGTACAGTAGACCTGTGCTACATTTCTTTGAACTATTGCCTCAGTTTAGTTCTTTTTTTCTTTTCTTTTTTTTTTCTTTTTGTTTTTTTTTGGGCCACACCCGGTTATGCTCAGGGGTTACTCCTGGCTATGCACTCAGAAAATCGCTCCTGGCTTGGGGGACCTTATGGGACTCTGGGGATTGAACACAGTCCGTCCTAGGCTAGCGCTGGCAAGACAGAGAGGTCTTACTGCTCCGTGCCATCGCTCCGGCCCATCACTTAGTTCTTGAGTGTTAATGTTCTATTTCACCGACTGACAATTCCTCACAAAACATCCCATTTCCCAGGGACCCAATTGTACCAAATTTCTTTCCAAATGGTCAGGGCTTGCCTATTCTGTCCCCGTTCCTGACTGTGTGGCGTGTGCTGTGGGTCCATCTACCCAGTGATGCTGAGGGTCACTGCCCATCTGCTCACGTTGCCTGAGGATGATGCTGTGACGTCAGACAAGTTCTTCACATGGGGCGAACTGAACAGAAGTGCAGCCCCCAGTCAACTGCCACGCTTCAGGCCATGCCAATGCTAATTTGACAGGGAACTGAGTTGGTACAAGGATCTGAATTTCCTCTGTGAGGAATATAGGCTTCTGGGTTCTGAGTCCTAGAACTCTAGATATGGTAGAACCTTGTGCAGAGTCCAGATTCAACTTTTCTTTGTCTAGGTCAAATTCCAAAACTCAGGAAGCTCTGTCTTGGGTTGGAGCTGGGACTTCCCCCATGGACCCTGTTCTTTCCTTACCCAGCTTGCCTCTGGCACTTTCTTAAGATAAAAGTTGAGGGCTGCACTGATAGTTTAATGGGGAAGGCTTGCACATGGCAGACCCAGGAGTAAGCCCAGAGCAGCATCTCCATAAAAAAAAAAAAAAAAGATTGATATTCTTATGAGGGAAGAAGAAAATTTTCTTCCCTTTTGAGGTTCCTGACTAGGCTTAGGATTAAACAGACATAAAAAAAGATTCTCAGGGAAACAGCCTACATGCTTTATTAAAATTTTGCATGTACATTGGAAAGAGAAGGATGAATGAAAAAGCTTCATACCATTTATACAAAGAAATAAAGAAAATAGACGTAGAAGATTAGAGGAAGGGCAAGTCATTGAAAAGCATAGGGTATTTGGGGGGATGAGAAGAGAGACAGACAGACAGAGAGAATGAGACAGAGAGACAGAGAGTGAGAGAGACAGAGAGTGAGAGACACAGAGAGAGAGAGAGAGAGGCACAGAGAGAGAGACAGAGAGAGAGACTATGGTTATTTGAGCAGTCATTCTGGCTCACCCCTGGCTATAATAATGTTTCCTCCCTGCCACCCGGATGGCGTCTTCCTCATGAAAAACTTTATGGCCTGTGTAGAGGAGAAGGGAAGGAGGTCAGTGAGTCCTTTCTGCATCTGCTGTTTTTCAAGTGCTTTCAGTACAGTCACTTTGCCAAAGTGCCATATTTGGCAGTGGCATATCTAAGGCTCTCTCACATAACTTCTCCCTTTCTGTACAGTATTTATGTTTGTTTGTTTGTTTTGGGATTATACACAGGGCTGCTTAGGGTTTACCCCTGGCTCTCTGTTCAGGGGTTACTCCTGGCAGAGCATGGGGTGGGTATACATGGTGTCAGGAAGCAAACCCAGGTTGGCTGCATATAAGGCAATTGCCCTACCTGCTGCACTATTGTTCCTGTGCCCTACACTATAGTATAGATATAGAAAAGGGTTGTATAATCCTTTCAATGTCATTTAGGGAATTTATGTTATTTTTAGAGCACATTCAAGATAATATGAGCCCACTGGTACTGTTAATGTGATTTTTTCTTTTTTATTTTTTTTTTTTTTTTTTTTTGCTTTTTGCTTTTTTCAATTGATCTACATGTAGGTATTCTTTCTTCAATTAGTTTTCTTAAGCTGTGCCTGTTCTGATACTAAGGCATTCATTTAATTTGGAAGGAAGCAGCTTGATGTGAATAGTGGAAGCACAGTCTTTGCACTACATCTCTCTAAGCTATGTTCTTTCACACTTTCCATATTCACTTCCACAGCTTTTCTTCTGTCCTGCCTTTCTGTGAGGCCTTCAGCAATGGCTTTGTTCAAGTCAGGCCATTAGACTGTTCTGATTCAGATCTTATTTTCTCTCTTGTCTCTGCTACAGTAGATGTTTTCTTGCTTCTGAGTATGCCCCACTTTTCTTTCTTTCTTTTGTTTTTTGTTTTTGGGCCACACCCGGTGATGCTCAGGGGTTACTCCTGGCTGTGCACTCAGAAATATTTCCTGGCTTGGGGAACCATATGGGACACTGGGGGATCGAACCACAGTCAATTCAGGGTTAGCATGTGCATGGCAAACAGCACTTTGCCACCACTTCAGCACCATTTTTTTTCCATTCACCTTCTTACTCCCCAATGATATCTTTAGAATTAATTTTCTGTAATGGACAAGTTTTTGTTGTTGTTGCCAATTTCAGTCCTGCCTCAGGCTTATGAATTCCTCTTGGACTTTATTTTGAGAACCTCCCATATGAGTGCTCAGAGTTGGCAGAGTCCATTATCTTTCCAGGCAGGTTGGGGGTGGTGGCCCATCATTCCCCTGGCTGGAGATGTTCCAGCTGTAATGGGTAAGTCAATTTTCTATGGGATGATGCCACTTTCTCTTGATGGTACTATGAGGAAGAAACTTTCTCTTCTCTCACTGGAGCTTGAGTCATTTGGATGTGAGTGTGGGACTGTTGAGATCCATATCTGTGTTGCCTTTGTATGGAGAGAATTCCCATGAGCAAAAAGACAAGAAGGGAAAAGAGAATTGAGATGACACCATTGATCCCTTGACACCAGCTAAAGTCTGATGCATCTCTTTCCTTCCTGGCCAAATAAACTGGGGACTTCTGCTGCACTAAAGCCATCTGAATTAGGTTTTTAGTCTCTAGCAACCTAAAGCATAACAGGCCTAGTGATACTCACACAATAAAAACATCACAGTCATGTTGTTGCTGCTCATAAAAAGTGTTCCTGTTTTTTCCCCATGGCACACAGACTGAATTTAACATCTTTTGTGCATCTTCAGTGCCTTTTACAATCTTGTTCATTTTATTTTTATTTTTAGTCTTATTCTCCCTCTTTATTGCTGTTGTTACAATTACTCAGATCACACAATTGATGGTGGTGCTTGCACACCTGGCAGAGGTGCTCCTTGGGAGTAGCACCCTTTAGTGACACCTTGTAGCTGTGGTGCTCATGTACATCCTGGTTGTGGTGCTTATTTGTGGTTGCTGAGATGTTTACGCACACTCCCTATAGGTTGCACTCCTGACAGTCTTCCTACTCTTGACTGCCAAGAGAGAAACTAGCCACCAGCTCTCCTTGGTGTTTCTCCTGGCTTCCATTGAGTTCAATGATTGCTGCTGAACAAGCTGAACAAACTAAAAGGTAGAATAGTGAATGAAAATAGTGAGATCTATATTTATAAAATATATGTTGGCAGGGTCCTCTTATCTTTTTGAGGAGAGGAAGGGGAATTTGGGCCATACTCAGTGGCATTCAGGAGTTATTCCTAGCTCAATGCCCAGCTGGTTGTCTTGCTCTGAGAAGTTTAGGTGATGCTGGGGATTTGAACCAGGGTTGGCTGCATTCGAGGCAAGTGCCTCACCTAATGTACTCTTTCTCTGGCTCTTCTCTTTTTGACATCATCACCACCATCAGTGCCAAGTGCCACTATAAGTACTGTCAGCATCCATGCCTGCTGGAATTCTTCAGCACACACTAAGTTCATGAAAAATAAAGCACACAAAAAACAAGGACACAGTTTAAAGTGCAGTTTAGAACTATCTACTTTTGTAGGACACACATAACCATTAGTTTTTTCTGCATTGACAAGGATGTGCCAAACTTTGTTCCAAAAGCTCAGTGAAAAGGCTGAAACTATGAGACTTTATACCCACAGGTTATTCTTAGGTAACTGAAGCTTTTTTTTTTTTTAACTAATTGTGGTGGCTTAGATTCAGCTAATAGTGTGGAACAACCATTCTTTGCCAGCTACTGTGCCATCTTTATTCACATACATTAATTCTTTGTCTATTTAACTATTTTAAACAACTTTGAAAGGTATTATCAATTCCATTTTGCCAAAACTCCAATAGGCTCCACTATAAACACTTTCTTAGTTTCCAAGGATCAGAAACTTAGACATGCTGAGCCAAGCCCTATACATGTGGGTCTCTTCAAGGTTTGACTTGAAAAAATATATTTCTTCTCTCACTTATGTGATTGTTGAGAGAATTCAGTTGCTCACAGACCATGGATCCAAAACCATTCTTGTTTCATGTGACCAGATGTGTTCATAGAACATTTCACTACATGATAGGTTTTCACCAGGAAAAGCAGGGGGGAGAGAGAGAGAGAGACAGAGAGAGACAGAGAGAGACAGAGAGAGACAGAGAGACAGAGAGACAGAGAGAGACAGAGACAGAGACAGAGAGAGACAGAGACAGAGACAGAGAGAGACAGAGACAAAGACAGAGAGACAGAGAGAGACAGAGAGACAGAGAGAGACAGAGAGACAGAGAGAGACAGAGAGACAGAGAGAGACAGAGAGACAGAGACAGAGACAGAGATAGAGACAGAGAGAAGTCACAAGTTGAAAGTAATAGGGATCTATAATCTACTCTTAGAAATAACATCAAACTATATTTGTTTTGTAAGGAGCAAGTTATAAGGTCCAATTCATACTCAAAGGGAAGGAATGTGATAAGGCTATGGATAACAGGAGTACTGAGGACCAGGCTAAAGAACAACTTACACAGAGGTAATGAGCCCCTTTTACAAGCGAGGAAATAGAGGCACCATTATAAAACAGATTTTGATTGTATCTACCTATATGTATTGATATAAATCCATGAATAAGTAGTAGTTCTTAAGAATAAATTGGCACATGTTTTCAGCCTGTGGGTTGACCTCAGTATCCAAAAGTACTATTTCAATGCCCAGTACCTATTTCTATGTCAATTGTGGCCTCCTCTGAAAGCTTGTTGAAAATGCAATTCTTATTTCCCATCTTATTTCTACATCTATGCAGTCTTTGCATCCCTGCCATGTGTCTGATAAGGTCTGAGAAATACTGCAGTATCAGGTCATCTTTCTATGGTTTGCTTCTGGCTCAGGTGTTCCTATGCTTTATTTTTATCTTTTCTTTTCTTTTTTTTTTTTGATCCCTTGTTTTGGATCCAATCAGTGGTACACAGATTTAATCATGGCAGGCTGGAGATTGCTGCTGTGGCTCTGGGGATGACAGTTTTAAAACAACCATGGTTTTGCAGACTCAGATATTTGACATTTTCCTGAAAATGAATGGAGACAGTGCATCTGTCTTGCAAATGCAAAGTTGATAAGACCTTCAGTTTGATCCCTGGCACTATCACACATGCCAAAGTGTAATCCCAGCAGCTCAATATCTTATTTTATTTTTTCACATGCTCATCACTGAATTCATTCAACAATCTAAAAATAAAATCTCACTGTCTGCTACCTGAAGAGATCTTTTTGTTTGTTTTTCATATTTATATTTTATTACATAATCATATTTTTCATTCTTTTATTAAGATATAATTGGCATGTGACATTGTATTAGTTTACAACTTAATTATTAACATATAAACAATATATTACCACATTACTTTTAGTTAGTATTCATCACTACATGGTTAATTTTTTTTATGATTAAAAAAATTTTTATTTTTTGGTTTTTGAGCCACACCTGGTGATGTTCAGGGGCCACTTCTGACTATGCACTCAGAAATCACTCCTGGCTTGGAGGACCATATAAGATGGCTAGAGGATCGAATTGCGGTCTGTCCTAGGTTCCCACGCACAAGACAAATGCCTTACTGCTTGCGCCACCACTCCGGCCCCTAATTTTATTTATTTATTTTTTTTTTGTTTTTGGGCCACACCTGGCAGCACTTAGAGGTTACTCCTGGCTCTCTGCTCAGAAATCACTCCTGGCAGGCATGGGGGGACAGGCACGGGGGACAGGATGCAGGGATTTGAACCACTTTGGTCATGAGTCAGTTGCTTGCAAGGCAAACGCCCTGCCACTATGCTATCACTTTGGCCTGATAATAATTTTTTTAATAATATCTTTATTTAAGTACTGTTATTACAAACATGTTTGTAGTTGGGTTTCATTTATAAAAAAGAATACTCGCCCCCCACCAGTGCAACATTCCCACCACAAATAATCCTCTCTTCCTCCTCCTCACCACCCTGTGTCTGTATTCGAGACAGGCATTCTATTTCTCTCACTGATTATCATTGTCATGATAGTTGTTAGTGTAGTTATTTCTCTAACTGCAATCACCATTCTTCGTGGTAAACTTCATATTGTGGCTGATCCTTCCCCCTCATCTCTATTGTCACTGGGTATTATTACCTTTTACTTTTCTTAAATCCCACAGATAAGTGAGACTATTCCATGTCTATCTCTCTCCCTCTGACTTATTTTACTCAGCATAATAATTTCAATGTCCATCCAGGTATAGGAAATTTTCATGCTGATGGCTGCATAGTATTCCATTGTGTATATGTACCACAGTTTCTTTAGCCATTCATCTGTTTTTAGGCATCTGGGTTGTTTCCAGACTCTGGCTATTGTAAATAGCACTGCAATGAATATAAGCATGCAGAAGATCTTTTTGTATTGTGGTTCTGTGTTCCTAGGGTTTATCCCTAGGAGTGGTATAGCTGGATCATATGGGAGCTCAATTTCCAGAGTTTTGAGGAATAGCTATCTAGTCTTCCAGAAAGGTTTACTAGACAGCATTCTCATCAGCACTGATTGTTCTTGTCCTTTGTGATGTGTGCCAGTCTCTGTGGCGGAGATGGTGCCTTTGATTTGATTGCATTGTTGTTTTGATTTGCATCTCCCTGATGATTAGTAACATGGAGCATTTTTTCATGTGTCTTTTGGCTATTTTTTATTTCTTCTTTGAGGAAATGTCTGCTCATTTCTTCTCCCAATTTTTTAATAGGGGTAGATTTTTTTCCTTGTTAAGTTCTGTCAGTACCTTGTATATCTTTAATATTAGCCCCTTATCTGATGGGGATTAGGTAAATAGTTTCTCCCATTCTGTGGCTGGCCTTTGAATCTTAGACACTGTTTTCCTTTGAGAAGCAGTAGCTTCTCAGCTTAATATAGTCCCATCTGTTTATCTCTACTTCCACTTTTTGAAGAGAGCTGTTTCTTCCTCGAAGATGCCTTTAGTTTCAGTGTCATGGAGTGTTTTACCTACATGTTGTTTTATATACCTTATGGTTCTGGGTCTGATATCAAGGTCTTTAATTCATTTGGATTTGACCTTTGTGCATGGTGTTAGATGGAGGTCCGAATTCGCTTTTTTGCATGATCTGACCAGTTGTCCCAGCACAACTTGTTGAAGAGGCTTTCCTTGCTCCATTTTTAATTTCTTGCCCCTTTGTCAAAGATTAATTGATTGTATATCTGGGTAACATTCTTCAAATACTTGAGTTTATTCCATTGATCTGAGGGTCTGTCTTTATTTAAATACAATGCTATTATAAAGGCTATTGCTTTATAATACAATTTAAAGTTGGGGAAAGTGATGCCTCCCACTTCTTTTTCTTAAGGGTTGCTTTAGCTATTCAAGGTGTTTATTGCTACAAATAAATTTCAGAGTGTTTGATCTATTTCTTCGAAAAATATCATGCATATCCTTAGAGGAATTGTATTAAATCTATACAATGCTTTGGGGAGTATTGTCATTTTAATTAGGTTAATCTTCCCAATCCATGAACAAAATATGTGTCTTCATTTCTTTGTTTTCTCTTTTATTTCTTGAAGTAGTTTTTTGTTGTTTTGCTTTTCCCTGAAAAGGATTGGTCTTCTAGATAGGTTTAAAAATTTTCCTTAGTGAATCTATTTGGGCCTGGGCTTTTGTTTTAGGGAAGACTTTTGATTACCATTTTAATTTCTTCAATAGTGATAGGTCTGTTTAGATATGCTAGAACAACCTGTTTCAACTGTGGAAGATTATAAAAGTCCAAAAATTTATCCATATATTCCAGGTTCTCTTGTTTTGTGGCATAGAGTTTCTCAAAGTAGTCTTTGATTACCCTTGGAATCTCTGTAGTATCTGTAATGATCTTCTCCTTTTCATTTCTGATTAGGTTTATTAAGTTTCTCTCTCTCTTTTTGTAAATTTTGCTAGTGGTTTATAGATTTTTTTAAATTAATATCTCTATTTAAACACCTTGATTACAACCATGATTATGATTGGGTTTGGTACTACTTTTGCCGTGTCACACACATTCTGATAATTTGTTTTTCCTTCTCATTTGTTTCCAGGAATCTTTTGATTTCCTCTTTGATTTTATCTCTGACCTACTGGTTGTTCAGTAGTGAGCTATTCAATTTACAGGTGTTAAAGTTTTTCCTCTGTGTCTGTTTGTAGTTCACTTCTAATGTCAGTGCATTATGATCTGAGAAAGTAGTTTGTACAATTTCTATCCTCTTAATTTTATGGAGGTATGTTTTATGGGCTAGCATGTGGTCTTTCCTGGAGAATGACCTATTTGTATTGGAGAAGAATGTGTATCCAGTTTTCTGGGGGTGGAGTGATTACTGAGTGCAGAACCAAGAGTAACTCCTGAGCACTGCCAGCTGTGGTCTAGTAGGGATTGGAGAGATAATATAGTGAGTAAAGCATATGGCTTACATGTGGCAAGACTATTTCAATCCCCAGCACTCTAAGTAGTATCCTAAGACCTGCCAGGAGTGATTTCTTGAGAGCAGAGACAGGAATAAGCTCTGAACACCGACTGGTGTGGCTCCAAAACCAAACAACAACAAAACTTTAGTACTATCAGATCTATGCCTATGCCATGTAAGATTCACTTTTAGGGGCTGGAGAGATAGCATGGAGGTAAGGCATTTGCCTTTCATGCAGAAGGTCATCGGTTCGAATCCCAGCATCCCATATGGTCCCCTGTGCCTGCCAGGAGCAATTTCTGAGCATGGAGCCAGGAATAACCCCTGAGCACTGCCGGGTGTGACCCAAAAACCAAAAAAAAAAAAAAAAGATTCACTTTTAAGTACCAATCTCCATATATATCAGATGTACATAAAAATAATAAAATAGATAGAATTTGTAGTAGTGACAATTCAATATTCCTTGTTTTCTTGTCTACAACAATAATTTAGGATTATCATTCAGATGTTTTATGTTGGGCTTTAATATTATTTTCCAATATTTATATTGGGCTTTAATATTATTAATAATATAATAATATATATTATTACTATATAATATATATTAATATAATAATATAATATTAATAATATTTATTTAATATTATTTTCCCACTGTGTGACAGCACAGTGGGTGGAGTGTTTGCCTTGCATATGGCTGACCCGGGTTTGATCCCCAACATCCCATGTTGTCTCCTGCCAGGAATGATTTATGAGCACAGTGCCAGGTATAACCCATGAGTTACTGGGTGTGAGAAAAAAAGAAAAAAAAGAAAAAAATTTCTTCATCATTTAAAAATAATGCCTTTCATTTCTTTTTGGCTTTGCTCACTCTGTTGAAGACACATATTTTTTTTCCCTTAAATACTGTTGAAAGATTGTTGTTTCATTACTTTTCCATCATCTGATTCCATTGTTATTTTCCACAACCATCTGATATTCCATAAATTTTGTCTTCTCAATAACTTCACTAGTTTACAAATTTCAACTTCTTTCTACCAAAACACTCCTTCTCCTTTTCTTTCTTTTCTTTGTTTTGTTCTGTTTTGTTTTGTTTTGGGGTCATACCCAGCAGCACTCAGGGGTTACTCCTGGCTCTATGCTCAGAAATCGCTCCTGGCAGGCACAGGGGACCATATGGGATGCTGGGATTTGAAACACTGACCTTCTGCATGAAAAGCAAACGCTTTACCTTCATGCTATCTCTCTGGCCCCTCCATCTCCTTTTCTAACTCACTTTATATACTAGCCATTTAATTTATTTAATTTTATTTGTATACCCATGAACACTTTTTAAATTTGGTGGATATTCAGTGGTCCTCAAACCATGGCTTGCGGGCCACATATGTGTATTTGTATCTGTTTTGTTTCTTCATGCAAAATAAGATATATGCAGTGTGCATAAGAATTCGTTCATAAGTTTTGTTTTTATACTATTAGTCAGACCCTCCAATGGTCCTGAGGGACAGTAAACTGGCCCCCTGTTTAAAAAGTTTGAGGACCCCCTGTAATATATATATATATATTAATATATTAATATAATATATATAGTATATAATATAATAATATATAATATATTAACTATATAGATAAATATATATACCTCAAAGAGCCAGGAATCCAGGGGTGTGACGGTTGGGTGACTCTCTAGTAATTACTCAGTAAATCCAGCCAACAATTCAATGCAAGGGCTGCAGGATGTGATGCTGCTCTGGTTATGAAGTAGCAGGGATTACCCTACTCACCCTACATGATGCTCACGGCCTCCAGGTTATACCCAAACAGTATAGGGTCTCCTGGGTTGCTCCTAGTGATGCTTGAGGAAGCATGCAATGCCTGGAATTGAACTAGTGTCAGCCTCGTATAAGGTATGTACTTTAATCCTTGTTTTATCTCTCTTGCCTACAGTATTACAATATTTTGTTTTGTTTTTATTTTGGAGTCAAATTTGACTATACTTAGAGCTTAGGGATTACTCCTGGCAATTGCCAGTGATGTTTGCCATATCCTGTACCAGGGATCAAACACAGGTCAGCTATGTATGAGGCAAGTGTCTTACCCAATGTACTATTCTCTGGTACCTAAAATATTTTAAAGTCTAACAAAAAATACTACTTTACCTAGATAAATAAATGAGGCTGGCGCTTTACAAGCAGTGCTCAGAGAGTTCTGGGGGCCCCCTACTCAGGAATTCACAGCTAAACAGCTTGCTGGGTCAGTGTGAGGGCTGCCTTTCTTTTGGGATGAGTTCATTTCTCCTGGGTACCTGTCTTTGGGATATTCTTCTTCTAATTACCTTTATAGACCCATACTAGAAACCTTCACATCATCATATATCAAATTGTTAGTTTTTCCTCTTTTAAAAAAGAAAATAACATAAGTTTATAGGTTTTCAAGGCAGCCCAACACATTCAAATACTCCCAGAATTCCTGTAATAAAATTTACATATAAAAATGTTATCAGGTGGGGCCAGAGAGATAGCATGGAAGTAGAGGGCCATATGCCGTTGCATGGCATAAGGATGGAGGTTTGAATCCCAGCAGTCCATATGGGTCCCCCGAGCCTGCCAGGAGCAATATTCTAACCATAGAGGCCAGGAGTAGCCCCCTGAGCACATGCCGGGTATGACCCAAAAAACAAACAAAAAAAAAATGTTATCAGGACAATTTTGGATGGTCTTTGGCACTTTGGAGAGGATGAAGGTACAGAGTTCACAAAAGTATGAACATTAATACAATTATAAACATTGTTATCTTATTAAAATAAAAACACAAATTAAAAAGAAATATTAATCTCAAATTTGTGTGAGCATGACATTTTTGTTCAAACAAAAATCAAGATATTGGGGCTGGAGAAATAGCATGGAGGTAAGGCATTTGCCTTTCATGCAGAAGGTCATTGGTTCGAATCCCAGCATCCCATATGGTCCCCCGTGCCTGCCAGGAGCAATTTCTGAGCATGGAGCCAGGAATAACCCCTGAGCACTGCCAGGTGTGACCCAAAAACCACAAAAAAAAATCAAGAAATTGTTTCTTATTAATCTCAAATGATATCAAGTAATTATTATTTAAATCTATAATTTTAAATAATTTCTTCTTATGGAGAGGTTACCAGAGTTTATACTATTTCTCCTTCAAAATAATTTGGTTCTGAGCAAAATCTATTATGGTTTATCATCCTTTAAAAAAATTGTTTGGATTAGATGTTCACATTTACTCACATAGAACTATAAAAAGGAAACCTATGAGCAAAGGTCTACAATTAATTTTGCATATGTATAGTCCCACATTAACTAGACTTTTCCCCTGAAATTTGGGCTATACTTGGTGGGCATGAGAGGTAAATACCCTGATAGCCACATGCAAGGGCAAATGTTCCTATCTATTGTATTATCTCTTTGGCCCTCTAAAATGTATTTTTTACTGTTCAGTTTGATTCTTGGATCCAAAACGTCTCCGTGTCATATGCTTTTCTACACAACAGGCCAAGTGAGAGAGAGATTCCAGTGAAATAATTCTAAGAAAAAAGATGCATAAAAATATTAATGAGCGTCGTATTTAGGGTGCCAATAATATCTTGTGAAAAATTCATCCCATCAGTGCCCAACACATAATAATTCAGGGCACCACATATTTTTTGGTGGGTGGTCAACATTATTGATGCTCAGGGTTTACTCCTGATTCAGTCCTCAGAGCTGACTCCTGGCAAGGCAAGGGGACCATATGGGCTGCCAGGGGTTAAATACAAGTTGTCTGAGTATAAGGCTAGCACCTTAGTCACAATAAGCCTTAACTTTATTTGTTGCTGTGATTAGAGACAGTGATGTGTATGAGGGAGCTCCACAGCCTTAAGAATAGTCAGATAACACAGAATAGGTTCATAATCTGGCTAGCCCTTAACCACTTGTTGATCAGGGGAACAATTTAAGATTTAAATGCATGTGTTTGGTGTTTTAAAATCAAATAGGTAGAAAGGAGTGAAGAGCACCTGAAACCTATCAAGTTTGGCATATTATCACTTCCTGGGAAACTTTGTGAAACTGACATACTGGATAAACCTTAAAAACATCCCATTGAGATCTGGAGGGCTTTGCACCCAATTTAGCAGTGGTCTTCTGGATTTACAGAGCGGGTGGGGACTGAGGACTTCGTACTCCAGACTTTGGAGGCTGAAGTCACCTTCCAGGTCCTACAATCAGAATGTGCTCGGGAGGACCACTTTGTGCAAACTCCAGTAAAGCCCAGGAGATGGCAACCACACCCCTCAAAATAAGTTCTAGGCTCTGGATAGTCTAGGAGGGGTTGCAATTGGCCTCATCCTTAAACGTAGTCTCTGGGCCACGTGACAGCTTTGAAGGGCCACTGCAGCCTTTTCTCTATGGCATGTCCCAAGGGATGTCACAATCATTATGTATTTATATTTGACTGTTAAGAGGAAAGGAGTTAGAGAGGTAGAATAGTCCCTTCCGTTTCTAACTCTGTTCTCCGTGTTTTCTTAGTGTTTTCTTAGCCTTTGATCTTTTGAACTTGCTTAGCCCTAGGTCTCAAAACATGGGCAATTGTCTCAACCACTTTTGCAACTTGCTGAGGATAGCTGCTATCCCCAGGGAGACACCTCTACCCTTTTTCAATCTACAGAAACCTGCTGAATGCTTGACCTGGAGCACCCTGAGGCTCCAGCATCTGTTCACCGACCCCACCAGCTCCACAGGCTTTTACCATTGAAATCCCACTTTACTCCGAAGAGGCACTGTACCCTGCCACAGGCTCCGAGCTCCCCTGTGGGAATTCTCCCAAATGATTGGGGATCTCAAGAGAGGCCTGTCCTGTCTGCTCGTGTTTGGAAAGCGAAGTACTTTAAGGATACTCCCTCCGGGGCGCCTTGTCAATCTCCTGTGTGAGCTGTCTATGCAGTTGGTCAAACCAACAAAACTCGTACCACCTCCTTGCTCAGAAAAAAAAAAAAAAAAAGTGAAGATCGGGCCGGAGAGATAGCACAGCGGTAGAGCGTTTGCCTTGCAAGCAGCCGCTCCAGGACAGAGGGTGGTTCGATTCCCGGCATCCCATTTGGTTTCCCCAAGCTTGCTGAGGTGATTTCTGAGCACAGAGCCAGGAGTAACCCCTGAGTGCTGCTGGGTGTGACCCAAAAACCAAAAGAAGAAGAAGAAGAAGAAGAAGAAGAAGAAGAAGAAGAAGAAGAAGAAGAAGAAGAAGAAGAAGAAGAAGAAGAAGAAGAAGAAGAAGAAGAAGAAGGAGAAGAAGGAGAAGGAGGAGAAGAAGAAGAAGAAGAAGAAGGAGGAGGAGGAGGAGGAAGAGGAGGAGGAGGAAAAGGAGGAGGAAGAGGAGAAGAGAAGAAGAGAAGAAGAAGAAAAAGAAGAGAAGAAGAAAAGAAGAGAAGAGAAGAGAAGAAGAAGAAAGAAGAGAAGAAGAAAAGAAGAAGAGAAGAAGAAAAAGAAGAAGAGAAGAGAAGAAGAAGAAGGAGGAGGAGGAGGAGGAAGAGGAGGAGGAGGAGGAAAAGGAGGAGGAGGAAGAAGAGGAAGAGGAGGAGAAGAAGAAGAGAAGAAGAGAAGAAGAAAAAGAAGAAGAGAAGAGAAGAAGAAGAAGAAGGAGGAGGAGGAGGAGGAGGAGGAGGAGAAAGGAGAGGAGGAAGAAAAGGAGGAGGAGAAGAAGAAGAAGAGAGAAGAAGAAGAAAGAAGAGAAGAAGAAAAGAAGAGAAAAGAAAGAAGAGAAGAAGAAAGAAGAAAAGAAGAAGAAGAAAGAAGAGAAGAAGAAAAAGAAGAGAAGAGAAGAAGAAGAAGAAGAAGGAAGAAGAAGAAGGAAGAAGAAGAAGAAAGAAAGAAAGAAAGAAGAAAAGAAGAAGAAAAAGAAGAGAAGAGAAGAAGGAAGAAGAAGAAAAAGAAGAGAAGAAGGAAGAAGAAAGAAGAAGAAGAAGAAGAAGAAGAAGAAGGAGGAGGAGGAGGAGGAGGAGGAGAAGAAGAAGAAGGAAGAAGAAGAAGGAAGAAGAAGAAGAAGAAGAAGAAGAAGAAGAAAAGAAGAAGAAGAAGAAGAAAGAAGAAGAAAGAAGAAGAAGAAGAAGAAGAAGAAGAAGAAGAAGAAGAAGAAAAGAAGAAGAAGAAGAAGAAAGAAGAAGAAGAAGAAGAAGAAGAAGAAGAAGAAGAAGAAGAAGAAGAAGAAGAAGAAGAAGAAGAAGAAGAAGAAGAGAGAAGAAGAAGAAGAAGAAGAAGAGAATCCGAGAATTGCCAAGGAGAAGAGAGGGTCATGTTGCCGGCTCCAGCTCCATGAATGCCCAGCAAGCAGTTCCATTGTTAGGTCGAGAAGGAAGAAGACCTGTTCTCCACCACCAGTTGCACGAAGACTCAGGTGTCTCTGAATCTCTTATCCCAGAACAAACAGGACAAGTTCTGCACCCCCCCCCCCCGAAGAAAATGATTCCAATGGTTCAGTGTTGTCTGTGCCTTGCTGTTCGCTGCCAGTGAAGCCGACAGCTCTCCTGGCCCACTGATGCCTATGTGGCCAAGGCAGACACAAAGCTTTCAGATGGCCCTGCAGGGAGCAGTTCTCCAGAGATTGCCAGCAGGAGGCCTTGCAAACAACCCATACCACTGGAAACACCGCTGCCTTCGCCTATGGATCTGCCCCTGGTGTGGGGTAGAGGTGAAGTCGCCTCCACCTCCAAAGCTCCCTTGTTTAGATTCAACACAATTCCATACATTGATGAGTACTAAGGATCAGTCTGAAATGATCTTGAAGGGAAAAATGGTCGATTCTGAGGTCTCGGCTGATCCTATTTCCACTCAGCCTGCCCCTTCCTGCTTCATAGGTTTCTGATTTACTGCAGAGTCCCTGTCTCCAACCATCAGGAGTTGGCAGGTTCATACTGGCACCAAAGTGTTTGACCAATTTACAAGGCCCCAGAGACCATATGTTGTTCTGCCTCTCCTGACTCTAAATATTGATCAAACACAAGAAACCACAAACCCTCAATATCCTTGTTTCTGCTGATATTTTGAGTCCAGCAAGTGACAATCCAGTTGAGAAGACTTCATCTCAGAGTAGAGACCCTTTGTATTCTCTCTGCCACAATAGCACCTGTTTCTCAGCTCCTCAGACCTCCAGGCACGTCAGCCTCCTCCCAAGCACCATCAAGGGAAAATGAATCCTCAGTAACCATGTGTATTGATGCTTCTTCTTACTTCCCTAACATTCCTGCAGCCCCTCTATCTTCCAATTCTTCTTGTGCTTCAGGATATAGAAAGTTGGATATTGACACCACGTCATCTTTGGTACACTCCTTCTCAGGTGTCCTTCTCTCTAGAAATAGCCATATCCCCTCTCACATGGCTTCTGGTTCTGAAAACCTTCAACACTTACCTCATGGCTGCACCAATATGCTGCAATTCCCAGTCAGTTCAGTATACATTTGGGATGAGAGATATGAAGGCACACAACAACTCTTCCCAAGGCAACCTAAGTGTAGCCCAAACACAACATATGAACCTCTCATTTGCTGCTGCAGCTGGACCAACAAGTAGCAGCTCAAATGAACTCAGGCACTGCAGGTTTGACATTGCCAGTCAACACTTAGCTAACTCTTGGTACAAGCGTATTTCTCCATGCACACAAATGTCATCATTAAATTTGGTAACGCTCTCAAAAGTCTACCACTAGGAGAGAAGAACAGTACAAATTCTGCTGACGCCAGTAAGAAATAATTTGTGTTTATAAGGTCTTGTGTCTCAAGTAATAACCAATCCGTGGTTACAAATTCTTCAATCCCGAACAATTACCGATGCATGCTTATGAGGCCTTATGTTCCAGTTAGTAACCAATCTGTGGTTACAAATTCTTCAATCCTGAAGAATAACCAATCTGTTGCTACAAATTCTTTAATCCTGATAAACAGCCAATCTATGGTAATAAGGTCATATATCTCAGTTAATAATCAATCTGTGATTTTAAGACCTTCAGTCCCACCAATGACTAACCAATGTGCGGATATGAAGTCTTCAGTCCCAATAAACAACCGATCTGAAGTTATGAGGTCTTCAGTTCCAATTAATAACTTACCTGTGCTTGTGAGGTCTTCGATTCCCATTAATAAGCAATCTGTGGTTAATAGGTCTTCAGATACAATGAATAACCAATCTGTGGTTATGAAGTCTTCAGTCCTTATAAATGATCAAGCTCTTGTAAGGTCTTCAGTCCCGATGAATAACCGACCTGTAGTTTTAAGATCTTCAGTCTCTAATGACTTATAAGGTCTTCGGTCCCAATGATTAACCAATCTGTGGTGAGATCTTCTGCTCAATGAATAATAAAGGCACTAGGGTTAATCTTCCCACTTCAAGACTACTCACCCACAGACATACAGAGTTCATTATGGTAGATATAAAACAAGACTGGCAACTAGCTTTACTTCAGTTCCTCCTGACCAAAGAGCAACTATTATTCTCCAGTGGCTCAGGTATACTGAAGAAAACAATAGCAACCTGTCTGATAATGGAAAACTTTCAGCAACACCTTATTTTAGAGAATCACCACGACTCAACTTGCCTCTCTTGACATTCATTTTAGCTATGTCTTCCATATCCCCCTATTACCTACCTATCCCCCTTCTTATCTGTCACCCTTTTTCCACTTACTTCCTCTGTCCCATTGGCCTCACTTTCTGCCACTGTCCTCCCTGTTCTACCTGTTGTGCCAGGCCATCAAACTGTGCCATCAGTCAGGTATCAGTGTCCAGCCATCAGGTAAAAGGAAAATGATTAGAAAAATCACAACCATAGATTTAAGAACTGTCTATCAAGATTGTCTGTTTCTTGTTGATGAAAAGGCATGCACCTCTATACTACAAAACATAATAAAGCTACTTCCATGATTGAAGAGCCTACCTAGTATGCCCACTACCATCAGTGTAGCTGAGGAACACAATGACACAAAAAACACCCACAGCGTTAAGAGCTAACATAACAGAAGACAAATGAATCTTTAACTGGATCAGAAAATCCAGGGCTCACCCAACCACACAATATCTATGGTGTATACCACAGCCAGATCCATCTTTCCTTCCACACACTACACTGTTTGGGTCCAGATATCTAAACCCTGGTGGTCTTTGGAAGTGGAAAAGACCATTCTGATTATTGGAGGACTTTGAATTCAAACTTTACAACCACATGGCAGCACAGACGAGCCTTTTAAATGACACGTTGGAGCTCCTCCATTCATATGAGCTCCTGGGCACCTCTCCCCTTACCTACTCAAAGGATCAGTGGTATGATGGAGGAACACATGATAACTTTTGAGGTAAGATACTCTTGAATTAGACACCTTTGGCCTCTTTCAACCGGAGGGACTAGTACTCTGTGTAGAGGTCCCAGAGTTAGAACAATTGTGCTTGTGCCTACCTTGATTTTGGGCCATCTTCATTACTTGCTCAGCATTTTATAGGCATCACTGACCATTTTCTTTGTCTTTAAGAAATCTTAGAAAATGAGTAATATATATCCCCCTGCAAATTGTAATGAAGAATATACCTATTTCACTGCAGAACTCAATCCTTTAAAGTGAAACAACAAATTTTTTTCTATGTGCTATTGGACACTAATGGGCTCAGCCCAAGTCAATGACTAAGATGATTCAGTGTAAAGATACAGTTCATTAAGTAGAATATTGCTGATTGACTGAACCAAGCTTTCTATTGATCTCTGAACCCAGATTTATCAGAATGCCATCTACTAGTGGGTGTATGCCTTTTGCATCCTCCTCATTTTTCTTTCCAATTTATGTACTTATATGCATTTATGCATCAGACATATTTATATAAAACCTTGTTATTATGCCGCTCATGTATCTTTATGTTTCAACTTAGTTATAGTAGATGAACTGATATTTGAATGGTAATATATTGGACCAAACTAAACTGTAACATTTCTTGTGTTCTAGTGACTGGGCTGTGAAAGTAATCACACATTCTGGCTGCATCAAGGCTACAAAAAAGGAAATGAGCTTCATTCAGGGCAAGGTATTTCAGATGTGAAACTTGCTAAGTCCACTAGCTGTTTAATAATGCTGTTATTCTGGAAGACTTTTATGTCTCCTGAAACTCCTTGCAAGAATCCCATTTTAAGGCACTTAAATACTTGTTTGGGGACAGAGCATGAGTTTTACCCTCAGACATAGTAACAGCTGGTAGAATCAAACAGGACACAGAGTCAGCAATCGTATATCTTCCAAATTTGTTTCAGTTTAGAGAAGCAAGGGAAGTGTAACAACAACAACAACAACAACAACAACAAAAATGGCTGCTGAAAACATCTCTCTGGGAAAGAATTATGTTTAATTTAAATATTATCCCTTTGTAGTCATGGCCAACTCCTCACCTAAGTTCCACGGGATCTTGTGGGCGGGGTTGGTCCCAGCACTAGCAGCCAAGGATTTTGGATCAAAGCCATGTTGAAAAGCATGTGGCAGGGATTAGGGTCTGCCCTTCGTGTGTTCCTGTGCTTTTTTTTTTTTTTTTAATCTCTGCTGACACTGTATGTCCTTTGGCAAGAGTAGAGATTATTGTCTATCCCTGAACTCTTTTAAAGCCAAAGGAAAGGAAGCCTCTAAAATAAAAGCCTCTTATCTTCTATTAGTTTTCATAAACAACAAGGTAAGAGTCATGTTTCTATCAATTATTGAGGATAGAGCAAGATTCATTGGGATGGATCAATATTGAGGCAGACAATTCAAAATGAAAATTGGTATTTGGCTCTAGAAGGAGCTGTAGTAAACCTATTCAAAAAAGTGATTTTTTAAAAAATTATATTGTAGGGGCCGAGCGATAGCACAGCAGTAGGATGTTTGTCTTGCACGTGGCCGATGCAGGACAGACCTGGTCCTATTCCTGGCGTCCCATATGGTCTCCCAAGCCAGGAGCAATTTCTGAATAACACCTGAGCATCATCGGGTGTGCCCCCCCCAATTATATTGTATATAGGTGGCATAAATGAATCTCAAAATATGAAAGAACTGTGGTGCAAAAGAATATATATTGTATGACTCCATTTTTATCTCATTCTAAAAAAGACAAAACTAGTGGCAGAAAGCTTTTTAGCAGAGAGATAGGAGGGAATTGATGACAAAGAAACATGAGCAAGCTTTTTAATGATGGGATTGTTCTATAACTTGACTGTATATGTCTGGATGTATGCATTTGTCAAAATAAATCAAGTGGTACATCTAACTGGTAAATTTTGTTTTATGAAATACATAAAACTTATTTTTAAAAAAGGTAAATAGGAGCTAGTAGTTTTGTTGGTTGATTCTTACTCCTCTTTCTTTAGGACCAAAACCCAGGCATTAATTGTATTGATTAGAATAATTTATCAGAGAATAATGTTACTTAGAAGATTTTATGATTGTGTTATTGACTTAGAATGGATTTTTTTAAATTCCTGCAGAGAAGACACCATACTTAGACAGTTGCTATGGGATCCATTTTAAAGGTATTCCTAAGGGTCAAACACACATGAGGATGATGCCATAAATGCTCTCGCCTGGTTTCTTAAAATTCTTCATCTTTCCTGGAAAAGTAGAAAAGAGATTTTATTTATTGAACCGTAACTCCAGGCCAGACATTTTAATTTTTTACGTTCATTATTTCTTTTAACCCAAACAGCAATTCTGTAAATGAGGTGCTACTATTTAGCTTACAAAGGTAAAGAGATTAAACAACTTTTTAAGTAATGATCAGTACTTGATTATGGGATGGAATGACAATGACAAAGCAACTTACTATCCCACTTCCTCCTAACTCTCCCCCATTCCAACTGCTCCCTGCAGCACCTAGCTTGAACCTTAAAATGGATTAATCCCAAATGCTGGCATATAGTTCCCTTGAAAGTACAGCCACACACACGTGGCAATTCTGCCAAGATCTGTCAGTTCTCAGGCTCCATTAAGTCTCCAAAGATGAAAGCCATCTACTTAGAGAAAGCCAGCAAAATGTGCTTTATAACTATTGTGTAGGCAAGGAATGATTTCAAAAATGAGAAATTGTGTGTATTTTCAAAACCAAGGGCTAGAGAAAACAGAGCCCATGAGATATCAAGGATTTGACAGTAGTTTTTGTCTGTGAGATTCTCCAGTGGGGACTCATTGTTTTGTAGAACAGGTGTTGGCTAGAGATGCAAAGGAAAGGCAGCAAGTGCTGGGATCTAGTCTGACTGCCTTGGCCACCATATATCATCTGAGGATGATCTCCCCTAAGCCTTGTGCCTGACTAAAGTGAAAGGGGTCATGGTGGGTGTTTCTCTGTAGACTGTAGTGTTGGAATAACCAACTTGCCGCTAAAAGTTTTTTGTTTGCTTGTTTTTTATTTTCCAACTTTTACTGTGTCTATGCAAATAAATGAACAGCCACTTTTCTAGCTCCTTTCTGGGGGTTCTTGCCTTTTGCGGAGAATAATAGAACAAGACTTTTGTAGTTGTTCTCAATTTTTTAACAGAAAAGGGTGAATTATTAGATCAGACACTCTGCTTTAATCCAAAACAAAGGTGTTCCCCAACTTCCTCTTTCTTTTCACTAAACCCTTTGACTTGTAAAAGTCTGCCTGGATTGGTACTTTAATATCTCATTCGACCCTCCCCCTCCTTGTTGAATTTGAACTGATCGATAAAGTGAAGTTTCAGTTTGGCCAGCCCAGAGATCACAAGACTAGAAGCCACTCACTCCATGATACTCTCTTTCATAACTGGCTTGGTTTATTAATTTGCATGGCAACCCTGCTTCAAACTCACTCACCTGGGGTTGGAAATATGGTATGGGGATTTATTTTACACTGTAGGAACCGTTTTAACTAGAAAATGTAATAAAAGTGACTAGAGTTTTGTTATTTAAGCTTTTGAGGGGGGTGACCCACACCCGGTGACGCTCGGGGGTTATTTCTGGCTACGCGCTCAGAAATCGCTCCTGACTTGGGGGACCATATGGGATGAGGGGAGATCAAACTGCGGTCAATCCTAAGTTAGCGCCTGCAAGGCAAACGCTTGCCCCACTGCTCTGGCCCTTGGTTATTTAAGTTTTATATTTTTTTAGGTGACTGTCTCTCTGCTGTGGGGTCCAAAGAAATGTAAATGAGTTGCTGTAATCAGATTCTAGGTTCTTTGGTAGTTCCTGTTCCCATTCCATCCTCTAACACCAGGAACCAAAGTACATTGAATCAAGACATAGATCCCAGATTCTAAAAGGAAAAAATTCTTACTAAAGCAACAGGCAGTGAGATTTAATCTGTACTAATTAGTGAGTGCTTAGGGGAAAAATATAATATTTATGAGAAATAAAAATGAGGCTGTTTGCACCTCCACAAGAAACCTCAACTCTGAAGTTAGTGTGACCACATGGGCATTATTAGGCTTGCAGAGCTGAGAATAGCTGGGTGGGCTAAGAAAAAGGCATCTCTTACTGCATATAAAGCATTCCCGGAGATGCTCGTACTTCAAAACTATTGTCATCCAGGAGAGGAGAGAACAGGCCTGCACATAAATAGATCATAGATTGGTTGAGAAGGGCAAAGTAGGAAGCTTGGACCTATTCATTTTAATGTCAAAAAGTTCCAAAGGAACTTGAATGCTACTGCCTGCTTGATAATTGTTAACTTCACATGATTTTTTTTCTCACTTGAGGAATAAAATTTCTGAACTTTTCTCTAAGGCTTAATGAAAGTGAAAAGAGACGATAATTATGCAGACTGAATTTTTCTACCTAAGTTGAAAACACTCAAAATTTTCTCCTTATTAAGACATTTGGATAACAAAATACCATATTCTCCAAAAGCTAAGATAAGAAGTAAATGATAGTTCTCAGGGCTCAATCCTGTTCTGAACTCATGAATCACTCCTAGCAGTGCTAAGAAAACCATATAGAGTACTGAAATTTAATCCAGGTAAGGAAAATGCCCTACCCACTGTAGTATTGCCCAGTTTCCTATTTAAGTACGTATTACTAATGGGTTACTCTATAGTTATCTATTTATGGTAATATGCATCCATGTCTTAATAGTTTTATTATATCTTAAGTGTACTTAGTAATATTTTCTTGTTCTTGAAAGAAATTTTTAAAATACTTTTTAGTAGTTTGCTGTAATTGCTTTGATATTGAAATTAAGAAAATAAGGGGCCAGAGAGATAGCATGGAGGTAAGGCATTTGCCTTTCATGCAGAAGGTCATCAGTTCGAATCCCAGCATCCCATATGGTCCCCCGTGCCTGCCAGGAGCAACTTCTGAGCATGGAGCCAGGAATAACCCCTGAGCACTGCCGGGTGTGACCCAAAAACCACACACACACCAAAAAAAACCCCAACTTTTTCTTATCAACTTATATCTTATCAAATATGTTAACTTTTCATGTTGAAATTAAACAAGTAAATACAAACATAAAAGAAAAATAAATGCTAGGTGAAAAATGATTTTTTAAAAAGTAAAATCAGGTTTTATTTGGAAATTCCAAGAAAGGGGAGAGAGTAATGTACTCAAGAGAGAGCAGGAACTTCTCCAAAGGCAGAGAGTAGCACCCCAATATGCATTCTAGTATTAAAGTAAGAAAGTAGAGCTCTCAAAAGAGATGTGGGTGCATGTGGACACCATGTGCAGGGGCCAGCAACACACATGTGCATAGCACCAAACATGGACTTAGGGAACACGTGCCAAGATCATTATTAACAGAGAGTGTTGCCAAAAATCTACCAATTATCATTTTTAAGCATTTTCATTTGATTAAATTGTCATACTCTTCTGTAACCAGATTCCATCATTCATTAGTAAGTCATAGATCTGTGGTTGTTACTACATTTTGATCTTTTTTCAGAGGAATGCTTTGGCTTTTTTATGGTAATTTCACAAAATAGTAACTACTATTATCTGTAAGTCTTTGCATTATTATTCAATAACTTCAGAATTATTCTAACTCATTTGTTTAAAGGTCATGTATGGGGGCTGGAGTGATAGCACAGTGGGTAGGGCATATGCCTTGCATGTGGCCAAGGTTTAATCACCAGCATCCCATATAGTCCCCTGAGCCTGCCAGGAACAATCTCCTCTCTCTCTCTCTCCTCTCTCTCTCCTCTATCTCTCTCACTCTCTCTCTCTCTCTCATCTCTCTCTCTCTCTCTTCATCTCTCTCTCTCTCTATCTCTCCTCTTCTCTCTCTGTCTCTCTCTCTCTCTCTTTTTGTTTTTTGGCCACACCTAGTGAGTTACTCCTGGCTATGCGCTCAGAAATTGCTCCTGGCTTGGAGAAACATATGGGACACTGGGAGATCAAACCGAGGTCTGTCCTAGGCTAACTCCTGCAAGGCAGAAGCCTTACAGTGTGCCACCTCTCCGGCCCCATGCCAGGAACAATTTCTTTTTTTTTGGTTTTTGGGCCACACCCGGCGGTTCTCAGGGGTTACTCCTGGCTGTCTGCTCAGAAATAGCTCCTGGCAGGCACGGGGGACCATATGGGACACCGGGATTCGAACCAACCACCTTTGGTCCTGGATTGGCTGCTTGCAAGGCAAACACCGCTGTGCTATCTCTCAGGAACAATTTCTAAGTGCAGAGCCAGGAGTAATCCCTGAATGCCGTTGGGTATTTCCCAAAATAAAAAAAAAAAAAAAAAATAAAAATGCCATGTATGAACTTAGCAATTTGCTTCAAGTTCAGTAGTGTGATAATGTTCTTCCTCAAAATTATCACCAACTCTCTGCATTGCCTGAATTTGCTAACCTGATGATAAAAAGAAACTTAGTTTTAATTTGCATTTTTTAATCTATAATAATTTGAGGCCAGTGGTCACATGTACTCTTTCTGTTAATTCAATATATTCTGACATTTATTATTGAATCATTCAATATTATTATTGAACATAATACCTTCGATATATGGAGAATATTAATACACTGTTAGATATATTTTATGCAATTACCTTTTCTTTTTTGGGGGGTGGGGATTTGGGTCACACCAGGCAGCACTCAGGGGTTACTCCTGGCTCCACGCTCAGAAATCGCTCCTAGCAGGCTCAGGGGACCATATGGGATGCCGGGATTCGAACCAATGACCTTTTGCATGAAAGGCAAACGCCTTACCTCCCCGTGCTATCTCTCTAGCCCCAGAATTACCTTTTTTTTTTTTTAAGGAGACAGAAAGTGTTAAACTGAAGGCCTTAACACATATTTACCATGAGCCACAATTAATTTTTTTTTTGTAATAGCCAAAACTATCCAACAAATTTCTTATGTAAACTTTGTGATTCCCAATCCTTATAAATACTCTCACAAAACTTTTAGTTGGTATTTTTCTAGTTTCCTAGGGATACTGTAACAAAGTACCACTAAATGGTGCAAAAAAAATTTGTACTTTCACAATCTGGAGGCTAAGAGTCTGAGAGAAGAGTAGTAACAGGGCCATACTCTTCTGGAAGCTTTCATGGAAGCATTCTTCTTGTCCCTTCCAAGTTTCTAGCAGCTACAGGTATTCATTATACTTTCTACAGCCTGGTGTACATTTGGATTAGAGCCTACCACTAGAAACTCATTTTAACTCATGTCTGTAGAACCAATTTCTTAGTAAGTTACTTTGTTGGGTACCAGGGATTGTAATTTCAATTTATCTTGGTAACGGGAGAAATAATTTAATAATTTTTCAAGATCTGACACTGGATGAGTTCATTTTATATCATACTCTAGGTTTAGAGCAGTGTTTAATATGTTCCTTAAAAGGAAAAAGTTGAGTTTTGTGAACACCTGGTCTTTGAGATATTAAAAGATGAGCAAGAGAACATAGGATGCAAGATCTCCTTATTTAAATTTGTTTTAACAATTTGCAATTAAAGTAAATATTCAAGAAGAACTGTACTGCCCAAAGAAGGGTTGTCTCAGCTTTTTTTTTTTTTTTTTTTTGGTTTTTATGCCACACCCGGTGACGCTCAGGGGTTACTCCTGGCTATGCGCACAGAAGTCGCTCCTGGCTTGGGGGACCATATGGGACGCCGGGGGATCGAACCGCGGTCTGTCTCCTAGGCTAGCGCAGGTAAGGCAGGCACCTTACCTCGAGCGCCACCGCCCGGCCCCTTGTCTCAGCTTTTTGAATGAGTAATTTAACCTTCTAATCAGTAATTTAGACAATTTTATGTTTTAGACAACTCTTCTGAAAATGAGTTTCTGAGAGAATATAGACAAACTCACTGACTAGAACCAAATTTATTTACCAGTTGTATGTATTAGGTTGGATGAAACAGAAAAGAAAAGAACAAACCCTTAAAAATTAAAATTTATTTTATTTTTTTATGTATTGCAAAACATAATTAACAAAATATTTCAGTCATGTCACACAAACATGATCATTTTTATCCTGAAATTACTTCCTTTTATCTTAAAGTAAAAACAAAATTTACAGAAAAATGACACTAAATAGGAACATTCAGTACAGATGATTAATTATATATTAATATTTTAGAAAAAATAGTTTAACATATTTTAATAAAATATGTATTCAAAAATAAATGTTATTCCCAAATTAATCTGGATCTTAACTTTTACATTAACCATGGCATATACAAGGCTGAAAGAAAACAATTAGTTGTTACAAATATTATATTTACAGAAACATTACAATTTTTTTCCTTTATTTGAACATTATGCTTAGAAAGTTGCTCATGATTGAGTTTCAGTATTGCAATGTACACCACCCTTCACCCATGAACATTTCCCACCACCAGTCTCCCCAATTTCCCACAAATCCTGCTTGCCTCTGGGGCAGGCATTTTTACTCTTCTCTCACTTTCTTTTTCCTTTTAGACACTGGTTTGCACTATTGTTGATATTGTTAGGGTACTATATATATAATTTTATATCCATTCAGCACCCAGTTCTTGTCTAGAGTGATCAGTTTTAACTATCATAGTTGGTCCCTTCTTACCCTAACTGAACTGCTCCAGTATTTGTAGCAAGCTTCCTATCATGGAAAGACTGCCTTCTGGCCCTCATCTCTATCGTCTCTGGATGTTATTAGCCTACTGTCTTTTTTTTTTTTCTTATATCCCACAAATGAGTGAGATTATTCTGTGCCACACACATATGATCTTAACAAATCAAGGCTCAAGACTGTGCCAGAAATTTGATCTTTAAAATTTCTTTGACTCATCACAAAAGTAATTAGTTTTGATTTTGATTTATACACAGCTAACAGCCTATATATTATGCTTCAGAATTCCTAGATTTCACATTCTAGGATAAAATCATCACAAATGAGATATATCTAATGAGATTACTTTTAAAAGACAGAAGTTTTCTCTAGTGATACATAGATTTAAATATATACATATATAGGTCTAGAATGCCTGAACCAAGGGGAATCAAATGCAGTCCTAGGGTTTTTTTTTAAAAAAACTTTTAACAAAATTTTTATAACTTTTAGGGATTAGTGTTGCACCCCAAAATCAGTGGTCCAGTGTTTTCAATACAGCCTTGAGGTGAGTTTTGATTTTGAGTGCAATAGAAGCACCATTTTGATCTGGGCACTAATGTGTATGTATATAGACATAGTTTTAATGTAAACAAGCACCACACCCATTATTCATATTGACACTGTGCTAGCTTTCTGGGTTATGACCTGTGCTGCTACAGAAAGGCTCTTGTGCAGGAGGGCGTGGCACTAGACTTAATGCTATTTTTAATTTCTTAATATGCTTTGAATAGGCCCTGCATTTGCATTTTGCATTGGCTTAGCAAATTATGTAACCACAGAGGCTGCTTTTACCAGAAGCATTTGTAATCTGTTTTAATGTGACATAAAGTTAGAGGTAGTTTTCCCATCTTCTCCCAATATCAAGATGACAGTAATTTTAGAAAATTTCCAAGATATAAAAATTTGGGTCATGTGATTTACTGTGAACAAAAAAACACGCAACTTTTTTTGAGCCACACAAGTCAGAGCTCAGGGTTTGCTCTTGACTCTGCACTCAGGAATCACTTCTGGCTTGATCAGATAGTCATATGACATTCTGGGGATCAAACCTGGGTTGGCTGCATGCAAGGCAAGTTCCTTACCTTCTACATTATTTCTCTAGCTCCCAAGGGTAAATTTTGTTTATCTGCATGTCCATATAGATAAATTGTACCTTAGTTGGAAAATGAAAGAATAAAGTTCAATGTATAGATAGACATATACATATAAAATCAGCAAAATAGAAGAAATTGTTCAGTTAAAGAGTAAATATATATTTGCATGTACCATAGCTAAATATAAAGAAAATCCTCTGTAGTTCTTCCATAAAATTATTATTTAAGCAAATAAGAACAATAAAAATACCATTTTTGGAATTAAAAACATCATTCTTCCTGCTCTTTTTTTAAAACGTAGGAGCTAAAACTTGGCCTACAAATGCCATGAAACTTCTATCTTTCACAAATACAAAGGGAGACATTTTATTATAGGGCATGCTCTTTTATTTTTTTAAAAAACAGGGAAGAGAGCATGATTTTAAAATGACAAGTTGTTAAAGAAGCATTCTTTCTAGCTATCTTTTGAGCTTAGACAAAGGTTGAGGAGATGTGAAAGCAATGTTAACAAATCCCTCAAGGCCACACAGGGTCTTGTAACTACGGTTTAGTATCTACACATTACTTAAAAAAATACTGAATCTGGCCTTGTCCAGAATGCATTAAATTTATAATGAGTGTAAGGCTCAGGTAAGAGTAATTTTTTAAATATATCCCTGGTATTCTTTTATAATTGTCTGATTTAAGAACCACTGGGTTTGGGCCAGGGAGATGAGATAGCTTTACAGGCTGAAGCATATGTTTTGCCTGCAGTAACCCTGGCACTGAATAGTCCCCTGAGTACTACATGAACAATTCTCAAGCACTGAGCTGAGAGTAACCTGTAACCATCCCATTTCATCCACAAAACTGCTATGTTTGTAGGAAAATAAAACACTTCTGAGCTCTTGCATTGAAAGCCAATAAGTTTAGGTTTGCATTTAAAATAACTACTTAGAAAATTTTTAATTAAATGTATTTTATGTTCGATTATATATAGTTAAACATGGACATTATAAGTTATTCCTCTGAAAAGTATTAACTATTGGTAATTTATACATTTTATAAATAAATGATCTATCTTTAAGTTTATTAAAGAATATTTGTAGTAAATAGCAAAATATTTAAGAACTAAAATTATGTTTAATAAGATATTTCCATTATTTTTAGGAAATTAAAAATATGGCAAAGTTCAAAAGTTCTTTAAATGAAAGTATAAATGTAGGGCAGATAAAGTAGCATTCTCCCTAACTTGGAGGTTTTTTTCTTATACTAAATATATTTTCCATTGAAAACAAAAGAGAAAATGTTTAAATCAAAATAGAAATTTGAAGTACTAGGACACTAGTATCTATTTTTTAAAATGCTTTCTTTAATGATTTATTTTAAAACCACAGTTGTTTTTCATTTTTGTTTTTGTGTCACACCCAATGGTGCTCAGGGGTTATTCCTGGCTCTGTGCTCAGAAATCCTTCCTGGCAGGCCCGGGGGACCATAGAGGATGAGGAAATTCAAACCACCTTCTGTCTTGGATCGGCTGTGTGCAACGTGCTGATTGCAGTTAGAAAAATAACTACACTAATAACTATCATGACAATGTTAATGAGTGAGAGAAGTAGAATGTCTGTCTAGAATACAGACAGGGGTGGGGGGAGAAAAGGAGATGGGGGGGCATTGGTGGTGGGAATGTTGGAGTTTATGACTGAAACCCAATACAATCATGCTTGTAATTAGAGTGTTTAAATAAACATATTATTTAAATAGTAATAATAATAATGAAAAGCTTTAACACAAACTTGCTTTTAAATCAACAACTCCAAGTATCAGGCTGAATGCTTCTCTCCTTGTTTGATGCCAAGTACCAGGTGGAGGAACCAGTTAAACTGTACAGTCCATCCTTTATCTCGGCAAACTTCAATCTGGTCAAGAAAATACTTTTTTGCATCTTCTTCATTTTTCCCCACTGTGAGAGCATCTCGAATATATTCAATGTCTTCTTTGCTTGTTAACTGGGGCATGCCTGTCATTAGCATCATCGAGAATAAGATGATCAACAGGTTGGTGTGATGACGAAGTGCTAAATAAGCCTTGACACAGACATCCTAGGTAAAGGAGAAGAAAAGATTATTACTATTGTGAAGATACCTGAACTAGATGAAGACCATTGTGCTATGTGGAAAGCTAATCCAGTCCATAAATCCCAACACAAGCTAAGTCTGACCAGATAATATGATGAAAACATATTTTAATCATCTCTTAAGCACTCAAGGATAGTTCTAGATATTCAAGATGTGCTCACAGCAAACTGACACAGGGAAGTTTCATTTTATTTCTTACTCTCCCTGGTTATTTCCCCTTCTGCAGAATTAAGGGTGGAAATTTTTGTAGTCTCTGAAGAACAATGAGTCTGTTTTTGAATACCGAACTGGAGCCAATAAACCTTATGCAAACATAAGTTATGCTTGCTAAGAGCTAAAAGAATCCAGACATGATGAAATGTGGTGCTTGCTTAGTGGCCATCATATTTTACAATTTGTCAGACTAAGAAAGCAGAATAGCTATCAGCTAGTCTGATTCTCAAACTTGTTAAACCACTGATTTTTTTTATTTTCCCGCCCCACCACTGATTTTTTAAAATTTAATTTAATTTTATAGAAATCTTTTGATTTATAGAGTCCTTCATAACTATGAAGAGTTTCATACATATAATGAATTAGGGCAATCCACCACCACTGTCAACCTCCCTCCACTTGTTCCCAGAGGAGAGAGTATCCCAACTATCACTGTTTGCCCCCCAGCCTGACCCTGTAACAGGCTCTTTTAGAGTTGATACAGAGTTTAGGCATCTTGATTCCATTGCTGTTGACTTTGGCTTGGATATTTAGTTCTATCCATTTTTAAAATCTCCACCAAATGCACCTGAGATGGGTTGGCCTCTGGCCCCATGCTTTCATATTTGTTAAACTATACAAGTTCTGAATCTTGCATCAGAGGTGTTTCTAGAAATTTGCTTGCTGATTCTTCTTGCAAAAAGTCTTAAGATGAAACAGGTGAGTTAATTCTGCTGATTAATCAACAGATACGGTTAATGAGAATTAAATTGTTTCCAAGCATAAAAAAGGTATAATATACAGTATTAGAATAACCCAACCTTCATAGCATAACTAGACAAATATAAGGTGTTAAAGAAAACTTAAGTAACTTATCATATGTAAATATTGAAAATAAAATACTGAATAAATTCTTAATTACTTTAAACTTCTAAATATTTTTAAATACTAAATAAATTTAATATGTCATAGCTAAATAGTTTATTCCAAACTTGCAGGGTAGTTTATCATAAAGTATTGTCTTTTCCACCATGAAGTTTTTTTGTTTGTTTGTTTGTTTGTTTTGTCACACCTGATGATGCTCAGGGGTTAATCCTGACTATGTGCTCAGAAATCGCTCCTGGCTTGGGGTACCATATGGGATGTCAGGGATAGAATTCAGGTCCGTCCTGGGTCAGCTGTGTGCAAGGCAAATGCCCTACCACTGCACTATCGCACTGACTCCTCCACCTTGAAGTTTTATAAAAATAACATGACTTGGGGTCTAAGAGATAGCACAGCGGTAGGGGGTTTGCCTTGCACACGACCAACTTGGGAAGGACCGGAGCACCACACTGGGTGTGGTCCAAAAACCACCACCACCACCACCACCACCAACAACAACAACAAATATGACTTAAGCTGTAACTAAAATTCAACAATGTAATTATTTTAAATTACTAATTTAAAATCATTTTGAATGATGCCTACCACAAAGAAAGAAATGAAGCATCATGTTAGAAAGTAAAGATAGACTTGTTAGTATATACAGATAACTTCTCTTGTTGGAATAATGAAGGGAAAAATACTATAGTAACTATTTTTTTTTTAAACTGACATTTTTTTTTTTGGTTTTTGGTTTCTGGGCCACACCCGGTGATGCTCAGGGGTTACTCCTGGCTAGTCGCTCAGAAATTGCTCCTAACTTGGGGGACCGTATGGGACACAGGGGGATCGAGCTGCAAAAATGGTCATACACCATGACCAAATAGGATTCATCCTGGGGATACAAGGATGGTTTAACATAAACAAGTTAATCAACATTATATACCATATCAATGAAAGGAAAATATATGATCATATCAATAAATGCAGAGAAAGCATTTTACAAGATACTCCTGTTCATGATACAAGCTCTCAACAAGATGGGAATTAAAGGAACTTTCCTCAAAATAGTCAAAATGGTCAAAAACATTTACTATAAGCCTATGGAAAATAGTATACTCAATGGGGAAAAATAAAAACCTCTCCTCTAAAATCTGACCAAGGTTGCCCACTCTTATCACTTCTATTCAACATAGTACTGGAAGTACTTGCCATAGCATTAGGAAATAAAAAGATATCCAGAGTATCTAAACCAGGGGTCTCAAACTCAATTTACCTGGGGGCCGCAGGAGGCAAAGTTGGGGTGATCCTTGAGTGCAAAGTCAGTAGTAAGCCTTGAACATTGGTGGGTGTGACCCAAACAACTAAAACAAAACAAAACAAAAAAAGATTCCTCTAGGGCAGGGCCACAAAATGTTGTACGAAGGGCCGTTTGTGGCCCGCGGGCCACACGTTTGAGACCCCTGATTACAGAAAAGGAAGAAATCAAGTTCTCACTGTTTTTGGATATGATACTATATTTAGAAAATACTAAATAATCTGCAAAAGAGCTTCTAGAAAGAAAGGATTAGTATAATGAAATGACAGACTACAAAATTAATACACAACAAAACATGACTTTTCTATATGCAAATAATAAGAAAAAAAGAGATTAAAGAAACAATCCCATTCACAATTGTGCCTCAAAAAATCAAATACTTTGGAATCTACTTAATAAAAGAAGTGAAAGACCTATTCAAAAATTAAGACAAAATATTGTTTCAAGAAATAAAAGAGGACACAAGGAAAAGAAAACATACCCCCTTCTCACGGATTGGGAGAATGAACATTATTAAAATGACAATATTTTCCAAAGTCTTGTATAGATTTAATGCAATTCCTATAAGAATAGCCATGACATTTTTTCAAAGAAATTAGAAAGAGAGAGAAGAATGTATGCCCAATGACAGGAAGTGGAGAGGACATTGGGAAGGGTGAGAGGAAAACGGGGAACATTAGTGACAGAAAATATACATTGATGAAGGTTGTTGTACATTGTATGACTGTAACTCAACCATGAACAACTTTATCTATGGGGGGAAAACTGTCCTATGAACAACCTTGTAACCATGGTATTCAAATAAAAAAGAAAAAAGGATAAAAATAAACAGATCAAACACTTCTGATATTCATATGGAGCAATAAACCTCCATGATAGCTAAAGCAATCCTTGGAAAAAAGAAGATGTACTATAAAGTGATACTAAAACAGCATGGGATTCTAATAAAGGACTCTTCAGATCAATAGAATAGAGTTGGGTATCCTGAGAATGACCCTCAGGTACATGATCAATTAGTCTTTGATAATGGGGGAAGATATATAAAGTGGAGTGAGGCAAACCTCTTCAACAAATGCTGTTGGGAAAATTGCTCAGAACTCTCATTAATGCCTTACATAAAAGTCAAATTAAAATGGATTAAAGACCTTGATATCATACCTGAAGCCTTAAGTTACATAGAAGAAAACACAGGCAGAACACCCCACTGAAGTTTAAGGCAACTTCCAGGGTAAAACACGTTTTGATTTTTCACTGGTCAAACAAGTAAAAGCAAAGTTAAACCAATGGAACTACATTAAATTTAGAATCTGCGACACCTCAAAAGAAACAATGACCTGGGGGTACAAAGGCTGCCCACAGATTGAAAGAAATTATTCACCTACTACCCAGGCCTCATAAATTCAATTCAAGTACTCTATCTCTGAGCTTTATCTCTGGTTCTGAGAATAAATATGATTTTGCAAGTAATTTGTAACAAGCACCAAAAGCTTTAAAATGCTTATATATGTTATATAACAGGGGTGGTGAACATGCGGCTCTCGAGCCAGATGCGGCTCCCGTCCAAAATGAATGCAGCTCTTCGCCTTTTCTCATTCTTTTGCATACTGTGGCTCTTTGCCAAGTTTGGATTTTGTTTTGCTGCTTCTGAGGAGGGACCTCTGAGGAGAGATCTCCGAGCGTGGAGTCCTGCCTCCCATCCCTTGGAAACAACTGCAGGGCCAGCGAGCGAACGCGGGGGGGGGGGGGGTGGGGGGGTGGGGGGGGTGGGGGGGTGGGACACCGTGTGTCACATGTTGGGTCACATGTTGCCCTTAGTTCTGAGTGTGGAGGACGCAGCACACCCTCACCATCACTGCAGGATTTTTACCCTCACTCAAAATGAAAAAATGCAATATGTGTTTCATAGATTATTGTTAAAATTGATGCTTTTGTATGAGTGTTTGTTTTGGCAGGTCACTGCGTGGTGTGGCTCTCTGACTCTCACAGTTTAAAATTTTGGCTCTTTGTGTCGAACTTGTTAGCCACCCCTGTAATTAATTGCGGTGTTACATAATCAATATATTTGTTAAAAAAAATTTAAATGCATACTTAAATAGGGTGACTGCTGTTATATGTGACTTATACCTCAAGTCTAACTTTTCAAATGACTATCTGCCTTACTTAGAAATTTCCATGCTAGTAATTTACTTATTTTTTAAATGGATAATTCAGCAGCAATTTTTCTATAAGGACATTTATTAGAACCTTGTTTAAAATTTTGAAGTATTGAAAACAGCATAAATGATCTAGAGTAGGGGACTGATTTAAAAGGCTAACAGACCTAACTATCATTTTACATTCTGTAATGACTAGAATGATATGGCAGAAGAGTCTTTGAGGCATTTGAAAATGAGCACAAAGGCAGGCATAAAAACAGCATACGTGGGCCAGAGAGATTGCACAGATGTAAAGGCATTTGCTTTGAATGTGGCTGATTGTGATTCAATCTCTGGAACCCTATATGGTTCCCTCATCACCAACAAGACTGAGCACAGAGTCAGGAGTAATTCCAAACTGCACCCCACCTCTAGATAAATAAAATTAAAACACATGAATGCAATCCCATTTTTGTAAATAATACCAAATAATTAGACAGAGCAAAAGAATTTCAGTTTACAAGTTAGATTTGATTAGTGATATCTCTGTTCTTAGATGATCCTATCTATTTCATTTGCCTATAACAGGGAACATGGTGAAAATAGTAAGCATGTCTGTTTCAATTTGTCAAGGCTGGACAGAATACACCCCCACCCATGGCCAGCTATACAAACCTGTGGATCACTTTGGCATTTTATTTATTAGTGAGGATCATCCAAATGGCGGTCAGGAAACCCTTGTAGATTCTTAATCCACTAATCAGGCAGTTCCAAGATTGACCAGTAGCTCAAGGATTCAGTGCTAGTTAGGTCCTATGGTTCTGAGGGTCATCTGGATTATCCCTGGTGGGGCTCACAGGTCCTTTAACATATTACCCTGCTGTACTCAGGAGACCATGTCCTTCTGGGGATGGATCTGGGGTTAGTTTATTAACCCCTGGGCTGTCTCTCTAACTCCCACTTCTTTGTAAATTCTTAGTAATTCAAGTCAGGGCAGGTTTCACCCCAGGCATCAGTCTCATTAATTTGCCATCTCATACAATACCTACAAGGGCATCAATGTCACTGCCTTTTGCTTTTATAGCAAAAGGACTTAGCACACGTTCTATTTTTAATTATCTTTATTATATTAAAAGTGAGATGGTATTTGTAAACTGCCCAGCATGGAAGGTTCGGTAAATATTAGTTTCCACTCTTCCCATTGTGGAGTGTAAATGAATCTATAGTCACTCACCACTCACACTGAAGTGTGAAACTAGACAGAACCCAAAGACCGGATATTTTCAGCTAAGGCCCTGGCATCTCTTACTCTGGAAGTGGCCCCAGTGCATTAATTCTTAATGGCTCTACTTATGGCTGGAAACCATTTGCTTTGGCTCCTCTATCAGACATGGAAGCCTCTCTTATTTCTTGGTAATTACACAGTCCATGAACAGACTTCACCTCAGGCAATAGTCTCATTAGCTTGCCACCTTATACAATTCCCACAAGGGCATCAATGTCACTGCCTTTTGTTTTTTTGACTTAGCACACATTCTGATTTTTAATTATTTTTCTTGCCTTCTGTATACTAGGGTGCCAGGCAAACTCCTGCTGCTTGTATCCTCTGTGTGGCCAAACTCTTTTCATAGAAAAATTTTGAGAAGGAAAATTAGCTTGGGGCTTAAGTTATTCCAATACCTATCTGTATGTGCTCAGCACATATGTGATAAGTAGAGAAACACTGATGGCTGTTGGCTTACAGAAATGGGCAGGCATGGTCCTACTTCTCCAGGCAAGCATGGTCCTACTTCTCCAGAGGGCCTGCACATTGTCAGTCCTAGACATTGCTGCTATCTCTATTCTGTTAGGTCTGTCTTATGGGCTTCTCTATGAGAAATACATGCTGTCCCCAAATTTAATCATAGGCTTCTCACTTATGAGACACAATGTGGGAATCTGTGCAGACTTAAGGGACTCAATTCCTATGTAATTCTTTGGCTTAAATGTAGTGTGGAACAGTGCTTAAAGGCATAGATAGGTTCAGGAGGGTCTAAGAGATATTACAGGGGTTTGATCTCAGTTTGATTCTCACTATTAAATGGTCCCACTCCCATCTGACAACCTTGACCCCAACCCCAGAGTGCCAGGTATTGTTAGGCAGGGTCTTCAAACTTTTTAAAGTGGGGGCCAGATTACGGTCCCTTAGAGAGCTGGAGGGCCGGACTATATGAGCTACTAATTCCTACTCACACTGCACATATCTTATATAAATAAAATGAAAGCCATTTATAAATAAACAGATCACGCGCCAGTATTTCAATGGGAACTGTGGGCCTGCTTTTGGCTAATGAGATGGTCAATGTCCAGTTCCATATTTGTCACTGCCAGCTGTAACAAGTGATGCAAGTGGGCATCAGTTAATCTTGATCTGGTTGGAGATTTCAGATGTTTCATTCTTGAAAAAGTCTGTTCACAGGCATAAGTGCTACCAAAGATGGTTACCATTTTGAGTGCATGGTTCCTGATATTTGGATATACACTGATTGTATATGCTGGCAGGTATCTTGGTAACCAAACAGCGCTCACTGCTGGCGGGCGGATCAGACTCCTCTGCAGGCCACATGTGGCCCGCGGGCCGTAGTTTGAAGACCCCTGTTGTTAGGGCTGCCAGTGGTCTGAACAATGTGGGCCTAGAGCAACATTGCATTTCTGGATGGGCCTTGCACTCAGATGTATGGTGTGGTCAAGAAGCAATAGCCAATAGCACTGACTCTCTGATCATTGCTTGTGAGTTCCTATCCAACCAGCAAAATAACCATAGATTACCATAGATTCATACCCCATTGATTGTCTTTATTACTGATAAGCTGTAGGTGATGTGATAGCTCTCATGTACTCATTTTAGGAGTAAGAGTACAGTGAAACCAGTGGGTGAAGAAAGATTTAATGCTGTGCAGGTAGGTGGCTGGCTACAATTAGACCAGTTGTTCTTAGAGAAAAAAGAAGATTGAAAGTGACTGCAAAAAGAAAGAAAGAAAGAAAGAAAAACCCAAGATGATGAGGTGGGAGCAACTCTCACTCTGCCAACCCAGTGGCTGCAACTGAGTTCAGGCTCTGTCTGCCCAAAGGGGGGGGGGGCAGAGAGACAGAGAGAGACAGAGAGACAGAGAGAGACAGAGACAGAAACAGAGAAACAGAGAGAGATAGAGACAGAGAGAGACAGAGACAGAGAGACAGAGAGGAGAGAGAGGTGAGAGAGAGCAGAGAGAGGAGAGAGAGAGAGGAGAGAGGAGAAAGGTGAGAGAGAGAGGGAGTAAAGGTGAGAGAGAGGAGAGAGGGAGGAGAGGTGAGAGTGAGGAGAGAGGGAGGAGAGGTGAGAGAGAGGAGAGAGGGAGGAGAGGTGAGAGAGAGGAGAGAGGGAGGAGAGGTGAGAGAGAAGAGAGAGGGAGGAGAGAGAGGAGGAGAGAGGAGGAGAGAGAGAGGAGAGAGGGAGGAGAGAGGAGAGGGGAGAGAGGAGAGAGAGGGAGGAGAGAGAGAGATCTGCTAATTATTTCCAGGGGCCTGTGGTTTGATGGGTGAAGAGGTGAGTTCAGGGGAAGCAAAAAAGCACAAAATGCAGATGTTATTGAATGTTCAAGATAATTTTCCCTTCTCAGCCAGAGTTGTTGTCCATGACCTCTAGCATACTCCCTGTATAATTCTCGATCACCCATTGAAGGCGTTATGCTACTGTTATTGAGGTGTGTGTGTGTGTGTGTGTGTGTGTGTGTGTGTGTGTGTGTGTGTGTGTGTGTGTTTGTGAAGGAATCAAGAGATACTCTAATTTGGGGGATGTGGTTCAATATGCCTGATAATGTGTGTGAATGTGGGGAGCACTGGATTATTATTGTGAATGTTATTGGCAAGAACATTAGACAGTAGTAGAGAACAAATTGGTTCCACTTACATTGTACCTCTGGTGTTAATTTCGTAGTTGATTCAAAAACTTAATTGTAGGAACTATGTCCACAGTAATGCATTGTCTGCACAAACCTGCCATTGTCACAAGTCTTGGGCACAGGGGAATTTATTACCAGTTCAAGATCAAAATTTGAACTTGATCTGTTATAATTGTTTTCAGTTCACTAAGCTGAAAACAACTTTCTATTCATAATCAACTAAATCTTTAACCACTGATAAGCTTCCTTAGACTGATCAAGTGTAGAAAGCATGATTGTGCCTTTTCTTACAACTAAACTCTTTAATTTGAAGCAAGTGAAAATGAAGTATTACGGAACATAGCCAAACAAAAAAGGAAGGAAGTAATCTGCACCATGAAACAAGAATTCTGAGAAAAAAGTCTGGAGCTAACACAAGAAAGAAGAGGAAAGTCACAGATATCTATCAACAAAAAGATATCTTTCACTGTCTTTTTCTTGATAGTTTCTTTGTTCATTAGAGAAATGGAGACACTGGAGAAAATAGTATTTCAATCTAAGACACTGGATTGACTTTTGGCTTCTTTGTTTTGTTTTATTTGGGGTGGAGGAAACATCTGATAGTACTCCTGGTTTGCATTTAGTAATTACTATTTGGTGGTACTTGGGGACCATATGGGATACCTGCAAGGCAAGCACCATATCCACTGTACTATCCAGCCCCATTGGTTTTTGTTTCTTTTTAGGTTATTAAAAAATAGTGAATGGTCAAGGTCATATAAGGTCCACAAAAATCCTGTAATTTGGCCCTACACTCAATACAGCAGAGATGTTGACTACTTGTATCAGGCATCTAGATTCTTGTATTGAATGTCACATGAATGATGATATATTTAAGTGGTCCTTTGCAGAAAAATTTCACTATACCTGGAGGAAGAAGTCTCTCTTGCTAATCTAAATGAAGAGTTAGCTTGACCATGTATTGGCTGAGTGAGATTAGGATTCTTTAAGAGCTGCCTACAGACTGATTCTAAAACTAATTCTGACTACCATGCAAGAAGCTAATTAGAATCCTTAGGGTTACAATTAAATTGTTTTAAATAGCCTGTGTGTAGGGGTATATGTGTGTTGTTTATTTATCTCCTAGTTTCAAAAAAAAAAAAGGAGGTGGTGTATTTAGATACATGAAAATCAAAATAACAATTAGGAGTAGGTAGAAATGGGGAATGAAACAATAAAGAAAATAGTCCACAGTGGTTTGGAGAAAGATTAATCTGAAACTATTTACCAAAACTTTTTTTATACTTGCTATGAGCAGTCTTCAAATAAATGTGAAGCAGAAAGGGAAATGGAATTTATTCTTCCATTCACTTTTCAGAAGATTAAAAACAACAATTTGTTTAGGAGAAACTCACTCTTTCTAGAAACTAAGACATGAAGGAAATTTCCCAGGAGAGTCTTAATAAAGAGTCCACTTTGTTACATGGTGAATAACAGCGTGGATAATATTCTTATGGTAGACAAAAAAAATTCTTTAAAAGAAAATAAATGTTGAAAGATTGGAGCCAGATGGGACATTATTCTTGATGAATGTTTAAAAGCAACATTGTCTAATATCTCTAAAAAGCACTGAGAGATTCACATACTGATCTAACCCAAGACCATCTTTCCAATCTTGGATTCCTCTCTTTTTGAGAAAAGAAATGCAATTCAATCAGCTAACCCAGGTCCTAACAATTCAATAGCAATGTTCAATTGTTTATCTATGGCACATATTACCACATACCTACAATTGGTTGAGCCCTTCTCTCAGGATATCTTACAGCAAGTGAGTAAGAGCTGAAAGTCTCCAGATCTGGCTAATGGAAACTGGGCCTGAATTAAAGGACCGGTGTGCTAATCTTGAGGGAATCCATTATTAACTCAGTATATTCTGGGAACTTAGACAGGAAAACTTATTATCTTCCACCTGAACTTTCTTTCTTTCTCTCTCTCTCTCTCTTTTTTTTTTTTTTTTTGGAGGGAGAGAAAGGGACAAACCTGGTGGTGTTCAGGAGCAACTCCTGGCTATGTGCTCAGAGGATCACCCCTAATATGCACAGAAAATCATGTTGGTACCAGGGATTAAAGCCAAGCCTCCCAGGTGCAAAGTAAACATTTGGCCTTTGAGCCATCTCTCAGGCTTCAAGATATAAGAATTTGTGACTAGTCAGTTGAGGTTCAAATAATGACTTCTTGCATTGCCCCCCTCTTCTCCTGATCCAGACTACACTTTCCTTCAAACAGAATCTTAATTTTTTTTTTCACTCAAACTTCACTACACACTCTCAGGTATAAAACTATGTCTTTTCCCTACAGGAAAAAACAACTGTATTTTTTTTTACACCCTAAACAGTAATACTTAATATTACTTTCATGTCTTTACACAAACTATTCTTTTTTGCCTGAAAGTTCCTTCCCCTCCGGGCATCTGCTTGGCAAAATGAAGTGGAACTCAGGTTTAAGACTTGAGTAGAAACCTTTCCTTCTTGCTATTGTTTGCCTTTTCCATACCCAGGCAGGGATAATAGTTCTTTGTTGAAATACTTCCTACAAAGGTGTGTGTGTGTGTGTGTGTGTGTGTGTGTGTGTGTGTGTGTTCTGCTTCCTGGTGCTGTGCCTCTGCTCTACCCTATAGGTCACCTATGCCTATAAAGACAAAGGGGTGATGAATAAAAGCTTCACATGCTGAAGGCGATTTAAATTTAGGGCAAAATTCATCACTATAAAATCAGGATGAATTAGGGGGCAATTATACAGTTAAAGGAGGATTAAATAGTAGTGCCTTTTGGCATTACAAGAGCTGTATTGAAGCCTTCATTGTGCCTGGCATAGTGCATGGAAATGAGTCCATCTTTAATAAATGTGCTTGCCTGAGTGTCCTATTTGGAAATAAAAGACCAAGGCTTGGTGACCACAACAGGATGGAGCAGAAGGTTAAAGAAGCTCAGCCTGGCATGTTACAGCTTTAGACAAATGTGGGGTTTTATGGGGCTACCATACTGAGTGCCAGATGGTAAGATTACTGGGGTGCCGGTAGTCCTGGAATCAGAGTTAGGGAAAGCACTCACACTGTCAAAAAGTAACTGGAAGTAACTGGAGCCCAGTTCCAGGGCCCTGGTGGAGGAACTGACTCTGGAATGGTTAAAGCCCCCCCGGGATCCCAGCAGAAAGGGACATGCCAGCAAGGATGGACCATGCTGAATGAAGATTCTCAAAAAGAGAAGTCAGATTCTGCACAGAGATGGCTGCAGGGCTAAAACCACAGATTGAGGTTCTAGGTACCCTAGTTTGAGTGAAGAGAAAAGATTGCCTGGAGTAGATATGGGGCAGAACCTGATGGAAATGGCTCTTACACGTACACATTTCTCTCCGGTAAAACACTTCAAGAGTGACATCTAGGGGCAAGTGCCTCTTAAATGTGCTCCTCAGCAAGTTTCCTGCTTTGCCGACACATCTATGGAAAGGTGCACTTTGGTACTTGTACCTACTGTGTGCAGAGGCAAAGAACACCATCACAATATCTGTATGAGGCCCAGTCCTTGCTGATGGCTTCTCTACTCTACAGGTATATATACTGCATGTGTGGCATTTGATTGGAAGAAAATAGGCAAATATTTTATCAGGACACTGCCTCAAAAATGTTCTAGGTACCCTATGACCCCCTGCTCATTTGCATTATTTAATAAAGCTTTAAATGTCATACTTTAGCCACCACTCCCCTTACCCACCTGCCAATGAATGGATATTTGATCGACACCTTGAAAGTTTATTAATTTCCAAGGTAGGGTCATCAGTCAGTCTGTGCCTATATTAGGAACTTAGAAAATCAGAGAATATATCATGAATGATATAGAAGGAAAACACAAGAGATTTAAAGGTTTCATCCAGTGTGTCCCATCTACCATGGGAAAAGCCCCTCCACATTCACTCTTGCTCTCAGCAGACACCCAACAAATGCTTATGGAGGGCTCAGCCCCCAGGGGAAGGATGAGGCCAAATGAAGTCAGTAGCACTGTACTCACAGTCTAGATAGGGAATGCCCAAGGGAATGTCATGCTCTGAGAACCACTATGAAGGGCTCCCACAGTAGTCAATGGTGGTGGGAAGGACTCTAGCTTAGGCATTGTGAAAAGGAAGGACACAGAAGCTGGAAACTGCAGGTGGCAAAGGGCAGAGTGGGAATAAGGCCAAAATGGAGGAACAACTGGGACTGTAGCCAAAGACCAAAAGTAAGAACATGAGAAGAGGGCCATGGGGAACAGAAGTCCTGACCTATGTAGGACCCCTTTGGGACTTGTCTTGACACAGGTCCTTCAGTTTTCAATCATGTGATCCTGCTTTGCAATAGTATTCATATAAATATTCAGGCTCATGATGGTGTTACTGGGCCCTGGCCCCCACCAGAGATGGCTCACTGGTCCCTGTAGCTAAATTTTGTTATTTAGATTCTCTTCAAAATTAGATAAGTCACTTTATAGTTTTTAAGTAAGGGGAAGTAATGCCATCATATATATTTATTTTAATACAGTTCATAATTAAATTCTGATTAAATTATAATTATTAAGGAAGCAAATCTTTAGTAGAATAAAGAAAAAACACTAAAATGCTCACAGTATTGTTTTTGGATTGTGGGATCATTATAATTAATATAATTTACAATTAATAATAATAATGTCACTAGTATCAATTTTTTTCTGAAATCAATGCACCTACTAGTTTTGTTTTGAGTTTCGGGCCACACTCAACTGTATTCAGGTCTTGCTCAGGTTTTCCTTACTCCTGACTCTGTGCTCAAAGTCACTCCTTTTAGTGCTCAGAGACCATATGTGGTGCTGGGGCTTCAAACCTGAGTCAGCCACATGTAAGGCAAGTGCCTAAACCATCGTATTCTCCCTCTGTCCCCACCCCTACCTCTTTCCTACTAGATTTAGAATGAAGCAGGAGCAGGGTAGAGAGGAGTGCTTTGTTTTTAATGAAAAATTAATGGGAATTCAGATTTCTTTTGACCATGTATCTGTATCTGATATTTGGAATTTAAATTTGATTTTTTTGAATTTGAACAACTATAGTTATTCAGGTAAATCAAAGCAAATTGCTTGTAAGATAAATTTCCAGTAGCAAAAATGTTGCTTTTTAATCTTTTCAGTAGGAAAGAATTTTTCTGAGGAAAATGTCTTCCTCAAAATAGTTGTAAAATATCTGCTGTGCACCCTGAGTGCAGACCTCCAGTTCCAAAAGCTAACAAATTTTTGGGTCCAGGTAGTAGACCTTGCTTTTCATGTAACACCATAATAGCAATGATAGCTTGTTCCTAAATTCTCTTTTTGTCTTGGTCTAGGCCTAGGGAATAATTAATTCATGAAAACAGCCCCTGTGAACCGAACCTGATGACCTAACAAAAGAAAGACTAGGTCAAAGTGGTGCTTCCTCTCTCAGTTCCCCTTCCTCCCTGTCCTCTGCCCACCAGTGGGGGATATATGTTTGTAGGCCTTTGCGGAGAAGCTCCCCACTCAATTTTAACCAAAAGCAGGTCAGTTTTTTCCTTCACCCTTCCAAACAGGTTATTTAAATACATTGCATTCATTAACCTTATCAGCTCTGAAGTAGGGCTCCACTAGAGATGAGGACACTTTTCATTCAGAATGTAAATATATACAACATTTTTCGTGCTTACCTAAAAATGGCAGCTTCATTATACAAGAGTTACTATTTAGAGAGTGCAGATACTGGTTCTGAAGGACTTATCTCAAAAAGGGAACATGAAACTTAAGAAACAGAACATCTTTCTGGAAGGCCTGGTTGTACATAAAAATAAAAATTGTCACAAGGTCTGAGTCAAGTGGTGAAAACTTCTGCTCATTGGTGGTGAGCTGGAAACTTCAGAGTTTCTCCACATAACAGCCTTTTGCTGCTGTGTTCATCTGTCCCTGCTTTCAATGAGGGGAATGGGGGAAAGACAGGGGCCAGGCAAGTGCTCTTTAGCCTACACAGTGCTGTGCTTATTTATTATAGAAATGACATTTCTGTCCAAGAACCCATTCAAAAGACTTCTCAACCAAAAAGCTTTCCAAGGTTGAAGCCCTATGGTGGCTGTATCTTACTAAGGCATTGACCATGTGCTGAGTTTCTGGTGTTATCAAGGTAAGAATTGCTTAAAAGTATACATGATTTAAATTTTAATATTTCTCTTTCTGAAGAGAAATAGAAGTTGTACTAGAAGTCATCTGTATCTCTCTCTTTCTCACACACAAACATTAACTCACATTCACACACATATGTAATCTATTCAGTAACTGAGCCAGGGCTCAAAATCCTGTTTTATTTTGATCCAAAGCTCATCCTCTTAACCACAATACCACGCTGTGTTTGTACTGTTTAATTCACAAGCACTTAAATAATCTGAATCAATACTCATTTGTATATGTGTTTATGAGTTTATATGTGTATGAGCTTGTATATTGTATGCTATATAAATTATATATTTATAATCTATATGTACAGATTTTTATATGTATATGTATAGGTACAAACAATGAAATGAATTGAGATTCATAACTGATTCCTCACATTATAGAAAGAAATTTGAATGGCTTAACAAACTTTAGTCACAAAAGATGGAACAAGGAGCCCAGACTTGGAGGCTAGACTGTAAGAAGTCTTGCTGCAAAGGTTCTATTGCTTTGGCTGAAAGTTGTCTGGAGGAGGAAGACCACCTCTCCTTGGTCTCCTTGAACTTAGAATCATTTCATGAAAAAATATTTTGACACTTTACCATTCCCATAGCCACCATGAAAAAGAAGGCTATGAGGATAGTCCTTCTCAAATTTTTAATACTAGTGTATAGTAACAGTAAATGTCTGCAATTCTTGGGGGTTTGACCAATGACTGACATCAGAAATAGACAACAGAAATAGTGTGGTCATATAGAAACAATGAACACCTATCAGTGAGGTCATGTTCTTCATGTGTGTTCTTGAAAGTGCTATAAGTAGTGTTTGCTTAAACCTAGTCAGATAAACCCCACCTCCAGGGGAGATAAATTACTGAGTATTGTCCTTCCTTTAAATGACCACATTACCCCCTTATTGGGAATTATGGTTTTATTTTATACAAACAAAACCTTTTTTCTTTCAGGAAGTTGTCAAAACATGTAATTTCTAACTGTAAAGAAAAACAGGACTGAAACATGTTAAATCTCTGGAAATAGTATGAAACTCAGATAATTTTACAGAGAAAAACACACTAAAAATTCCAAGACTACATCTGGGCTACAGAGATCTCAGTTTCTCTGACAACATACCTGAAACTGTGGGAGGGTTAAGTCTTGCCATCCCTACACTCAAAACTAACCAGAAGTACAAACATGAGCACATGGGGTTTAAAATAGCCTCTTCTAATTCTAGTTTCACTCAACTTCAAGAACCATTGTCCTCTTGCAAAGATCACTTCTTGAGACAGAAAAATAATTTAAATACTAAGAGCAAATCAAATTCCACAACAGAGGCACTAAGAGAGAGACCATTCAGTGGGAATCCAAGACCTGAAACCATGGTGCCTTGTCCCCTAGCCATTTTTCATCCCTGCCACTAACAAAAGAGTGCATTATAGTTGGCATGGCAACTTGTGAGGATTATGTTTATTTACAGTCTATTGTATATGCAAGTGTGAAAAGCTTGGTTCCTTGAACACTTAAACAATTTGATAGTCAAAAGTGGGTGTAGACCAGAAAGAAATGAAAAAGAATGTAGATTGTGAAGGTTCCAGGAAGAGTGGTAGATTTCTTTGGGAGCTTATTGACAGGTAAACAGGACCTATGGCTGCATAGGGAAAGCAGGTTGTACAGAGTCAACAGTTCAACTGGCATGATTTCCAAGAGAGAAGGGACTATCCTTTCTAGATGTGAGATGAGTATACAGTGGTGTAACAAAAACTGCTATATTCGTGGTTTGATGAAAATATACCTGTAGCAAAAAACTGAAAGAGGTTCCCCAAGGTTTGGGGCCTTGAAAAAGATCTGTAACACTGGAATCTTCTAGGCAGTGTCTTGAGTAAATAAGTATTGAGTCTAAACCTGCTTGCCAAAAGCTCATCCTTAGAGCCCTCTCCAGTGACAATGTCAGGCTGGTTGCTCTGTATCTGCCAGTCACAGGGATTTGGAAGACATTCATTGGCTGTTGGTTTTTAGGTGGGAGGATTATTAAGAAATGCCATTGTGCACTTGGGGAAGATAGAAAACACAAAGCCAGAAGAAGGCAAAGGGAGGCCAGAGGAACCATTTTGAGAAGACGGAAGTCAGGGTGTGGTGAGCTGTAGACACCACCTGGATGGCCTTAGCAGGCAGCTATCAAGAGGGAAGGAGGGACGCTACTTACCTGAAATTTCTGGAAGTGAGGGCTTGTCTTCTTTCCAGAAGTTCCCATCACAAACAGGAAGTCTGGGGTGAGCACAAATGGCACTCTTTCTTTATTAATGCCCAGAAAACTTTTGTAATTCCCAAGAATGTGCCCAAAGTCAATATGGAATAAATTTCCTTTAAGAGAAGAAAATGCCTGACATTATTACACTTGACAGCATTATGCCTAATAGTGCTCTGGTATGTTTATTTCTTGGGAAAATATATTTTTAGGTCACACTCTGTGATGCTCAGGGGTTACTCCTAGCTCTGTGCTCAGAAATTATTCCTTGCAGGCTTAGTGGACCATATGAAATGCCGGAGGCAATCAAACCTTCGTCGGCTGTGTGCAAGACAAATGCCCTACCAGCTGTGCTAGCACTTAGGACCCCTTATTTCTTGAAATGTTTTTAAGTTGTTTGAAAATGAGCAATCTTGGGTAAGGGCTATTTTTTCACTCTGTATCAGTTCAGCTATTTTTGTCCTTTACACGTGTGTGAGTAGAAGCCACAAAGCACTCTTTGAACCCAGTATGTTTATTTCTATCTTTTCCATGTCCTTTAAATGACAGTCAAGGTATAATAAGATATTCTAGTCTAAAAATTATTCTTAGAAATATTAAATCAGAACTCTTGCAAATGCATTATCATCAGACCCAAGACACTTAGCTCTTTGTATAACTCAAATAAATTGATATTTCCCTCTGGTTATTGGGGAGGCATTCTAGCTTTTGCTTTTAGGTAATCAGACAAAAGTAAATCACTTTGAATCTCCTTTGGGTCAGTATCTACCATTGTCACTACCACAGTTTTCACCATTTCTTCTCCTTTATCTAACACTAGCAATTGTCCATAAACACAGGATCTCTTTTAACTCAAAAAGGGAATAGGCCATTTATTCTAATCTGGTTCTTTTTTTGGCTTAACTTTTCTTTTTGATTTTTTTTGTTTGTTTTTTGGAGGTTGTACTGTGACTTTTTTTTGTTTCTTTGTTTTTAATAACAATATCTTTATTTAAGCACCATGATTACAAATATGCTTGTAATTGGATTACAGTTATAAAAAAGTACACTCCCCTTCACCAGTGCAACCCTCCCACCACCACTGCCCCCCCCAGCACTCTCCTCCCCAACCCCTACCTGTATTCCAGACAGGCATTTTATTTCTCTCCCTCACTACCATTGTCATGATAGTTGTTGGTATAGTTATTTCTTTAACTGCTCTCACCACTCTTTGTGGTAAGCTTCATATAGTGGGCTGGTCCTTCCAGCCCTCATCTCCTGGGTATTATTACCATATTGCTGACTCAACTTTTTAATTGAAATAGCATTTCAGATTTAAAAATATCTGGGAGTTTTTAGTTGTTTCTGTATAGCCAACACTTAATCACACTTATTTTGCTTGTTTCTGAGATATGAATCTATTCTACTTCTAGCCATTCTCTGACTTTAATTTTCTTAGATGTCATTTATTTGCCTGGTAATTTAGTTTTGGGATTATGCCCAGCAGCATTTTAGGAGTACATGAAGTGGGAGGGATTGATCCTGGAGCTCTCTTAAGTAAAGCTTGCAGTACAGTCCTTTGCAGTGTCTCTGTGGTCCTTTAAAGCTTATTTCTTATATCATCTTCTTTTATATAATTCTTATATGCTTTATAGGATGATCACAACTTGAGTCCCTACATGATAATGACTTTGAGATATGAACTCCAGTCCTCAACTTCATTGAAAAATTTACTATGCTGCTAGAGGGAATGAGGAGTTAGTGTTCTGTGAGTACACTGTGTTAGCTGTGGAAGATGAAAATATGTTCAGGAGATGGATAGTGGTTGTTCAACAATTCTACTTAACTATTAACTTTAAAATGGCTACAATGGGAGCTGGATCTATATTATAGTGGGTATGGCACTTGCCTTGCAGGCGGCTGACCTGTGCTTGAGCCCTGGCATTTCATCTGGGCCCCCAAATTTACCAGGAATGATTCCTGAGTGCAGAACTAGGAGTAATACCTGAATGCTGTTGGGGTGTGGATTAAATACAAACAAATAAAAATGGCTTAAAAATGGTGCTGCCCAATCACAAGTGTCACTCGGGTGCATGTGTTGCCCAGGCTACCTCAGCACATGTTGCCTGCATCTCTTAAGATGTGGACTTTCAGTTTATCTCCATTGATAATAATATTTGCCATTGGCTTGTGGTAGATGACCTTGACTATATTGAGAAAAGTTCCTTTCATTCCCATCTTGATGAGGGTTTTTTATCAAGAATAGGTGTTGGGCCTATATGAAAAAATGTTCCACATCACTAATCATCAGGGAAATGCAAATCAAAACTACAATGAGGTGGTACCATCTCACACCACAGAGACTGGCACACATCACAAAGAACAAGAACAATCAGTGCTGGCTGGGATGTGGAGAGAAAGGAACTCTTATTCACTGCTGGTGGGAATGCTGTCTAGTCCAGCCTTTATGGAAAACAATATGGAGATTCCTTGAAAAACTGGAAATTGAGCTCCCATATGATCCAGTTATTCCACTCCTAGGGATATACCCGAGGAACACAAAAATACAATTTAAAGATCCCTTTCTCACACTTATATTCATTGCAGCACTATTTATAATAGCCAGACTCTGGAAACAACCAAGATGTCCTTCAACAGATGAACGGCTAAAGAAACTGTGGTACGTATACACAATGGAATATTATGCAGCCATCAGGAGAGATAAAGTCATGAAATTTTCCTATATGTGGATATATATGGAATCTATTATGTTAAGTGAAATAAGTCAGAGGGAGAGAGATAGACACAGAATAGTCTCACTCATTTATGGGTTTTAAGAAAAACTAAAGACATTACTGTAAAAAGGCCCAGAGACAATAGAGTTAAGGGATGGAAGGGGCCAGAAGAATCAGCTCACAATTTGAAGCTCACCACAAAGAGTGGTAAACTCTGTTAGGGAAATAACTACACTAACAACTAGCATGACAATATTAAAGAATGAGAGAAGTAAAATGCCTGTTGTGAATATAGGCAGGGGTGGGGTGGGGCATTGGTGGTAGGAATGTTGCACTGGTGAAGGGGATATTCTGTTTATGACTGAAACCCAACTACAAACATGCTTGTAATCATGGTGCTTAAATAAAGATTTATAAAAAATAATGTGGGCTTTCATACTTTCATATTCTAACACTGGAATATGTATTGGGGCTCTCTCTCCACTCTGGAGAAGCCCACATTCTCTCCTGAGCATTTTCTCTCTCTCTCTCTACTTCTCTCTCTCTCTCTCTCTCTCTCTCTCTCTCTCTCTCTCTCTCTCTCTCTCTCTCTCTCTCTCTCTCTCTCTCCCTTTCTACTTCTCCTTCTCTCTTCCCTCCCCCCCCGAACTTCTTCAGATAGTCCAAATAAATCCTACCTGTTTTACTTCAAAAATGTCTTAAAAGGGGAAGGAAGATAGTGCGGCAGATAAGGCACTTTCTCTGCAGCAAGTTATGATCTCACCAGTTGTGATCCCCAAGCTTGGACGTGGCCCAAAACAACAACAAAAAATGGTTAAATGGTTAAATGGTAAATTTTTATGTTATGTATACTTTACCATAGTTTCAAAAAAAGCCAACACAAAAACTCACCCATCTCTGTGATCATAATATTGTCGTTGTGTCTGTCACCTATTCCAAGAACAAAGGTTGCCACACAGTATCCTGCACAGGAATAGACAAATCTCTCCACAGCAGCCTGAAACTAATCAAAATGCATCTGAATATTCCTTGTGTTTTAACTACAATGAGCAGCACAAATCTCTGCCTAAGGATTTCCAACAAGAAATATTTCTAACAAGAGAGTATTTGGGTTCTGCTTCCAGAATTGTGCAGGATTTTCTGAATGTTATATCAAGAGTCAAATTTTTCATAGTTGTACTAATATTTAGGTCAAAGGTCAATGATTGCAGTAGCACAAGGAATGAACAGGAAACCATAATTGAATTCTAGGGCTTACTTCTTTTTATTGGCTTCATTTGCCAGCAATTATATAGGATTATTAATTTCTTTTTCTTCAATGAGTATATATTTTGCTCATGATCACTTCAAGTATGCCTGGGTTCATATAGTAGCATGTATAACAGACTATAAATGCTACAAATGACATTTTCTTCCCCAAAGACTCTAAAGTATGCAAATGAGATGTGCTAATCCTGTGCAGCAAAATCCAACCCATCTAACCACACAGCTTGTGAAGACTTTAGCAGATGTACTTTAGAGAAATGATGGAATGACATTTCCACATCCATAATTTATCATTTACATTAGATTGCTGTGATAAATTATAAATATATAGGTTTATGGTTTTCCTGTTGAATAACAAAGACAGATAGTCATAAGAAAGTATAACAAATTATTTTTGCATAAAACCAAATATTACTCAAAGCATGCCTCTTAATCAAAGGAGAAGCAAAATACTCATGAAGCTTTGAACCAAGTGCCATTATACAGAACCACCAGGGTAAATCAGCAGAGACCCCTATTGCCTTAGGAGCAAAGGTCTCCTTTGGTAAGGCAAGTCTCTGGGAAAGCCTTTTGAAAAATGTGAGACCATTCTTATTAAATAAAACTGTAAAGAGCTTTGTGGTGTGTGTGTGTGTGTGTGTGTGTGTGTGTGTGTGTGTGTGTGTGTGTGTGTGTGTGTGTGTGTGTGTAAAAATAGGAGCTCACCTTTTCCTCAATAGGACACTTTTCTTTGAGCCAATGGTTCAGGACTTCATCTTTAAATGCACCTGTGTTGCCCACCGTACTTTGCTGGATTTTGGCAATTGTTGTGGCATCTTTCACAATCTCTATCATGCCTACCAGAAGAAGCACAAAGTTTAATACAAACAGGGGCCACGCTGCTGGCCCAGAGGAGGAAAGGGCTACATCTTTGTTAATTCTAAGACAGAGGGCTTTATCCACCAGAGAGATCTATTTTTCAGGTTCATGTAATTGATTTTTAAGAAAAGTAAAATAAGGAAGATGAGGAGGGGAATATAAAAAAAGTGTAGAGCATGGTTTCAGTGCCCCTGAATGAAAAGAGGAGAGGGTAAAAGGTAATATGTAAAAACATATATGTTCTGAGCACATCCTTCTTGTGGCAGCCTGTACCTTTTCCCTTTTTAATTACAGGGTCAAATGGAAATGGTTTTGTATAGTTTTCAAATAGGAAATGGAACAAAAATGTTTGATTGAAACTAAAATGTTAAGTGTCTGTTAAAGCACCTAAGATTAGAGTAATAGCTTTGATAATGTGAATTCTGGGATATTAAAGTAAGTGACAGATCTCTGTCTATTTTTAAATGTTACTGTTAGAGAGAAATTTAATGGCAATGAAAAGAGTTAGAGTTAAGAACTGGAGAAGTAGAGGTGGAACAAGTTCTTACTAAAATCACTTCCATGTATAGTCAGCAGCTTTGGAACATTGCCTTCCTTTCTTTATGGCTTGTGGTAACAATCTTCTAGTTACTAAGCGCCTACAAAGGAGGAATTATGATCCTTTATAACAAGTTGAGTCCTATATTCTTCTCCTGAGATAACTACATACCTATTTTGTCACCAGTTGAAATGCAGCCATATGGCAAGAGGCACAGATCCAAAGATTCCGTCTCCCAAATGGACTCCATGATTCGTAGAATCTGAGTATCAAATACAAAAAATGTTGTCATAACTAGATATCAATTAATATCATAGAGACATGCCTGAACTATTTAAAATATCAAATCTATGGCTAAAACTACTTTTATTAACAAGTACTTTAAATTATTCCTTTTTCAGAAATTTGTTAATTTAGATAAAGATAAAAGAAAGAAGATTACCTTGATTTACACAACTTCCATTTATTCAAATATTCCTTTCTACTTACATGTATATTACCATATATTGATTAAAAATTTTATTCTTAAAAATTCTTACTAGTTTTAATCTTCAAGGCACTCAGCTACAATCAAGTCAACCATAACAACTGATGATTATTGATAGAACACTTACCTGGCAATTGCTTTAACTCTCTACTGTGGATATGATTACTATTCCTATTCTGTAGGTGAAGAGATTGAGGTTTAAAGAGAGCTTAAATAATTTGTCCTTGCTTAACAAACTGTATGCCTCAGCAACAAAACAAAGTAGTAAATACAAGGAAAGTGGGGACTTTCTAGGAAAATAAAAAAGACAGTAGTGAAATTTAGTAGTTTTGAAGTACCCATTACTTAGAGTAATATAAAAGAGTCTATAGGTTTATTTGAAATTTAATAAATTTTGTTTGTTTGTTTGTTTGTTTTTTGGGTCAAACCCTGCAGCACTCAGGGTTACTCCTGGCTTTAAGCTCAGAAATTGCCCACAGCAGGCTCGGGGGAATATATGGGATGCTGGGATTCCAACCACTGTCCATCTGCATGTAAGGCAAACGCCTTACCACTGTGCTATCTCTTGGGCCCCTTAATAAATTTTCAATAGGCTTGAAGGTTTCTTTTTTTCTTAAAAAAAAAACCAACACTTTAAAGCAATGTATATACCATTCTTGTAAAGAAAGCAAAGCAGGGGCCGGAGCGGTGGCACAAGCAGTAAGGCGTCTGCCTTGCTCATACTAGCCTAGGATGGACCGCAATTCGATTCCCCTGTGTCCCATATGATCCTCCAAATGGGGAGCTATTTCTGAGATCATAGCCAGGAGTAACCCCTGAGCGTCACTGGGTGTGGTCGAAAAACCAAAAAAAAAAAAAAAAAAAAGAAAAGAAAAGAAAAGAAAGCAAAGCAATAGTTATTGTTTCTGCAGTAGAAATAAGCAGAAACAGAAACAAAACAGGATAATATTTTAAATAGACTACACTGATATCATGGTTATCTTTTTAAAAAAAACTCATTAAAGATTACAAATGATGTTGCCTAAAATGTAAAACTACTAGAATATGGAGTTTTGAAATTTAAGTTAATACAGAGACATCGTAACATATGAAAATAATTAGCATTGATAACTTTCTCTTTTTCTAGTCTAGTAAACCATTCACACTGATGGTTTAACCATATTCTTCTTCTATCATTACTCGCTCATATATGGTTTCCCTTTCTAATTATTCACTTGTGTCTGTATTTGTGGCACACATACATAAGGAAAACATCCTATGTCTATAAATTCATTTATCTATGAATACAAATAAATTGATTCTAGGGGTAACTATGTTTAGTATTCTATTCTCTATATCTTTAAGTTCCCATACTAAGAATAGCTTGTAGAAAGAGAATATAAATAAAGGAAGTAGATTGGGCAATATGGCAATGTTGGATATGTATATTTTCAGAAGTGTGTAGAACTGTAATACTACTGGGCTATGTAATAGTGATCAAATAATAATTATTCATACTTTTTCAATGAAAACAGTTGTGTAATCTTGATTATTGTTTATTAAGCAAGAGAATGTGAGAAGAATGAGTAGAAGCCAATTTTTAAAAATATACTCATTGTATACAGAAATATTTTCTCGGATGAATCGAAAAGAAACCTTACCTGCAAAATAAGCATGTCTTGCCGGAGATCATCACCGTGTTTAAAGATAATTCCAATTGTTTCATTGGATAGAGCTGTAGGGTCTGCATATTTAAACTCTAGCCATAGGGGCTTCTTCTTTGAAGCCATCACTTTGCATTTCTCAATCTGTAAAGAAACAGTTATATGCATATATATATACACAATACACATTGGAGACTTGAATCCTTTGTCAGAACACCACTATAAACAATCAGGGAAAAGTTCTAGTTAGAAAATAAGTTAATACTGGGTAAAAATAAAGAATTGGGTAAAAATGTAGATTCTTGCTTTATCTGGAAATGAGAGAAACTTACAGGACTTAAACTAGGGGTTCTCAAGCTGTGCTCCAGAGGCAGTGTCAGTGAAAATGTAGGACTGTGGCAGATCCCATCTGTTGTATATATTGCCTCCTGGATCTCGAATGCTCTACTGTTCCTTTATATATAAAGCAGCATCACTGTTTTATGTTTATATATTTGTTTTCTTTCTATAAAGTTGTTTCCTCCTGAGATTTAATTAGAAAATAAATAGTACCAGGGAGCTGGAGTGATAGCACAGTGGTTAAGGCATTTGCCTTGCACACGGCCAACCTGCGTTCCATCCCCAGCATCCCATATGGTCCCCTGAGCATGTCAAGAGCAATTTCTGAGTCTAGAGCCAAGAGTAGCTCCTGAGCACCACTGGTTGTAGCCCCCCCCCCCAAATCAAACAGAAAAAGAAATAAAGTGTACTACTACTATCACAACTGAGTAGATAGACTATATGCCAAGTCTAACAAGAGGAAATTTAGTGGCAATAAGTAGAAATCTAACACTTTGGTACAATATCTTCTCCTCTAAATACCTTAATACACCCAAAGTTCAAAACTGGGAAAAGGTGACTGAGTAGCTACTCATTTCAGAATAAATATCAGAGTTTTAGCCAAAAAATGAACCATGGAACAAAAATGAGATATTATCTTCATAAAAAGCAAACACATCTGAAGTTATAGCAATACACCATAATTTATACCATTCTCTAAATGAAGGGAAGCAAATAGTGTTTACTTTTGCCATAGGTTCAATTTACTGTAATGGTATATAAAATTAAACATGCAATAGAGGCATTTCTCCCTCTGTCCATGAGGCTAAACAGCTACAGGAGTTGGTACCCTAATAGAAACAACTAGAAACTGAGTAAAATGATTCAACTACTTTTTAACTGGCACAATCTAATGATGACTCTGAAAGATGGGAAACAAAAGAGAAATGAAGCCCTGCTTCCCTTCTGACATTGCTCCCCTCAACTTTTATGCCTAGGGTAGTTTCTAGACTACAGCTCAGATAAAGGTGCTTTGAAGAGAATCCATTGTATTGAGGTCCACTTTGTAGATAATTTAAGCTCCAGAATGAAAGGAGAAAAGAGGAGACAGTAGAAATATTATCTCAGTGCTTGCTTAGATAGCACATATAATAAAACTAAAACTAAAAACAAACAAACAAAACCAAAACCAAAAACAGAGATTAACATGAGCCCCATGCAGGACATTGAACTTCTATAAAAATGTTCCCCTTTTTTTCTTTCTTTTTTTATTGTTGGCAAAGTGAATTGCAAATCTTTCACAGTAATATATATATATATATTGGGTTTTGGGCCACACCCGGCGGTGCTCAGGGGTTACTCCTGGCTGTCTGCTCAGCAAAAGCTCCTGGCAGGCACGGGGGACCATATGGGACACCGGGATTCAAAAACCACCTTTGGTCCTGGATCGGCTGCTTGCAAGGTAAACGCCGCTGTGCTATCTCTCCGGGCCCTCACAGTAATATTTAAGGCACACAGCAGTAATGAATTTGGGGCATTCCCACCACCAGGGTTGTCCTCCCTCCACCCTTGTTCCCAGCATGCATTCCACTTCCCCCTCCTCTATCCCCAGTAATGCTAGTACAACTGTTCACCCCATATACAGCTTGATGTAGATTGGATACTGTTTCTGCTGTCATTGACTTTGGACTTTGTATTCCAGTCTGATAAAAAAAAATGTTCCCCTTTTTATTTTGTGCAATCTAAAAACAAAACTCAGAAAAGATTGGTAGTATCTCAAGTTGCAGAAGCAGGCTGGGGATGGCATTAGATGATGAATAACATGGGTGGAGGTTTTGGGTGGAGGAGATCAAAGGTACCAACATCCAATTATAAAAAAAAATCATTGGAATGTTATTTATAACATGGTAACTATAGTCAATAATATTGTATTGCATAGCCAGACTCTGGAAACAACCAAGATGTTCTTCAACAGATAAATGACTAAAGAAACTGTGGTACATATACAGAATGGAATATTATGCAGCCATCAGGAGAGAGGAAGTCATGATATTTTCCTATACATAGATGGACATAGAAATTATTAGGCTGAGTGAAATAAGTCAGGGGGAGAGAAACATACATAGAATAGTCTCACATATCTAAGGGTTTTAATAAAAATAAAATACATTATTGTAATATTGCCCAGAGATGAGGGCCAGAAGGACTAGCTCTCTATATAAAGCTCACTATATGGGTGACTGCAGTTAGCACAATAATAACTACCATGACAATGTAAATTAGAGAGAGAAATAGAATGTATGAGTCAAATACAGGCAGGGAGTGTGGTTGGAATGATATGGAGTGAATTAGTGTGGGAATATTACCCTAATGAAGGGGGGGGTAGTCTTTTTTGTGACTAAAACCCAACTACAGTCATGTTTGTAATCATGGTGTTTAAATAAAGATAAAAAAGAAATAAAAAAATAATATTGTATTGCATATTTGAAATCTGCTAAGAACTATATGTTGAAACTTCTTTTCATAAAAAAGTGATTTTCTATGGTGACACTTGCTAAGTAAACTTACTGTGATTGTTATTTGCATTAATATACAAATATCTAAAGGTTATATTGTACACCTAAAATAATATCATATATCACTTATAAGTTGATAAAATGTTGGCTAAATTTTTCCTATTTTGATAAAAGTATAAATCCAAGAATCTGGGGGAATAGCTCAAGTGATAACTATATGCTTAGTATGATTTAGCAAGGTCCTGAGTTCAATCCCTCTCACTCCAATAGTTCCCCCAAGCATTTCTAGGTATATCCTGGTGGGCTCCATTGGGCTCAAACACTGATGCTTCAGGCCTGTACCATCTGGTTAATCATAGTTGGTCATGCTTTTTGACACAATCATTCTCAGGACCAACATAAGATAATTTTAATAGTAAGAGTAAACAGGGATATAATATACAGAAATTAAAGAATTACAGAAAAATTATCAGAACATATGTAAACCAGAAGAAAATGAAGCCAAGAGGATAAAACCCAGTCAACTCAAATTTCTATATCCAGAGAAATGCTTTAAATACATAGGTAAAATAATAAATTCTTCAGGCAGAGATGAAGGCCTAAAAGATAGTATAGGGTTTGCTTGTTTTGCATCTTTGCATTTGTTTTGATTCTCTAGCATCTCATATGAATCCTCAGGACCACCAGAAATAATTTCCAAGAAAAAAAAACCTCCTTTCTTCTCCAGGCAGAAAGATAAAAGAATTATTAGAAGACTTAAATTATATAATAACATTAAAAGTTGAAGGAAAATAATGCTAGTTGGATCAGAGAGATAGTTCAGCAAGTAGGGCACTTGCCTTGCACACAACTAACCCAGATTCAGTTCTCAGAGCCTTCTGTGAATGATTCCTGAGCAGGAAACAGAGTGTATGCCCTGAGTACTGCTGATTATGACCTCAATTAAATTTTGTTTGTTTGTTTTTTTGGCCATATCCAGTGACGTTCAGAGGTTACTTCTGGCTCTGTGCTCAGAAATTGCTCCTGGCTTGGGGGACCATATGGGACACTGGGGGATCGAACTGCGGTCCGTCCTGGGTTAGTGCATGCTAGGCAAACTCCCTACTGTTGTTTATGGTCTATATAGACTATATAGTAAAGCAATAATGATTATCCAAAATAGCAAAATTAGAGCAGATCTGTGGTCTGTGATGGGTAGGAATCAGGGAAGAGTTGGGTGGATGATGGAGAACACTAAGATCAAAGGAATAGTAAACTTTTTCTATACCATGTCTCTGGATATCTATCTTTACTGCTATAATTATATATTTTTTTTACTTATTAAAATTCAGAAATGCATACAACATGAACAAAATTTATGGTATGTTCACGATTTCTTAAGAAAGCTCATATAAAATGAAATGTATAGGCTGAGTACTTAGCTTAGTAGTAAGTACTAAGAGAAGGAGACTTAGGATTTGGTTCTGACACTAAAAATTTATGGCATCTACCTGGTGTTGCAGCTTTGCATACCCAGTGATCAGAGAAGTTCTTGACCACAGCTCATTCCAGCTTCTTTTTTTCCTCTATTTTTTGGACCCATCAAGCCCAAACAGATGTTGCTGTGGCATAATGACCATGTGAAGATGTCAAGTGATACTTACCACTAGGGCTCCTGCTCTCAGTCCTGGATCATATGGAACTCTAAAGCTTTGGGGGAGCTTCAAATCCTGTAGGTTTTCAAGCTTTTGCTTAAGTTGTGAAATAACTGTCAGAATCAAAAGCACAGGTGAAATATGTGAGTTCAAGAAACCATCAGTATTATTTAAAGCAGTTCCTAAGACCATAGCTATATATTTTCTACATTTGATATAGTGTGGAACAGAAGAGCAAGGGGGTAGATTTCTGTCTACTAACTATCTAAATCTGAACATGTAAGTAGTAGAATATTTATTAAAAATACATGGGATACCGTGCTCGCTTTGGCAGCAAAATACTAAAAATTGGAACAAATCAGAGAAGTTAGCATGGCCCCTGCACAAGGATGGCACGAAAATTCGTGAAGCATTCCATATTTAAAAAATAAATACAGGGGATACCAAGATAATCTGGTAGACATTTTGAGGGTAATGTTAAGGAATTGATACTTTAGTTTTCTTTACAACATGTGAAACTTTAAACTTCCATCTGATTTGGAGAACAGACCTTATCCAGTCATATTAAATGACATTCAGTTACACTTCTGTAAATTTCTTTTCAAAAGAGGAAATTACATGGTATGGAAATGGTATGAGAATCTTAAGATTCTAAAGGCAAATATACTTAAGTTTTAAATTACTTCCTGAATTATAGACTGGAGAAAAACAAATGTTTTACTTTCTTAAATAAAAATAAAACAAAATAGGATTATTATTATTATTATTATTATCATTTGGGGGCAGATTACTAGTGTACTGGAAAAGAATAAAAAGGAAAAGTGAAAATTCACAGCATTAAGAAATGTATTGGAATTTTTTTAGAATAAGTCATAGTGTAGGATCTTGTTAAGTAAAAATGCTGTGTATATATATGTATCACCCTTTATTTCAAGGTTTATAGTTTATTATTTCAGAAAGATGAATTAATGACTAAAATTTAAGTATCAACCAGAAATTATGGGACTATAGAAAGGAGAGATTAATTATCCTAAAGTAGGATAGAATTTATCAGGATAGGGTAAGAAAGCAATATTGAAAGCATTTTGAAAAAACATACTCTGATATATGTATTTGTACATATATATGTGTGTTTGTGAAAAATTTAAATAGATTTTCGAGTACAAGAGATAAACACAGAGGTTAGGGCACATGCCAAGAATTTTTAGGTGCACCCCTTATGGTTCACAGTATCACTGAAGAGATCTGGGTACCCCTCGCATTTCAGGACCCTTCCAGCATAATATCATGGGCCTTGCACTGAACTACTGACCTGATTGGCTGAGTCTTATGGTCAGTTCCCCCTGAATCTCCTGGATACCAATTGTGAAGCTTACCACAAATTACCTTCTCAGTTATTTTAAGATGGAAAATTTTAAAAATACATACATATTTCTAAAGATAGGAGAAAAAAAGGTTAAAGTCTGTATATAACTCATCTTCATGTGTATATAAATTATTTAAAAATATGGTGTACAACTCAATTTTGGAAGAGGTTTGAAACCTATTACAGGAAGTTCACCACCAAGAATATTTAAATCTTCATAGTTTTAAATATATATTTGCTTGTAAAGGAGGAACTTGCTTATTTTATACAGACAGAATATGTAAAAGTTTGGTTTTGGCCACCTTTAGGAAGGTACAACTTGCCTTCCAGAAGGAAGAATTACAGGGATAATGACATGTGGAGCTTATGACAGATGGAAAGAGAATCATGAAAGTACCTTGGGAACTGACGTCATACTTGTCAGCAGAGAGAGATTTGATGTCAATGGTGATCTTCTCTAACATCTCGATTACTTGAACTTGGTGTGTAAAGTCTTGCAGCATGGCCATGCCACAGCCCCTCAGATAGGCTTCCAGGATCACAGCAAACCTCTGCTGATAGTGCCTGGACTGGGCTATCTCACTTCTCAAGAACCAAAACAAGAAGTGACCAATTCTCTTGTTCTGAGAAGATGGGGGATAAGACGGTTGGAAATCATTATGACTAACCCTGTATTTCTACCAGTCTATCATTCTAACTTTTAACATGTCATGTTTTTATCAAAATAGAAGTACTTACTCTTAATGCACGCTTCAGTAGAAATCTGGCAAGGGCACTGTCATGGTAGGGTTCAAATTTCACAGCCTAGGGGAAGAGCACATTAGCATTGTAGGAATGCACCTCTTGTTTGTTCATCAGCAAAAAGGTGGGGAGACAGAAAGAGACAGGCTCTCCATCTCCCTTGAATATTGCAGTAAGGGTGACTACTCATAACCTTAGTTCACTTCTTTCTTTTCTAAGACATTTTGGCCCAAAGTAAATAAGTTGCTTAAGGATCAGGATCAGAACTAGAACGTTTAACTCATGTTTGCCATGTGTATTTGGTCACTTCATAGGTGAAGAGGGAAGGTCATTCGCTTCATTTGTAAGGAAGATAGAAGGGAGAGTGGAGATGACGAGAGCAAAAATCTATACTAGCAGAATGTAAGAGAAGTGGCTGGGAAAAAAATGGACAGGAGAGACCAAGTGCATGGAAGAAATAAAATATTTTCTAGCTGTGAATCCCCCGGCTTTTATTCTTTTTTATGTGTTTGGCATCTCCTGGTAAGTTGGTGAGCTGCCTCTGAAGTTTCACTATAAGGAAACTACAGGGCTGGATCTATACAGCAGTCACTCATATGCCATGCTGTGGTTATATAGAGATTTGCCTAAACACATCTTATTATCAATATTTCTTCAAGTTTAGCGGTGTTCAGTTGCCTGGTAGCTCTCATAAAGCTTATACAGGCGAGAGCTCTGTGATAGAACTAAAAGAACCAATAAAATGTAAAAAATAATAAAATTGTGAATGCAGGGATATTGCTTATTCAATTCTTTGTAAATTTCTATAAGTCTGCAATAGTGCATAATTAAAGAAGCTCTGTAGTGGCATACATAAATTGAAAGGGTAAATGTCCCACACAAGCATAAATATAGGTTCAATTTAAATATTTTACTAATACATGTAACATTGTCACCTTCCCACCCTCAAAGGAAAGGAGAAATTCCAATTGCATTTCATTTTTTAGCATCTGGGAGCTTTTAAATCTGATTTCCAATGTTTACCCTGCTTTTCCAGATTAGAAATGATTTTTCAGTTATCTCCATGCCTTCAAAATGCTTTTTATGGGTGTCAAATAGGTGCCATTATAGCTGTAGTTAAGGATTTCATTCTAAGAATGTGGTTATTTAGCTGCCAGTACTCATGTCAAAAATTCACCTAAGTTTCTAACCCAAATATGAATCTTTTCCACCTTCTTTGTGTTTTACTTCTATAAAGATAATGTTGAGAACAACTTAGACAGGAATGAATCATTTAGCCATATATAAAAATGTATCAAAGTTTTACAAATGACTATTCTCTTTCATATTTTTAATCACAAAGTTAATGTATATCACTTTGTGACCTCTTTCACTTAAGAACAATATTCACTTTCCACTTCAGCAAAAATTTTAATACAAGCAATAAAAACCTATTCACGGCATGTATCTTTGGGCTCATGCAAAATATATGATACTAATTTTTCTTTTGTTTTTTGGGCCACACCCAGTGACGCTCAGGGGTTGCTCCTGGCTATGTGCTCAGAAATCGCCCCTGGCTTGAGGGACCATATGGGACACTGGGGGAATCAAACATCGATTGGTCCTAAATTAGCATGTGCAAGGCAGATGCCCTACCACTTGTGCCACAGCTCTAGCTCATTGATACTCATTTTTTTAATGGATAATTAGAAATCTGAGGTACTTTGATTGTCCTAAAATATTTGTTAGAGTTATGCCAGTCTCTAACATTGTGGGCAGAAAAAAATAATGAGTATATTTGATAAATACATGAAGAGATAAATTGTTAGTGTTTTAAATTTCTGCCTGATGGGATCTAAAAATTTAGACTTAAAGTTGAAAATAACCAAAACACTCATCAGAAAAATCTAGGGACTTCTTATTAATTTAAGTAATGATTAGATAAATTAGTGCTTAACTTTTAGCCTGGCTAATCCTAAATATCTCAGGTCAAGCCTCATCTATTCAGAACTAACAACTGATTCAATCTAAATGAAACATCCCCAGGAAACTGATTTTTTTTCATAATCCTTATAGCTTTTTCCCCACAGCTTTTGTAACAAATTGTTATTAATATTTGCTAGTATGTGTACTCAGTTAATGTCAGTGTTCTCAAGGCATCACAATTTGAAATGAGGAGAGGCAGACTGTCTTGAACACTGCTCAATGTCCAGAATTCAGAGCAGGGCAAGTACTCAGTATATGTGGTTGAATGAATGACTACAACTGTGTTAAAAAATAGCGTCTAATTTCCGGTTTCTTTACTTCCTTTTGTCAAGGAGCACATTAAATTTAAGAATGGCCATAGTAAGCAGGAGAAACTGTTCCTCTTTTCTTTGACTTCCTAAGCAAACTTTAGGGAGATGACTTAACCGGCATAGAAAACTCATGAGAACAGGAATAGAAATACAGTAGGAGACCTAACTACAGGGAATAGGAAGCAAGTTTTCCAGGTTGTGCCAGATATGAGTTGAATCTCTGAGATTCGGAATTCACAATAGTTCTGAATGGGAGTAAACAAGATCAGAGACAAAGATTATGACTTGTAGGAGTCCACTAACTTAACAGTGGATGGAAGTAGTCTATTGGGAAGCAGTGAAAACAAAAGAGCCTGGAGTCAGGGCTCCTGTATTCTCATTCTGTTCTTCCTTCCTTCCTTCCTTCCTTCCTTCCTTCCTTCCTTCCTTCCTTCCTTCCTTCCTTCCTTCCTTCCTTCCTTCCTTCCTTCCTTCCTTCCTTCCTTCCTTCCTTCCTTTCTTCTTTCTTTCTTCTGTCTTTCTTTCTCTCTTTCTTTTTTACAATTTTGAAAAGTTTTATTTTAATTTGTGTTTTTTTTCAGTAATGTACAAATTTAATGTTGGGACTTTCTTTACTTTCCAAATGTGGTTGCAGTTCAATATTGTAAGGAACTAATCATTTATTTGTTAGATTTTCCATAAACATAATGTCTTATTGAGGTTGTTCCCTTTTTTCTGAAATATTTTTTCAAATTTTCTCAAAAGCAATAGTTATCTGATCTTCTTTCAAAGTGTGTAACCCTGAGCCAGTCATCTCAGTGCCTCAATTTCCTTAAATATAAAATGCAGATGTTAATTCGACCTCCATCATAGTTGCTGGGAGAATTAAATGAGGTGAACATAATAAAAACACTTTAATCACTGTGAGCCATGGCCAAAGGCATGCGAAACTCATCATTAATAAAATAATGAGGACAAAGAACTCCCACAGGGTGAAGTTCCTCAAAAGGCAAACTATGAATGTGAAGGCCTTCAAAATGTTTGTCAGCATCCCCTTAAGGACAGTGAAAACAAAGGTAAATGGAACAGTTTACTACTTTTGAGCTGACCTCATCAGACCTACTTTGGTTATGATGCTCTGAGGAAAGGGTATTTGCTGATAACTAAATGGGGTGCCTGTGTACATGCAAATGAAGACCTTAATGGAGAGTTCTGGGTAGGTAGATAACAGCAGGATCCCCTACCTGAACCAGCTGGAGAAGATAATGCAGAACGTCATCGTCCTCCAGGCTTTCCAGTTTCTGAACTGCTATGGCTCTCACATTTTCATCTGAAAAGTTGCAGTCCAGGAGTTGCATGGTTAACCCCACATCTAAAGCACTTTGATCCCAGATCTCCCTTCTGGCTAACAACTGATATGTTTTCGCCACAATTTCTTGCTGTCCCCATTGAACTGAGCTAAAAAGCTTAGGATAGGCTTTGGGATGCTTCAAGCTTTCATATCTGAAATGCCAGAGCAATTCTTTGTCTTCAGCAGTGAGAGGGTTAAGTGGGTCAGTGGCTATGATGGCTTCCAGTTGCTTCCGAAGCTGGTTGGGCATTTCTGCTCGGATTCGGTCCCCCTCAGGGTCTGGGGTGGGCTGGTGCTTAGGCAAAGCAACTGGGTGACAATAGTTGTCCAGAAGAATGGAGATGGACATTGAATTCTCCTTGTCTGGGTTGGTTGCTGATGTGAGCTTGTCAGCATTGAAGGTGCCCTGGTCTTCTGCCTTTCCGGATATCTGCCACATATGGAGCACATATTCCCCATGGCGCAGGAGGAAACGGTGGTCTATGAGCAGCAGGTTCACATAGTAGAGAAGCTGGGCTTTGCCCTTGACCTCAGTGCCAGAGGTTTCTGCCGAGGTCTTACCAGATAGTGCCAGTGCTTTGCCACAATAGATCTGGAGGTTGAGGAGGGCCCCTTTGGGTAAATCCTTGATTTTGATGCTGAACTCTAGCCACACATTCCAGAGTACCTCCTCGGTGAAGGGCTTCGGGTTGGTTCTCCTTTGGCAAAGGACCTGCTGTCCATGCTGAATATTAGCCTCTACCAACACAGTGAGATCTGCATTGCGTGGCAGGACGGGTATGTCAATGCCTCTGATCTTGACCCTAAACTTGCGGTCGCAGTCCCAGAGGGACACAGTGAACACACTCTCGTGGTCCTTCCCGTGGATGGTCAGTTGTTCGTGGTAGCCGGTGACTCCAGTGCAGTCATCCACTAGTGGCCACTCTTCTTCCTTTACTTCGTCCAGGGTTGGATCTGGTGGGGTGTCCAGCACCAGATGAATCTCCTCTCCATTCTTGAGGCATTGCCTCACCCACTGGAAGTTTTTGATAGGGGCCTCACCCACCAAATATTCATCTCGGCCACAGACCCTCAACACAAAGTCCTGTTCATTCTGGCTCTCGGGGATACCCAGCAGAGACTTCTTCTTGGCCATCTTGGTGAAGAAACTCTGGAGGATGGTGCACGGGGTGTCCTCAGCCGACACCTTGATGGTCTGGCTGGTGGTGCTACTGTGGATGACGATGAAGATACAGTTGTTGGCAATCTTCTTACTCAGGTAGTCTGGGAGGGGTTTGGAAGTCACCCAAGGGTGCATGGCATAGAGTTGGGGGTCACGGCCTGCCACTTCAGCCAGGCGTGGGGTGACCAGCCGGCGGCGTGTGAACTCAAGCTCATCATCATGCACGTTGCTGATGTCGGTGACATCGTACCCCATGAGGGCAGTGATCTGTCGCTGGAAGGCCAGCGTGTCCTCGGAGGGTGGCCGCCTCTGCACCAAATGGATCTGACCTGGGCTCTTGGGCAGCGCTTTCCAGTAGTGCAGGCAGTCGAGGGTCTGCACCACTTGGTACTTGTCATAAATCTCATACCACTGTTCTTTCTTCTGGTAGAGCAGCAGAAAGTGATCAGGGCTCAGCCGGTGGTAGAAATCGGCCACTGAGCTGGTCTCCAGTGCACGCAGCCATAGCTGGGCCTTCATCTGCTGCACATTGCAGTGACCGGCCACCTGCAGCAACACCGTCTCAGGGTTCTTGCTGTGGCGCTGGCTAGTGGGCAGCACAAACTCAATGGGGATGAGCTCCATGGAGGACAGGCTGGCAGCTTTGCTGCGCTGTTTCCTCTTCCGCCGCCATGGGCTTCTGTCCTCTCTCAGAACCACGGGCTGCTCAGGGCACTCCTGCTCCATGCCCCGCGCCACCTGTAGGGAACACAGGACCGGGTTAGGGAAAGGCACTCTCGAATTGCATGTCCCTGCAGAAAGATGAATGGCAGACGGATGGCTGGGCATGCACAGGGACACAAAGGGCTTGGAGGCCCTTACATATAAGATACAGAAGAATGTGGATCCTGGTCCCTTCACTTGGAATCAGAAAACCTGATTCCTAGTTACAACCTGAGCTAGTTACATCACCTCTAGACCCTTATTCAATCTGTCAGATAAAGGTTGGATCATCGCTCCGACTAAGAAGGTGAAAATTCAGCCAGGCATAGGCTTGGTCAGTATTCATACAGTGCAGTGATATAATGGTGCATGAATCATTTTCTCAACTTTCTATAGGTTCAAATATTTACTTTAAAAAAAAAAAAGGAAAGGTCCAGCCCTAGAAATATAGTATGGGGTTTACACTGATTGCCTTGCACCCCAGTTTGATAACTAGTACCACATATGGTCCCTCAGCACTGCTGCATGTGACTCTGCCCCTCCCCTTAAAAATAAAAGATAGCAAAAGATTCATTTATTGCTCAAATGTTGACTGTGGTTCTTAAGCTCACTGGAACCCAGAATCAAATCATTCACTGGAAAGATAAAAGCTATAAGGAGTCAGTCAGCTCTTGCTCTGATTTCCTCAGACACTTTACACAGCCTGATGCATGGTATCTATTTTTAAACTATTTTAACCCAGGCCTTACTCCCAATCAACTTCCGGTCTTTTGTTTCATCCTCCCCCTTGCCACTTTATTTATTTATTTTTAGTTAGCAAAGGTAGTCATTCATTCATAAAACTCAAAAGCATTCTGATTCATAAAACTCAAAAGCATTCTGATTGATGACCTTGCAAAAAAGAACATTTGCATTTATTTTGAATTGGAAAGAATGTAAATATTATGATTGTGTATCTCAGGGGTGTTACCAAACCCTGAGTTCTCCTAATATGAAATAAAGGTAAATTTTAGCTTATGCCAATTTATTCTGTGTCTTCTCTATATAGTGGAAAAGTCACAAGATGGAAGGCAGAATTCCTAAATTCTAATTATCTTCTCCTTGGAGTCTATTAAATTATACAATTTCTTTTTTGGTTGTTGTTTAATACTTTCATTTCTATGTACTAGAATTCACAAAACAGTTTCTATGGATCTTTAATAAAAACCCTATATAAGACATTTCAGTATATATGTGACATACTTTATTTAGAAGCTATAATGATAGAACTGTTTGACATATTTTAGTTCAAAATGAATACTGTATTTTGATTTGAATACTTAGTAATACATTACAAGTATCTTCTAGGCAAAACTCAATAATTAAGACAAAAATCTATGTTTCAGAGAACACACTTTTCTATCTTAAATGACTCATTAATTAATTGCTTATGAAATAGGAATAGATGGTGTTACCAAAAAAGGAGAATTTGATTAAAAGATAAGAAACATTTCTGAGGCTGAAGCAATAGAACAGTGGGTAGGGCATTTGCCTTGTATGCTGCCTACCTGAGTTCGATCCCTGTAATCCCATATGGTTCCCTGAGCCTGCCAGGATCAATTCCTGAGAACAGAGCCAGGAGTAACCCCTGAGAACCACAGGGTGTGGCAAAAGAAAGTAAAGAAAAAAAAGTTTCATAAAAGCTAAGCTTCTGCTCAAATCTTGACTTATTAATAAAGTCAGCATTCCCAAAGAATTATCAAGCAGCTTAAAACATTCACTTAGTGGTCTTTTGCTACATTACAGAATAAAGGTAACAATATATAAGATATTCATATTGCTAGCTGGCTTGAAATAAAATAGATTCAAGTTTAGGCAACATACAAACACACTACAATAACTTCTGCATTAATGACACCAAACAATATTATGAGAGATTAAAACAGAGAGAGAGAGGGAGAAGGAGAGGGAGGGAGAAAAAAGATGGAGGAAGGGAGGGAGAAAATCAAGAGAAGTGCGAGAGAGGAGAGAGAGGGAGAGCATATAGTGAGAGAGAGCAGTCAGCAGACTGACTAAATACTCACTGGTTTTTTTTCATGGTTGAGGCTAGAAAGCTTTCTCCTTTGACAACAAGATGACAGAAACACTGCAAGCACAATAATCACAAAGCATGCACTTTTAAGACCACAGAAATCCTGACTGACATACTCCGGGGCTCTCTCTCCCCTATACAAACCAAAAATAGCTCATGCACCTGCAAATCTATTGCCAGAACATTATGGCTATCCACACATCTAGGTTTGAGGTAGACAATGAAGCAAACATTCTGGGGTAAGTATCTCAAGCACCAACAAGAGTTCAGATAAAAATATCCTAGTGAAGGAAGTGTCACTATTCTGAGTCAGACTCAACAAAGAGAGAGGAAAAAAAGAGGGAAGCAATACCTGATAAAGTAATGGAAGTGATGATGCTGAAGGATCATTTGTTTAATTTTTAAAAGCAAAACAAATTCAAATCTCCCCAGAGCGCGTCTAAATTCTTCTGCTTTTCTAGGTCTCCCTTCATATCCAGATGCAGAGGAAGTGTTGCAGTTAACCAGGAAGGAAGTTTTAACCACGTTGATTATTGGTGCGTTGACTCATTTAAAAAGTGTCAGAAATGCATTTCCTGTTTAACATTGAGGATAACACAGGAGAGTGAACAGTGTTTATCATATATATATATTTTTTTGTATACTTTGAACCCATTTTAAAAAGTCACGAGAAACTGAAAATATGTGACGAAACCTAAACATGTAACATATCTTCTGGGTAATTCTAGAGAAACAGATACATTTTACAATTACTATATTGGTTAAGAGAATGATAGAAGGGTTTATGAGTAAAATTAAATTTATTAGTCTTGCAAAGCTTATCCACTTCTAGTTAATTAGTCTTCTCTTAAGGGAACTCAAACAAACTCTTGTGTATACACTGTAAATGAAAAATGGAGCAAGGAGACCGAGTGATCTAGATCCAGTTATCAAGTTCAACATTTTGAAAGACAAGGGTTAGGAGCTTTCAGAATAGGAAAAATTATTAGTTCAAACTGAACATGCTATGTTTCACACATATGTAAATGTGTGTGTGTGTGTGTGTCTGTCTGGGTTTGGGGTGGTGGGTTTCTGTAAATAACGGTTCATTGAGGGCAAAAGATCAGGTTTCTTGCTAGAATGGGAAAATCAAGAAACTGAACATTGGCAGGGAAATAGTCTCTGGGAATCTGTTTTCTGAGTCCCTCATAAATGGAAAAAATCTATAGAAAAGTTATCATAAATCTTGGTTAGAGCAGCTCTCTATCTTCTGGCTGATTTTAACCCCTTTCTGGATCCTCATTCACACTCAGATTCTGAGACAGTGCCCTCTTCTGTCCCAGACTTTCCTGTCCCAAAGTTCATCCTCCATCCTCTTGCTGAAATCCCACAGAGAACAGGATGGCACCAAAGGGTTTTGGCAGAAAGAGTTTCTTTAAATTACTCTGACATCAAGACAAATGATTCTTAGATCATTTAAAAATAGGCTCCTTTAACATAGGCCCCAGGGTCTTAGCTTTCCGCAAATAGTACTCTAGTAGTTGACTTCAGCAAGGAAATCATTTAATTCACAGACTACCTCCCAAATATGCAGTTGGGACTTATCAGCATCTCAAGGAACATTTCTTTTTGGGACTACTTTGTTAAGAGTTGCCTTAATATTTTCAAAACTGATCTTTTGTTGATTTTGAGGGAAGACTGAGGACCCAAACTATAGCACTTGCTAAGGAGTACTCAGAGGTTGGGAGGTTCAGAAGTGGGGATAGTCTAGCTGGGGTTTAGGGTGGGAGAGTAAATCACAGGATCTTGAGCTTAATCAATTTTGTCCCCTGACCATTCAACAGATTCTGTCCCTGACCTAATTCTTTCTATCAAGGGAATCAAATTACACTTATACACATGCAAACACTTCAAACATATACACTCATTACTCACACAATAAATCATACACTTGTATATCATATACACGCTCATGCATGCACAAAATCATATGCATTCAACAATTTATACCCACATACCCAAATACATACATATATATATATATATATATATATATACTCATATGTTCACAGTATACTCTCTCACACACTCATTACTCACACACACACATACACACATGCACGAACATTATCCCAGGAAGACTGATTCTTGACATTCAGGTCTCCATGCTTCTGCAGGTGCTACTCAGCTCATTTTAATTACACAAAGGCCTTCTGTTTTGTGACTAAACTTGCAAATACTTCCACTGTTATTGGCATTTGACATTAAAAGTACCCCTTTCTTCCCTACATTCCCTGTATAGCCACAGAATTTGACTATGTGTAAGTAATATTCCAAGAGAGAAACAGTGCTAAATATTTTCTTCTTCTCAGTGGATACTTTCTGCAAAGAGAGGGGTCTTTATTTTTTTTACTAGTTGAAGACCCCTTAATACTTGCTACCAAACTTGTTCTTTTTTTTTTTTGTTTTCGTTTTTTGTTTGTTTTTGTTTTTGAGTCACACCCAGCAGCACTCAGGGGTTACTCCTGGCTCTATGCTCAGAAATCACCCCTGGTAGGCACAGGGAACCATATGGGATGCTGGAATTTGAACCACCATCCTGCATAAAAGGCAAATGCCTTACCTCCATGCTAACTCTCTGGCCCCTCTTCTTTATTTTTTCTTATCTTACATTTTATTTTTAGTTTTTCTTTCTATTTTTTTTAAATAACTTTGCTTTTCTCATCTTGAAACAAACGTATTATGATTAGTTATGTCAACTATGTGATGCATTTTCTTTTAATAAAAAAATGTCCAAAAAAGAAGACCCCTTAGTTCTCACCATCATTCTGTTTTATTCATATGCTTTTTTTCCCTAGTACGTCTAAAAGTATTTTTTTTTTTAGTTTTTGGGCCACACCCAGTGACACTCAAGGTTTACTTCTGGCTATGTGCTCAGATATTGCTCCTGGCTTGGGGGACCATATGGGATGCCGGGAGAACAAACCAAGGTCTGTCCTAGGTTAGTGCACGCAAGGCAGCTGCTTTACTGCTTGTGCCACTGCTCCAGCCCCTCCGTGTATCATCTTTTATATAGTGAAAAGATGCTATATTTAGCCTGAAGAAAATATGATCAAATATTACTGACCATCTATTTTACATTCTACCATCACAGATTCTAAATAGAACAAATCAGAAAGCAAGAATAGTAAGATGGGTCAATAAAGAGAATATGAATTAATTACTTATATGAGGGTAGGCTTTTTGCAGTGCCAATCAGAGAAATTATGGTACATTTTGAGAGTTTAGACATGTAGATAAAGAAATAAGATGTGATGACTGGAGTGATAGCACAGGAGTCAGGCTTTGCATGCATATAACCCAGTTTGATATTTGGAAGTACTGTTGGGTATTTCTCTATATGCTTCTACGAACACCAAATGATGGTCCATGGCACCACAGGTCCAATTCACCACAGTGGGAACAGTGCTGAGTACTCAGACCCTAATATTGAACCTCTTGGACCAGTTCTCTAAAGTTGAGTATTATTGGCAGTAATTCCAGCATCCCTTGTGCACTACTTAGTGTCACCCCTGCCCCTAAAAAGAAGAAAAGCATGCAATAGGATAGTATGTATAGGCCAATTAGTCAAGTGCATATATTTAATGTTCACTTTGGGATAGTCAAAAAGCCATTTTAGAGGTCATTTGGGGATAATTTAAAGTTTTAACTATGCAAAGGAAGGCAAGAGGAATTATAAACAATGTTTTCAAGCCAAAAGGTATTTGGGGGATACTAAATGAACCAGTTGCTAAAAGACACAAGAATACAGGCAAGTGCTTCCCAAATAAATTTTATGTTGGCTCATTGGCTCATGTAAATAGCTGCAATATTTGTATGGCACTCTGGGTACAACTGATGGCATGTTTGTACCCCAGCCCCCATGTTTCATATGTCGACATCCTACTCCCCAGGTGGTGGTATAAGAGGTTAAGAACTTTTCATCAGGTTGTGAAAGTGGCACCCTCATTAATGGGACTCGAGCTTTTGTAAAGTAGGCCTTGAGAGCCCTTTTGCCATCTTTCTGTCTAGTGAGGGTACCAGAAGATTGTGGCAGTGTGGACAGAGCTTTCACCAGAATCTAATTCTGATGGCTCCTGCAGCACTAGCAGGCTGTAGAACTGTGATAAATCATTTAATTTGCTTATAGCCATACAGATTATTGTCCTTTCTTATAGCAGCTTGAGCTATGACACTGGGGCCAATTGGACAGATCCTTAACATACTAAATAATATCTGTATTTCCCAAGGGCCCAGCCCTTTTGGCAAGTCCCTGGTTGAGAAGCTTTTATTGGTATTTATTCTGGTTGCTATTTGACTCAGATGTGTGCATATTTCTTTGCTACAGACGTGTTAGCATCCCTAAGCAAAACCTTAGTGGGCTAATTCTCACTAGGAATAAGCGGGTACCACAAGGCGGACGAATATGAAATATGAAAATGAAATAAATGAGACAACACAAAATGCATTGTATGGGGACCCTCATCCGAAGGATGAGAGACAAATTTACTTTTCAGCTGATGACATTTATAAGCACAAACTCTGGTATGCAAGGCGTCCTCAGGGAGAACAAAGATCAGGAGAGCAGTACAATGGGGAACCAGGCCTAGAATCTACATATGAAAACGACTATCCTATAGGTAAGAAAGACCCCTGCTAGAGGGCTGTGAAACAAAAGCTAGAGAGGTTTTTGGTTTAGCAAAAAGCAGGTTTTTCAAGAAACCAGGAGGAGAGAGACAGAGATATTTATGATGTTTATGTAGTTGCTGGAAAATAGATTTTAGGGGGGACAGAAATAATTGTTTACCATCATAGAGCTAGACTCAGAAAAACAAGCTGCTGGCGCCAAGTTATACTAGAAATACGAGTCACAAATAAACTAGCCAGCAGGGGACTTTTGGCAGGTTTTTGGTACTGACATTTCTTTGTCTGTAGGAAAGCTGAGGCTGGATTTCTATAGTGTCCAAATAAAGAGAAAATGTAATGTGACAGCCATGTTGGAATTACCGCCAATAATCCACGCAAAGGGTCAAATGATAGACTTCGCTGAGCAGGTCTTTTGGCAAATAATTCTTTGGGAGGAAGGCACTGCCCCTGGCAGGCAAAAAGCCATGCCTGATGCGTGCCTTCTTTAAGTGGGGGGTAACATTTCTTGGCTTGGAAAGTCATTACAATCTCTTGATTGGGGGCGGGGGGGCAGTCTCTCAAGTGGTGCTATGAGGCCCGGGGACCACTAAGATGATTTTCGGACAGCCAGGCTGGTTGTTCAATGCAAGAATTCTGGGATATGGTACTGCTTAGGCCTGTAGTTCTAGAGACACTCGGATCACCAGCAGTGCCCAGTGGACTCCAGTGCAACACTCTGAGGTGCTGAAGGATCATGTGGTGCTGGACTCTGCTGAATGCTAGAGAAGTGCCTTAATTCTTGTGCTATCATTGCTTCTGCTCTTCAGCCTTAAACAACTTTTCTTCATAAAAATATCCAACCAAATTAATTTCTAAGGCTTATTTGCTTTATCAAGCCATTAATAAGTTGGGTCATACTCAGATAGTAGGTGCTTACTAGCAAAACAACAATTATTTTTCTAAAGGGGCTGGAGAGATAGCATAGCAGTAGGGCATTTGCCTTGCATACAGTTGACCTGGGAGGGACCTGGTTTGATTCCCAGAATTTCATATGGTTTTTCAGTTTTCCAGGGGTGATTTCTGAGTGCAGAGCCAGGAGTAATCCCTAAGCACCACCAGGTGTGGACCAAAAACCAATCAATCAATGTATCAATCAATCAATCAAGTTTAAAAACAAAATATTTTCTAGGCAGAAAAAGGACAAGGTAAATGAAGAGGGAATTATTTCAGGCTAGGGTAACCTGTCTTAGGGATTAAACATATGATCTCATTTTCATTCAAACAGTGGAAAAGAAGATCCTGTTTTGTTTATTGTTTACTTGAAAAATAAATATTATTCCTATAGTCATTGCAGTACTTACCTCACTAGCCAAAATCTAGAAACAACTCTTGTCTACAAGACCCTCTTGTTTTTGACCAGAAAATCTTCCCAGGGGAAATTGAAGTGGTAGGATTTAAACTCATGACTACATTTGATGCTCAGTCTCTGCTGTTCTTATTTGGGCCTGCTGTTTCATGTACAGATATGAAAAAAAGGTATTTAATAGAATCTAACTATCCCACTTTCATACCTTATTTTATTGTCAAGGCACAATTGCCAATTTCTATGAAGCTCTTGGGTCTAAATTTGGTAGTATGGAAGAAAAACTAGTTGGCAAGTAGCTTAAAGGGCTGATTGATCACTGTGTAAAAGTAATCCAAGTTTGATTCTCTAAGTATTTAGATAGCCTTCTAAGTACTGGGTGTGGTCTTAACCATGCCCCCACTCTGCTCCTATCCTATTCCCTCAAGAAAAAAAGAAGAGGAAGAAGAGAAGTATTCTGTTATCATGGAAGTCCTATCAATCATAAGACCAAGATTTATTCCTGCTCTTTCTATCGACCTAACATACTAAAATATACTAATTTATCTCACTTTTCTAATCTACAAAAGAGATAGAAACCACCCTACTTATCTCACAGGAAGTTGTTATAAATCATCATTTTCAACAGAAGAATTTTCACTTATTTAACTAGTTTGTGCAAGTTGTTGTGTTAGAAGTTGAAGATTCGATGTGATTTCAGGTACCATGTACCAACACAACATATAGAAGTATGTCAGCTTATGTGTTTCTATTTCAGAAGGGAAAAAACACTAACATTTCTGGTCAGAATTGTGGCAAGTGCATATCTGTCTCTCAGTCAATCACTGAGGAGGGGTTAGAATTATGTGTGTTCCTGTTTAACCAGAGTAAACTGTCAGGGGTTCCTAAAAACAGAAGGATGCTGGAGGGTCTTCCATAACATTGAAGGACATTGGGTAGGTTATTATATGCCTTATTGGGGGAAGGGCACTAGAATAGATTCTAAGAATTTATAGGAAATGGTTCATTATCACATTATCTGAAGAATCCACAGCCTTCTCACATTGTTATTGTCAGAAATTGAACATTGAGGGTATTTTTCTCATTTACTACTCAATTAAACCTAATCTTAGTAAGCACCTCATACATTCCTAGGAAAAACATTTTATTTAAGTTGCCTTAAAAATCCAGAATCCCTAGCATGATTCATCAGACCCTACACAATGTGTTCTATCTTTCACTCTCTGCCCCAACTCCCAAGTCACTTCCACAACTAAAATCAGTTGAACTCTTGTATTCACAGACACTTTACCATTTTATACTCTTGTGCCATTCCATGCTCTTCTACACCCCAACCCTCTTCCTCAGCCAGATGACTCACTCCTTCTTCTTCTGTATTCAGTTTGCATTGCCTTCTCTAGGAGGCCTCTCTGGCTCAGCAAAGCTCAGAGTTAAGAATATTTATCCTTCATTACTTACTCTCAGTCATCATAGTAGGGATAATACCATTGCTACCAAAAAAAGAAATCTTCCATGGCACTTCATATTTTTCCATAGGTCTTTCCATGTTTCAAGCACTTCAGTACATTTCTTCATATAATCCTCTCAACAACACAAGAACCCATGATCTCCACTTATAGATGATGATAACAAGATAAGGGAAGTTACCCCAGATCACATAGCTGCTAAGTAGCAACTTCTATGGGTGAGGAGAACTGCTTATTAGACTGATTCTCTTTAGAACTGAGTTCTTAAGAACAACAATGGTACCATTTTCCAAGTCTCAGCAACAGTGAGCTGGCATCTGAACAATAAGAACCTCAACAAATATCTGTGAATTTAAGTTTAGAATCTTGCTTTTTGAAAATCACTGAATTCTTTGCATTTGTGGCAAGCAAGAAGGATGCTGGGTGGTACTCTTGAGTCTACCCAGATCAACCTAAACCGTGTCATTCTCTACCTCCTTACTTTCTTCCATCTAAGAATCTGACCCAAAGCCCTGGCCATCTGCCACTTCTCCAAACCCCTCAATAAGAGGCTTAGGAGAAAAAGAGTTTAAATAGTTTAATACTTGGGAAGGCTTGGCAAACATTAAGCCTCATGCTATTATGGTTCCAAAATATCTAACTCATATTTTTATAAATATATATTTGTAAATATGTAAGCATATAAATGTATATTTATGTATGTTTTACATTACCTTTGTTCAATGCAATGACTATTATTGACTTTACTACATCTCTGTGAGTAAAAAATCTTCCTATATAACAGATAGCCAGAAGCATTCTGGGCCAGTATCATCTCCTTTACTTTGAAAATAATAAATGAGGCATGAGGGACTTCTGGTTTTTCAATAATGTTCTATTTCTAATGATGAGATGGTTACTCAGTATAAACAATTTTTGAGCATTCTTCAGATGTACACCTAACAGTCAAATTTCTGTATGTCTTATATTTTATTTATTTATTTTTCGGTTTTGGGGTCCTACCTAATGAAGCTTAAGCATTGTTCCTGGCTTTACACTCAAGAATTACTCCTGGCAGTGCTAAAGGGATCATATGGAATGCTAGAATCAAACCCAATTGGCTGTATGCAAGGCAGGACTCCTGTCTGTTGTACTTTTGCACCAGCTGTCTTATATTTTAAAGGGTAAAAACACTATTGAACTAACATTATTGTTACAAAAATATATCTAAAATTCAAGGAAATCCCTATACATTCTTAAACAGTTCAAAGTTTTTTTTCTTTTCTTTCCTTTTTTTCTTCAAGTTTTCAACAGACAAGATTTCTCTAATGTGAAATATCAATGTTCCAGGGGGAGGCCCTGGCAGAGCCAGGATGCTGAGCTCTGCTCTCTGCCTCTCTGAGTTTGTGTAATGAGGAGTGTTCTCAGGTAGGGCAAAAGAACTTAAAGAAAAGATGGTCTCTTAGATGCAGAGGAAAAGGAGTCTCAGGTCCAAGCTGATGTTACAGAATCATTGTGTAGTTATCCATTGACTTAGCCACTCATCTTCCTTTGTTCAGACATTCATTTCACAATTTTTAATTAAGAGCATTTTGAGTGATGACATATGGATTTCCTCTGTGCAAGGAACTGATTATTTAGCAGGGCAGAGAAGATAGTTCTCACCTCCCAGAATGGGGACCCTGAGCCCCTTCAGCTGCACGGGGAAAGGGTTCTGGGAATTCAAATCAGGATGCTACCCTTTCCAACTGAACCTTTTGGAATGAAGGGTGATAGGAGAACATGTAGAAGAAGACAAGACATAAGTAAAGAGGGCATTTACTTAATTTGTATTGTAATTAAAAGGGGGCATTTACTTAAGTTGTCCAGCATGGAAGAAGAGGTGAGAGAAGATGCTAGGAACAAGTCATGGTATTACTGACAAAGCGATACCCAGAGGCCTTTGAACTTGTTATCCAGTTAGGAAGAACCAAATTGTGAACAGAAGGCAACAGGATTAGGATGGGTCAAGTGATCTTTTGGGTCCTTTGGGTTCGCCTGTTTTGATTAGCAGCTTTACTGAGTTATACTTTACATCCCTTCTCTTTTAATTTTAGCCTTTCAGAGAACTGTAGTTCTCTGAGGCAAATGCAGTTGTTCTATTATTCTTATGAGAATGTACTCACTTTGCAAATAACTACAATAAAATCTTCATGTCCCCCCTATCCCAAGTCTCATGCAGGAGGACTGGAAGAAATGCTGTTCTAAGCATCATTAAGGGCCCAGCTCCCTTCTTCCAATGAGTGGCCATCTGTGTTGTATGAGCTTTCTTCCTGGGCCTTGAGTTCTTGCACTGGGTCTAAGAATGACTCACATCCCATGTGCTCATGTGGCATTGGCCAGAACTCTGACATAAGATCCATCCTACACCAACGTACTGTTTTCAAACAAATTCCATCTATGTGCCAATAGGATGACTAAACCCAGAGCATTGTAATTACCACAGTATTCAATATACTAGAGACGACAGGGGTTTGATGTACATGATATAATAAAATTAATATTATTTGTTTTATTTTTCTATATGTTATTTATACTATGAAATGCTTAGAATATGACTCAACAAGCTTAGGAAGTCACGTGATCAAATCTTTTTAAAGTTGAGTGATAGTGATCAGAGAAGATGTTTACAAAACTTGTAACTAGCCATTTTCCCTTTTGCCTTCTTCAAACTCCTCTACAATAATGCAGTTCTTCCTTCACTTGCCAAAAAATTATCTTTTATAAATTATTTTTTGATATATTCTAGAGAAATTTGTGGGGCTGCCAACTTCCCTTTTCTTTAAATGTATGTAGAGTACCCTAGTGTTGCAAAATGGGAAGTACTAAGGATGTTGATTTTTAAAGAAAGGAAGAAAATTTCAAAAGGAAATTCATGGTGCTGGGTCATGGGGGAAAGAGAGGTGGATTTGCAAATTCCAGAGCTAAGATCTATGGAAAACTTAGCATGTGTGCTAAGGGGTGAACCCTTCACCTGAGGACATGGGGAATATGTGGTAAAGAGAACACATTAAAGTCAAAGTCAGAATGACAGTGAAAATTTACTTGAAAGTGAAAATGACAGCACATGTCAAGAAACTCAAAGATGAATTCATCAGATTTCTCCTCAGCTGTGTGTGTGTGTGTGTGTGTGTGTGTGTGTGTGTGTGTGTGTGTGTGCATGCTTGGCTCACACCTCGTGGTGCTCATGGCAAACTCCTGGCTCTATATTAAGAGCTATCTCCTGGTGGGACTTGGGACCATAAGGTACAAGGGATTGGACCTGGGTGGGCTTCGTACAAGACAAATGCCCTACTCACTGTACTATTACTCCAGCTTTTCATTATGTCTCTCTTTCAAAACCCAAGAGTTACTGATCACCATTCTCCAAAGGAACTGAGAATAGAAAATGAAGATCTCATTGAAGTATATTGGGAACAGATAGAGGGTCTTTCAAGGATTTAGATAGCATTATTTTTCTTCTCCTTCAATCATTTTTCATTAAAAATAATTTTTAAGGCCTGGCAGAGAGTGCAAAGGACTGAAGACATGTTTTGCATGCAGGAGGGTGGGGTTCCATCTCTGGCACCTCATGAGTTCTGAAGCATTGCCATGTGTCTATCTATCTGTCTGTCTGTCTGCTCTGCCTGCCTCTTGCTCTCACACACAAATACACACACAGGTTTTTCTTTTTTTTTTTTGGATTGTGGTGTCCTAAAAGACTTATTAGTAGAAATTCTATAATTTTAAAACATCTAGTAATTTGCATTTTACTGTCCATCATTCATCATTAGTTCTTATTATGATGGTTTTTTGATGATTAAACTGCAGTCTAATCACATTGTTCTTTAAATAAGTACAACTGGGGCTGGAGTGAGAGTACAGTGGTTAGGGCATTTGCTTTCATGCCACTGATCCTGTTCATTGTATGGCATTCTATATTGCTCCCCTGGCCTACCAGGAGTAATTCTTGAGTACAAAGCCAGAAGTAACTCCTGAGTATAGCTGGGTTTGGTCCAAACCAACCAACCAACCAATCAATATACATGTGTACAGAGAGATCCCATTTTTGCAGGACTGTGCATTTTCAGGCATGGATAATCATATGGATCAATGCAAGATCCAGAACAGCTTTCCTGGAATGCTAGCACATGATTGCTTCTGTCCTGAACTATGACTTTCAGTGGAAAAAGAAAATTTTCACAACAAATGTGGGGAGAAATGACCTTTCCTTTACTTAAAGTGACTTTAAGAATTGAGGGTTCGAACCAAAAGGGAAGATGAGACGACAGATATAACCGCAAATATGACTTCACTGAAGATAAAGCATTTTAATAATGAAAAAAACCTATCAGAAATTACATAAAAGTTTTTATTTTAATTAGATTAAAATTATTCTGCAGAAGTATATGCAAATGGCACACTTGTCTGTTGTACTTTTGTTCTTTTTTTGGCAGTGGAGGACACACCCAGTAGTATTTAGGAATCAGTTTTGTGTCTTTGCTCAGGAACCACATCTCTTGGCCAGGATTTTAACCAGGGTGTGACTCAAGCTGCACATCATTGCAAATGCTTTAACCTTTGGGTTATAGTTTTAAATGGATATCATCAGTACCATTTCATTAAAATAAAATACTTATTTTAAAAAGCTAACCATTAAAAAACAAGTAGAAAGAAGACTTTGCTTTACTAGAATGGTACTTAAAATGCAATATTTTATTACTATTTTTGTATTGATAATCCAAAATTTTGTTGAATTGATTATACAAGTCCCAGGAAGGAAAACAGATAGCATTTTATATGGTAAAACAGTCCAGAAGAGAGAAAAAGTAAAAGCCAGTATGTTGGCCAACAAGACTGGTCAAAAGTATTCCAGTTATCCTTGAAGGCAGGTGGTTAAATAATATTCTCTTCCTTAGAAGTTGGAACTGATGGCTGATTTGCTTGCACATGAGATATGAGCAGACATGTGTTTTAGAGTGCCCAGGATACTCTGGACTGCAAGAAGAAACCTTACCCATGTACCCCACCCCCATATGGAATAGGCATATCCTATGGAAGAGGCATCTTCCTCTCTCTAGGAAAGCAAGTCTGTGGGTGAGAAATATACCCTTGGTAGGCAAGGATCTGATGGACATCTGAACGCATGGAGATGAAGTCCAACCCAATATATTCCAACCACTATACCATGAGACCAAGGCTTACCATAAAAATATATATAAGCTGGTATAATATTCTTTCCAAGGCTAAATTTTGTTCTAGGAGAATAAAAATAAAGCTGTTTTGGGGGAAAGCTTTTATTGAAACCAACTTTAAGTGTACAAAATTATATAAAATCAGGGACCAGAGCTGTAGCACAGCAGTAGAGAGTTGGCCTTGCACACAGCTGACCTAGGACGAACACTGGTTCCATCCCCCCTGCATCCCATATGGTCCCCCAAGCCAGAAGTGATTTCTGAGTGTAGAGCCTGAAGTAACCCCTAAAAGCCACTGGGTGTGGCCCAAAACAAACTAAAAACTCATATAAAATCAATTGTATGTATCCAATAAATATAATATTCTATTAAAATGCTTTAAAAGGATACTCTAAGTTTCTTTACTTATTTAAATATTTTTCAATTGCTTTTGGTTTGAGACCACACAGAGTAAGGGCTTAGGGTTTACTCCTGGCTCTATTATCCAAGGGATACTTACTGTGGGATTTGAGGCATTACACGAAAGCCTAGGAATTGAAGCTGGAGATGCCACGTTCAAGGCAAACACTATTTTCATTGTACTGTCTCTCCAATTCCTATAAACTTCTTTATTATATAAAATGTTGGAGCAATGTAATCAGTTAATGTTTAACATATACAATGATAGAAAAATAATAGTCAACTTCTTTCCCAGCTGCTTTTAAATGAAGTATAATTTAGGATTTTAGGCATGGTTTTTACTAAAAGAAAATTGTATATGATTTTTAAAATCTTACTTCATGAAATTGTTCCTCTTTCCCCTTAGGGATTATGTGGCTTTTCTGAGAACTGCTTCCTTCCTAATGGTATTGAAATAACCAGAATTAATACTAGAGAATTTTTTTTCCTCATTTTGCTTCCTCACTTCTGCTTTAAATATTCTGATTCCTATATTTAAATGGCAGCTTCTATATATTTGCCACCAGTGCCAGGACTCCTTGAGTCTCACAATGAGGAAAGGTTACGATGAAACTATTGGACATCACCTCAGTGTGAGATAACAGGCTGCAAGACTTAACAATTTCATAGGAGAACTCCAAGCTCTGTAAGAAACAGGAGGGGCAATGGAAGTGTTTCCCAAATGCCAGGCTGAAGTCCAGCTCCATCAGAGCTCTCTGCTTTGGAAGGCTGATTAAACATATATGTTGAAGGGGTACTGGCCTGGTATGGGACTGTTAGCCCATCCCCAATTCTTCCTGTGTAACCTTACCTACTAGTAAGACCTGCCCATTTCTGGGAGGGTTCTTTGGGAGGTATGAATAGGATTACCTGAGGAGCAGGAGGAGGATTGATTGGAAGATGAGGAGAGATTGAGCAAGGAAGAAGGAGCAGGAAAGGAGATGACTGAGAAGCTGGATGCAGGGCTGATAATATCCAGGGTAAAAGGTTATGAGAGAAGTCACATCTGTTGACTAGAGCCTTGAATAAAGCTCACTGCCTGTGAGTTCTCTCCCTCCCCCATCCTGAACCTGCAGACCTGCTGGCTGGGGTGGGGGGTGGGGTTGCAGACACGTGGTTAGGTTGGCAGAGAAAGGCCTCACCCTCCATCACCATCTATCCCATCACCATCCAGGCCCATCTAAGGACTTTTATTCAACAGTGACCACCCTGAATTTGATCCTCATCACTGCATGTGGTCCCCAGTACATTACCAGGAGTCAGTAGGGAAGTTCAAGCACATCTGGATGGCATACCAAAACAAACAAAAAAGGGAAGATTTTTCGTTTTTACTCCAATTTTCTCCCTGAATAAAATTACTGAAGAAAGGACCTGTAAATCTTTAGTAGTTACATTCTTTCCTAGATTCTGAGGGGACATCTGGGATCTTTTCAACAAATAATGGAGGATATTTTATAGAGCAGGGCACCATTACCTTCATGTCTTTCCTTTGTTTTCAGGATAAGCTCCTTTATTTCTGTGCTCTTAACTTTACTTCAGATGCAAGAGATGGTGAGAGCCTGTCAGAGGAGAAAACTCTCTTTGAGAGAGTCTGAGCTCATTACATTACAAGACAGAGATACTTTGACAAGTTCATTTTTTTACAGTGTTGGTGAGAATGGAAGCAAAAGAATCAGATAAAATAGAAAACAGATATTTAAAAAGTTATTTTTTTTTTTAATTTTTTTTTTAATTTTTTTTTTTTTTTTTTGTGGTTTTTGGGTCACTCCCGGCAGTGCTCAGGGGTTACTCCTGGCTCCATGCTCAGAAATTGCTCCTGGCAGGCACAGGGGACCATATGGGACGCTGGGATTCGAACCGATGACCTCTTGCATGAAAGGCAAACGCCTTACCTCCATGCTATCTCTCCAGCCCCTAAAAAGTTATTTTTCACATCAGAATTCTTCCTACCTTTATTTATCCAGGCATTTAAAATATGAGTTTGTCATTAATCTAGCTTTTCTAGTAAAAATTTCTTCAAATTCTATGAAAAATTCCTAGAATATATTCTGGTAAATCTCTCTTTCTCTGTCTTTTTCTCTCTTTTCTCCTTTCAATCCTCTTCAATTTTACAAAAAAAATTGTCATGCACAATTGATGGTATTCCTAGACAACAAATCTGAAGCACTGATACTCAGGTGACTGCTCCAGGGACGAGGATGTCATGTTGATATGAAGATTGCAGCTGTAGAAATGAAAGTCTCAGAGGGGAAAATAAATGAAGGACTAGTGCTTAGTTTTTGTTTCTCCAAAACAGTAGCCTTAGAACAGAGTCAGGATTTGGGTGCATGGAGCTTAATTAGATGATAACCCCAGGAAGCATGATAAAAGAATGGAATGTAATGAAACGGAGACTAGTCAACAAAGGCTGTGTTGAGGACCTCTTTGACACCATTACTCAGTCCCTTTGCTTGGGTCAAGAAAATATGTAAAATTTGTTCCCAAACCACCCTACTTATGGGAAGGAACCTGTTAAAATTTCTTTCATTGGTTGACAGTTACAATTGGACCCCAAAATTCCTTTGTGCTTCTGACCTATATTGTGCTAGGGCTGAGTAGTGTGCCTTGTGCAGAGATATGGGTGCTGGTGTTTGGAGATCTTGAGAACTATTTTATGAAGAGCTATTTGTGTGTGAGAACTATTTTGTAAGGACTTTATGAGTTAGGTCAAGAAATTTGAATGGGCTTTTGAATAATGTATCTGTCATATCGGTTAATTCCTATGTTTTAGCTTCTTTACATTTCCTATTGGAAAAAAGAGGCCTCTTGTTTAGATGTTATATTAACAGAAAAAAGACGTATTTTGGCTTAAAATAGATTATCATAGAATCATGTGATGCATTTTTAAAAGAATACCCAAATATTAATTCTACTTATAGCCTTCATTTTTCTTTCTTTTATATTGATATCTTTATTTAAACACATAGATTACAAATATGATTGTACTTGGGTTTCAGTCATGTAAAGAACACCCCCTTCACCAGTTCAACATTCCCATCACCAATGTCCCAAATCTCCCTCCTCCCCACCCCACCCCACCTGTACTCTAGACAGGCTTTCTACTTCCCTCATTCATTCACTTTGTTATGATAGTTCTCAATGTAGTTATTTCTCTAATTGCACTCATCACTCTGTGGTGAGCTTCATGTCATGAGCTGGATCTTCCAGCCCTCCTCTCTTTTGTCTCTGAAAATTATTGCAAAATGTATTTTATTTTTCTATAGTCTTCATTTTTCTATGCAGAAATAAATTGTGTTCAAGAAAGTCTCCCCTATAAGTTACTTCAATTCTAAGAATAATATAAAATACAGGCTAGGCATTTCATGGTCTAGTTAGTCCTTATGCCTAAAACCATTACTGGGTGACCTATAAAACTAGTCTCAGTCAAAAGTAGTTCACTGCATTGATGCAACCTAGCATGTCATCATGGTAATGAAATGGAAATTAACCTAAATAAAGTTGGCTTATTTATCATCTATTGAATCCTTATTATAATTTACAACAAGGAGGATTATTAAAATCTGACCTGCTGGGAACTATGTAATATACACTAAGGATATGTCTAGAGAGTAATGGTTAGGAAAATGAATTCAGGAATCAGGCTGCCTATGCTCATATCCTGCTCCCATTGCTTGCAATTTTGTTTTAGTAAGTTCCATTATATTTCTCTTAGTTTATTTAGTAGTACCTACCTTGTTGAACTGGTTTTCATTCTATTTAGGATAATTCTTCTTTGCTGATGCTTGTCACTTAAGGACTAGAAGTACCTCTGGATTGGTTCTTTACACTACCTGTTCTCCACCCTAGGGGGTGGTCTTTCTTTTCCCAATAAAGACTTCAGGTCTCAAGGGAGAAACTACTTGTGATTTCAGTTTTCTACAGCTGGTCTGACTCTGTTAGTAGCTCTTGATAGCAGTTGAAGGTTTGTGAATTTTCCTGAACCTGTTTTATTCCCTTCAATCTGTGTGGATTATTTCTTGTGTTGGTGTTTGCTCCCAGACATGCATCTCTCCAATCCCTTGGGATTGACCATGAGACTTCTGCTTCACTCATAAAATGTTAAGGACTCCATGAATGAATACATGTAAAGCTTGTAGAACAGTGCCTGGTCCATGATAAGTAGCAGCTAAATGTCTACCTTTAACTAGCTTTGTCTTGTTTTGCAGATGAAGAAACTCTAGTCCAGAAATAAATGATGGTCCTTTTAAGGTTATGTTCTGTCTTGGGGCATAATTGAGACTGGAACTCATTTCTGAAGAAACTTATTTTCACAACAAGAAACAGGCTGATGGTAGACAATCTCTGAAGGTAAGATCTTTATCATTATATTATTATGTGAAAAACAAGGAGGATAAAAGGGGGCATTTTAGAGTAATGTAAAATCCCTCAATGGAGCCTAATGTAATGTATACTATCTATGGACATATGAAAGAAACTAGAAGTAATGTATAGAGCTAATATGCTGCCAGATTACTACAAAATAATTTTAAAAGAAAAAAGTCTATAGCTTTTAGTGGCTTTGACTCTGAATGAAAAGATTAAATAGGTGTGTGTGTGTGTGTGTGTGTGTGTGTGTGTGTGTGTGTGTGTGTGTGTTCTGTGGTGGGACATTAGGAATGGCTAGGGATGACTAGGGACATTAGGAATGGCTAGGGATGACTAGATGTGTGTGAAACAGATTCTGGAGGAAATGGGCAGCTAGATAATAAGGGTGTTGAGCTAGATTATAAAAGATTATAAAAGAGTTGGTAGCAAATAGAATTTAGAATTGTATCTGTGGTTTCTTTTTCTTTTCTTTTTTGTTTGTTTGTATTTTGTATTTGGGCCACACCCGCTGCACTCCAGGGTTACTCCTGGCTCTGAGCTCAAAAATCACTCTTGGCAAGCTGGGGGACCGTATGGGCTACTGGGGATTGAACCCAGGTCTATCCTGGGTCAGCTGCATGCAAGGCAAAGTTCCTAGTTCTATGCTATTTCTCTGGTCCCATGTTTTCTTTTTCTTTCTTTCTCCCTTTCTTTCTATCTTTCTTTCTTTCTTCTTTCTTTTTTGCTTACAGAGGCTCATAAAGTTAATAAAGTTTTGGGCTGATTATAAGGATTCTTCAGGGAAATAGAATAGATGTGCATAGAGATATATGAATTTATATTTATGTGTAGATGCATAAATATATGCATGTGTACAGATAATTTTTAATTGGCATATGTTATTATTGGGATTAGTAAATCTGTAATTAGTAGGAAATGTCTGCTGGCATAAAATGTAGAAAAAATTTTTTTTGGTTTTTGGGTCACACCCGGCAGTGATCAGGGGTTACTCCTGGCTCTGTGCTCAGAAATCACTCCCGGCAGGCTTGGGGGACCATATAGGATGCCGGTATTCAAACCACCATCCTTCTGCATGCAAGGCAAACTCCCTGCCTTCATGCTATCTCTCTGGCTCAGAAATTTTTTAAGGAGGGCAGGGATCATACCTATTGGTGCTTATGATGCCCTGGGAACACCAAATCTTTGATACTTGGGTGAGGGATTCTTGAGTTCTTGAGTTATCTCCCTGGCCCCTTTATGTTACATATTTAAGGGAGAAGCCTTATACTTAAGAAAAGGGGGAGGTTTTCTGTGAAGGCTTTCAGGCAATCAGATGTGGGCCCACACTTTTTAAAAAATAATATCCTTTGCTTATTTCTTTAGTTTCCATTTTCTTTTAGTTTTAATATCAACTGACTATAAATGTTTGCACATCCACAAGACAACTTCAAACTAATACATGGACTAGTATTAGATTAAACAACAGGGTACCATATATCTGGACAAGTTAACACATAAATTTAACCATCACACTATCAACAATGAAAAATCCCAGGATTTTTAAAGAAAAGATCAAAATTCAAACTTCTCTAAAAAAAATGAGGACCCCTGGACTTTCCAAGACCTTTGTAGTCAATTTTGGGATACAATAGTCTTTGCCTCATTGTAATGAGTTTTATCATGAATCTGAAAGGAAATGAAAAACTAGTTTTTGCAAAGAAAGATAGTCTATTTTATGGAAGATATTAAAATCCAAGTTCAGGAGAAAATCTTAGGATATTAGAGGTGAAAGAAAAGAATTCAGGAAAAAAAATCGTACAACTCAATGATTATCTATGAAGGTTGACTGGCTGAGTGAGAGGTAGAGGTGGGTTTGGAAGGTCAAGTACCTCTCTGTATACCTTAATCTGAGTGACTTAGCTTTAAAATGATTTATGTTTGGAGCTACCCAAAGCATTCAGGTTCACTCAATACCAGTAGGATCATTTCACAGTAGAAGAAATCTAAGCCCAATATTTTAATGTTTTGCTTTTTTTTTTTTAGTTCACTGGAATTCTTCAGAATAAGATCTCCAGTAAAAAAAATCAAGTCTTCATCAGAGCAAATTTCATCAGAGAAACCCTGGTCATGTTACACATGATTAAATTCATAATAACCTATATAAGACTGAATATGTATTGATAATTTATTCTTGATATAATTCCACAAAAGTATCCAAAGCTTCCATTAGTCTGCTATCATTATTTTTGTGGTTAAATTTTATTTATTTTAAAAAATTATAAATGACTTACTATGAGATATAATCCGCTATTATTTTTAACTAAATAAATTCTTAGGATGACTATATTCATGAGTGTGGAGATAATTCTAATGGAATGTCAGGTCGTTTAGTCTGTGGTCTATTACATTTGCTTTCAAATACTTTATTGTATTTTAAATTAAATAATAAAATACATCTAGTTTTATTGTGCTCTATTTTATTGTATTTTATAGATATTGTGCTTTTCAAATGGAAAGTTTCTGATGCTACTACATTGAGTAAGCCAGGGCATGCATCGTTCCCACATTTACTAACTTTGTGTCTGCCTCATTCTGGAAATTCTTGTTTTATTTAAAACTTTTCCATCATTACTAAAATATTTATGGTGATTTTGAATGACAGATATTCCATGTTACTTCTTAACTATTTTGGGGCCCACAAATAAGACTCCTGTAAGAGAGCAAATTGTCACTTACTGTGTATTTTCTAACCACCACCACAAAAAGGGAAATTTACCATCTCTCTCATTTGGGCTCCACTATTTCTTAATCCTCAATTTTGAAATTAAGTCAACTAATGGAGTACAGTAGACTCTATGTGCACAGATAAAAAGCAGTTATATGCCTTCCATTTTAAATCAAAAGCTAGAAATGACTGAGTGAGCCTGTGAATCAAGTAGTAGACATGCTCTCATTCCCAGCAGTGCTCTGGCTCTGGCTCTGTGCTCCAAGGTAACTCCTGTTGGTACTGAAGGACCATATATGGTGCCAGAGACAAAACTAAAGTCAGTGCATCTAAAATTTATTTGGAACTGGTCATTCCATTCCTTTAAGGAAATTAATGTCTTGTTTGGCTCCAAGCATATGCTGACAGCTTATAACAAGATAAATCTAATATTTAATGGGAATGGCTAAAACTTTGGTGACATTACAAGTGTACAATTTATACTGACACTTTAGATTCTAAAAGATTTTTAAACTGAAAATACATTACAAGAGAGACAGTACAGTTGATAGGGTATTTGCCTTGTACCCAGCCAGCCAAGGTTCAATCTCCAGCACCATATATAGTCTCCTTGAGTACTACTGAGAGTAGTTAGGAGTCAGCATTGAGCACAATTGGGTATAGTCTACACCCCAACCCTGCCAGTAAATAAATAAAAGTTGTCAATTCTTTAAATTAAAACCCTTACAATAAAAATTTAGACTTTAGGGCTGGAGAGATGGCACAGCGGTAAGGTGTTAGCCTTGCATGCAGGACGACAGTGGTTTGAATCCCAGCATCCCATGTGGTCCCCCGAGCCTGCCAGTGAGTGATTTCTGAGCGTGGAGCCAGGAGTAATCCCTGAGCATTGCTGGGTGTGACCCAAAAACAAACAAGCAAACAAAATTTAGACTTTAAATTTGTATGTAGTACCAAATAAGCATGTAGTACTAAATTAATTAAATTTGTATTAAAACAGTATAAGGACAACTCAAATATTCATCGACAGATAATTAGATAAAGAAGATGTGATTTCTATTCATATTGCAGTGTTATTCAGCTATAAGGAAAAGATGAAACCTACCATTTGAGACAACATATATGGAACTTGTACTGAGTAAAATAAGTCAGAGAAAGACAGACAGGTCTTTTAAATAAACACTATGTCAACATTTTTATTTGTCAAATGTATTTATATGTCAAAATGAGAAAATAAATGAAATAAATAATAAAATTTAACCCTCTGTAATGAACTTTATTATAGAAATAGCTTTAATTAGTGTCAATCTGACTGCCTTTTTAATGTATGTAAATTAGCATCCAGCTTAGTGCTCAAATGTTAGCTATTTAAATATAATTTTCCCTTGGAGTTGGTATTTTCTTAATTGAATTAGTTTAGTTCTCAACCTGAATTCATCTGTGCCTAATTTAATTCTTAGACAGTCCTCACATAGTCTCTCAAAATGTTTTGTTTAAATATCCTAAGTGAAAATAACTTTTTAATTTTATTATTTTGGGTGGCACACTCAGGGGTTACTCCTGACGCTAAGCTCAGAAATTACTCCTGGCAGGCTCTGGGGCCATATGGGAGGCTGGAGATCCAACCAGGATTGACTGCATGCAAGGCAAATGCCCTACGCACTGTGCTATCACTCTGGCCCCTAAATAACTTTTTAAAATGTCAATATGAAATAACTATACTGACACAGAGTTAAATAGGTACTGTATTTGCTAATATTCATATACACATTTTATATCTAATTATATATATGAATACCTTTTATAAAAACATTCAAAGAAAATATAAATGAATCCCAGTTAGAAAACTAACAAGAGAACAAAGAAATAGAGGAGACAAAGGATGAGAATTAGAGGAGGAATGAATGGCGAGAGAAGAATGAATTTTAGGAGACAAAAGGAGGGGAAAAAAGGGAGTTCCACAAGATACAGGAGCAATAGAGAGAATAAACAAAAGAAGCTTGGATCTGATAGCTTAAAAGAGAAGAATTATGAGAGGATGAAATGGCTGGTCACCAGCCAGGTGAAAAAAAACAGCAGATGAAGCTACTGAATGAATCACTGATTTCTTTCAGGTGTGCTTGGTCCTCATGCAGAGAGAATATGTCCTATGGATATGGAAGTGGAAATGTGAACAAGGGAGTGGAGGAAAAATAACAAGATTCAGAAAAAATGAAGAAATATGCTTTGTTTAGCCAAGAGTCTCCCTTAAAATGTCTTGTTTACATCAGTGAATAAAGCAAAATTATTAGTGTCTGTAATGCATAGTCAAACAATAATTTCATATTATAGCTGTTAATGATCTAAGACCAAAACTCATTAGTGAGTGAGTATATTCCTCACAGATCAGTCTATGAGTTGTAGCAGTGGATTATTAAAATGACTTGGATTAATAACCCCTTGACTCAAAATGTATCTGTTCATAGAGACAGTCGAGGTGTTCAACACCAGAAACGGTTCTGGTTTCTCAAACTCTGAATGTTTTTTCTCCTAGCCTAGCAGGGAAAAGAATGTAAAAGGAAACTAGTCAAAGAAGTTTCAGTAAGTACTCTGAGTTGTAAATACGGATAAATAGTGGGAGTCATTGCAGGAATATTTCAGAAACTCCCTTGACTCCCCTCCCCAGACTTTCTATCATAATCCTTCTGCTGCATGAGAACTTCTTGCCCATTTTTTGCTGCTGAAATATATTTCTTTGGTTCATCTGGCACCAGCTCTTTATCAGTTCTCTTAGTTTCCTAAATCTTCATGATTCCTTTTTTTCTGTCAGACCCTTTGCTCTTTCCAGACTTAGTCACCAACTTTATGTTTTTTTTTTTAAATATGATATCCTCTCTAGATATGGTGATTGCAAGCATTTAGCTTAATTCCTTTCTCCAAGATTTTATATTCTTGTCTGCCTACTGAAAAATTCCTCTGAAAGGTTTTAAAGGCACCTTAAATTCAATTTTCCCACCACATCTTTCACTTTCCTACCCACTGGTTAATGATTTCAACATCAAGTTCACTAAAGAAGATAGAAATGTGGGAGTGGTTCTTGGTCTGCTTCCCACCTCCACATCAAATTTGAATGGTGGTCACTCTACTCTATTCTTTGACATTTTTCTATTCATCTTTTTTTTTCTTTTTGGGCTACACACGATGATGCTCAGTGGTTACTCCTGGCTATCTCTTAAAAATCATTCCTGGCTTGGGGCACCATATGAGATGCCAGGGGATCAAACCAAGGTCTGTCCTAGGATATGCAAGGCAAACGCCCTATGACTTGTGCCACCGCTTCTGCCCCTCTATTCATCTTCGTCTCCATCCTTCATGCAATAAATTAGTCTGTGGTGGGCCCTGCAGGCACTGGGGGAAATGTCAATAAATAACACAGTCCATAATTTTGGAAGTATAAAGAATGGTAACTGATATTGGTAGGAGAAAAATCTGAAGCTGGGTGAGGAGACAAGGAGGAAAGGAAAGGGGGTTGCTTCTTTTAGAAATGTTGATTAGAGAAGATTCTTTCATAAGATCACAAATGAAGAACTGTAGGTAAGGGAATGAACACCAGGGAGATCTGGTTTTAACCCTGCTTCTGCATTCCTCCAGGCCCTGAAAGATCCAGTCTTCATCCCTTTGCCTCCCTAGAGTTTGGGAGTTCCATACCCTGAACTTTATATTTCTTGCTTGCATGTGACTATTTCTGGTCCTGGAATGTCCACCGTGATACTAGAGTGTTCATTAGTACACTGAGCTCATCAGAGTCTTCTATCTGCTAAATGTGTGTTTCTCTTCTGTTTGTTATCTTTCCCCCAACACTTATGTTAGGTGATCCCTTAATTCTCTGTTCCAAACCCATCTAAAACTTTCAAACATTGCACATAAATCGCTGGATAAAAATAGTCTAGATTGGAACTCTTACAGCTTTTTAGAAATTCTCACAAAAATATAAACTCTCTGGGGCTGGAGAGGCGGCACAGTGGTAGGGCATTTTCCTGGCACATGGTGGACCCAGGACGGACCTGGGTTCAATTCCCAGCATTCCATATGGTCCCCAGAGTTTGCCAGGAGCGATTTCTGAAAGCAGAGCAGGAGTAACCCCTGAGTGCCACCGGATGTGACCCAAAAACTCTTCGTTGTCATTATTGCCAAAATATTTTATGCTAGGAGACATAGCAGAGTTGGCATTTTTCCTCTTAGATGACCTGGAAGTAAATATTTCAGGTTTTGCAAACCATATGGTCTCTGTCACAGCTACTTAGCTGTGCTCTGGTAAAAAACAAACTAAAGACAATAGAAAAGCAAGCCTGGCCATGCTCCAATTGAAATTTATTCATAAGGAGGGGTGCAATTAGAAACTCCTGTTCTATTGTATTGTGTGGTGTAATGTTTAGGTTGTTTTGCTCCTTCCATGGTTATATGAGGATTTTTTTGGGAATAAGAAATTTATGTTTGAATGCTCTCTTAGTTATTGGCAGGTGGTTTTTCTCTAAAGACCATCACAACAGTCTCTCCTCCCATCTGCTCTTCCTCAGTGTGTCCTGTCACTGCCCTTCTAGAAATGGCCCTAGTTCTCCTTCTTTGAGACTAGTTTGTTTTGTGACTTGCTTGTCACCATAGAACACTGTGAAAGTGAGACTGATTTCTAATTAGGTCTAGCTCTGAAAAAGTTGTACCCTTAAATTCTTTTTTTATTACTCAGGCAGGGAGTGCTTCCCCCAGGAGCCTACAAACCTGTCAGGAGCCCAAGCATAGGAAGAGAACATATCTGGATGTTCAGAAAAACAATTCCCATCAAGCCCACTGCATTACTCCAGTCAATGTGCCAATCCGGGATGTCAGAAAGCCTTCCTAGCAGTACAGACTCATCTCACTCCTTAGTTGGAAGGGCTTCTGCTGCAGCCTGAGATATCATGGATAAGAGAGTAATTTCTGCTGCCCCTCAGATAAAACAAAAATGGTAGATTTGTGAACAAAATGAGCTATGATTGTTACTACTACGTTACATCATTACTGTTTTTAATAATTTCTTTTATGTGCCAGTGCCTTCCTTACACATTCACATTTTTGAGTCACATTCTACCTTTTATAGATTTTTTTGGTGAGTACTTTTGTGATGCTGTTTTGTTATTAGGGAGCTTTTCTATTGTCTAACAGGGGACTACTTTTGGCAAAACTCAGCCCTACAATGCAGACCTGAGGGTACAGAGTTGGGGTATGAGGAGTTAGTGTTGCTCAGAGTAAGCAGTGTTCAGGCCACCAGGTCTACTCCTGGAAGTACTAGAGACACAATCAGTGATAGAGACTGACCTCAAGGCCTCACACATACAAGGCATATGCTCTACTACTTGGAGCATTATCCCTAGACACTTCCTCCTTTTTTTCTTTCTGGGTTCTCCCAAGCAGTGCTTAGGAGGCTAAGAGAACCAGAAATTCTTATCCAACAGGGCTCTCCTGAGGTTCGATGCCCTTGAAGTGCCAGGGATACCTGGTCCACCCTGTCAGTATTTGGGGGCCTCCAGAATCACATCTGGCAGTACTCAGGGGCCTCTAGGACTGTATCTGGTGATGTTGTAGGAATCAGGTAATACGAGAGATCAAAGTGGAACCAGTTTCACACTTGGCATGGGTTCTAATCACTGTACTATCTCCTAATCCACTTTTAGCATTGTATTAGTTTATGGCATGCAATATGTACTTTTAATAAAGTTGTATCTTGACTACCTTTATCATTAGTATGAGTTACTCAACTACCATGTATTTTGGGAGGTTTCCACATAGTACTAGGGGGTGGCTAATAGTAGTTATCAGTAGTAAACAGTAGTTAACAGCACTAGTAGGGGCACTAGCCACCCAGATCAGTGTCATTGTATGGTAAATGCTACTTGGTACAAGGGCCAATCAGGGGGGCTCAGGGTGCCTCCAGGGCTCTTCCAACACTGTTGAGTAGGCCCATGTGGTGGTGCCTGGAAGAAAATCCAGGTTGAGTACATCTAAGATATGTGCCCTAACTCTGTATTTGGTGCCTGTCACCTTCACTTATAGTGAAGACATTTGAGATCCATTCTTTGGCAACCTTCAAAATATATAATGTTAACTGTAGACATCATGCTTTATTAGATACCATTCAATTTTGAAATGGCATATTACAAAGCAAATGACAATTGAAGTTTTTTTGTGTTTTGTATAATGCAACATCAGAAAAGAAGAACATGAATGCCATATTATCTAGTTATGATGTTCACTCTAAAATAAGTATGTGATAAGCATTGATATGTTAATATTAAATTAACTCCTCTGGAACTTAAATAAAAATTTTAGAATTTGTTTGCTTGTAGGCAATATTAATTGATACTTGAAGCCCTTTAACTACAAGTTCACATTCTAAGGAGCTTAGTAATAAGTGCTTTCATATACACATCTAAGGCCATAGAGCTTGTTAATTAGTGCAGGGGATATTAGAAATAATAATTCATTAGTAAAATTAGTAGTTTTAAAAAGAATGTATTTAATTCAAAAGATGTAATGAGCCCTTTCTTTCATAAATAAATAAACTTAAATAGTCACTAGGCCTAACAACAACACATTTTCAGTCAGTACCAAACATTTAGAATTCCACAGGGCTCTGTGTTTCCCACTTAATAAAACCTGCTACTTGGTATAACTGGATGGATAGGTTAATGATCTGCTCTCAAATGACCACTATATTACTCCAAAGGGAGCCCTCTTTGAGAAGTGTTTGTTGGACTTCATGACTTAAGGACCTAGAGTGAGCAGGTTTTGTTGCCAGAAAATCATATATGTATGTGGAAACATTCTGCCTGAGATTTCTTCTTCTTCTTCTTCTTCTTCTTCTTCTTCTTCTTCTTCTTCTTCTTCTTCTTCTTCTTCTTCTTCTTCTTCTTCTTCTTCTTCTTCTTCTTCTTCTTCTTCTTCTTCTTCTTTTTTTTCGGTTTTTCGGGCCACACCCGTTTGATGCTCAGGGGTTACTCCTGGCTAAGTGCTCAGAAATTGCCCCTGGCTTGGGGGGACCATATGGGACGCCGGGGGATCGAACCGCGGTCCTTCCTTGGCTAGCACTTGCAAGGAAGATACCTTACCTCTAGTGCCACCTCACCAGCCCCATCTGCCTGAGATTTCTTTTTTTTTTTTTTTTTTTTGGTTTTTGGGCCACACCCGGTAATGCTCAGGGGTTACTCCTGGCTATGTGCTCAGAAGTTGCTCCTGGCTTGGGGGACCATATGGGACACCGGGGGATCGAACCGCGGTCTGTCCAAGGCTAGCGCAGGCAAGGCAGGCACCTTACCTTTAGCACCACCGCCCGGCCCCCTGCCTGAGATTTCTATTGCTATCTACCTTACTTCTGATCTGACAATTGCTAATTGATAAAAATTAGCATAGGTTGGTTTACAACACTGAAATAGTGCTATCCCTGTCTTATAAATGGCAACTTATGGATTTCTTAGCTTACATTGGGTTTCAATGCTAGAAGGAAAGGAAATTCTTTTCTCAGCAATGTATTAGATGGGAGCAATTGATGTTATGATGTAATCGACAATCCATTGCAAAGAGTTTGTTCATCAGCATCATACCAAAGTATTTCTTTGATTTCTCTAAAGAGTGACTGGCATCATAGCTGCCTAGCTCAGGTTTTAGAAGTAAGCATCAAATGAGGTGTAATAGTCTTAGTTAATATACTGCAACAAAGAGATACACTGTGTGATCAGTGAATAGTATTATTTAGATGGAATTACCACATGTGTTTTTTTAAAAAAACACTTCATGTCCATCTACATGTTATTAAAACACAAATTGTGATCTGTGGACAAATACAGAGGGAATTGGTATTGAACTTCCCAGCTCTCCGTGTGAGCACAATGCAAGTAAAGAGTGCTACAGCAAGTGTTAACAGCCTCCTGCTGCTCCAGAGTAGCTGTATACTTTCACTCTAAGGATCTGAGTGACTGACAGTCTCTTATCGTTAAGGACCCTCACTGGCTTTGAGAACAAAGAGCTTTAGTTTGTCACTCCTGTCACAGATGGCTGCTTCCTCTTCTGATTTTGCAGATGTGTCCTCAAAATCTGCTGAGATGTCCCACAGGCATCTCAAAACCAATGGTCCAAAGCTGAACACATCTCCCTCTACCCTGCTCAATCCCTCTCTCTTTTCTCTGTTCCCCATCTCAGTAAATGACACTACCATCTGCTCAGCTGCACAAGCCAGAAACCTGGGGCTCTCTTTGACCCTTTCTGTTTCTCCATCTGACCAAACTCAGGTTCTACTGACTCTCACTCCCAAACTGCTCTCAGAGCACACTCATGTCCTTCTGGTTGCAGCATACCCCTCTTCAGCTGCCTCTATGGCACACCTGGGTGATGATTCTTTATACCTTGGTAATGACCCAACATTATCTGCTTTCTTGCATCCTCTACTAGTAGGCTATCATTTGAAATTTAAAAAATGTTTACTTTTATATTCCTGTATTTTTCTCTTTAAAAAGGTGTTTTAATATTTATAGATAATAGTATTTAAAGGGAAGTAAACAACTATGAATTTGGCTCACTAAGAGAAATTATAATTTTCATAAATTTGAGAAAAATAAATAATTTCTCAAATTATCAAACAAAATCCACACCTTCCTCTCATGAGACCTGAGTTTGATCCCAAGCACTACAATAAAAATAAATAAACAAAACAGGAAAAATACCAAAACAAAACACAAACTAGGATGCATAGCTCAAGGCTTTAATGTCTTTGTCTTAAACATCACAACTATTTGAGCAAATGTATTTATATGTGTATTTATGTTATCAGAACTTTATAAAGTATTCTGGGTTTCATTAAAATCATACTTTGTTTCTGTTTGACTCTTGTATTAAAACATACTAAGAAAATTAAGTAGGTGTCTTCCTCTGAGGTAGCTGATTTAAAACAAAAAGTAAATGGGGAAAATTATTTTAAAAAATCTAATGACAAATTATGGGATTAAATTATTTAACAAGTGAAATACATAGATTGAGCCCATAAAATTCAGACTCACTAGTAGAAATGTCTCACTCTAGCTAACATACCATCAAGTACCATTCTTAGTGCCTGACTGGTATTCAGACACCTGGTCATGTTCAAGGCTTATGTCTGGTTCTGTGCTCAGAGATCACTCCTGGTAGTGTTCAGGGACTATATGTAGTGCCAGGGATAGAACCTAGGTCAGCCATTTGCAAGTGGCTTAGTCGTTGTACTATCTCTCTGCCCAGATGTTTTAGCTCTACTGATAAGCCATAATCATTTCCACCAAAAGTGTGATTCTACTAAGATGAAAAAAGAAGCCAAGTAAAGATGTTTGAATAATCTTGAACTAAACGAAATGGATTAAATATATATGTGTTAAACTATTGGATCAGGAAAAATCATGAGGAAATGGAAAATAATTTTGAAAGTATGATTGCTCCCTAGATGTATTTGCTTGTTTAAGGAAGTAAAGTAGAATTTTTGTCATAAGGATTCCCTTTTAAATGTGATAGGAGAGCTAGTGAGCTAGTGAAGAACTTGTAAAGTGAGTTCTTTTTCTAAAATGAATATGTAATTGCATGGGCCAGACTGTATGATAGTCCTATTCTGAGCAGAGCTTTAATTATTTTAATGAGTCTAAGAATCCATAGATTCTTAATACCCCTATGTTGTGCTCTAGCAAGAAAAATATTCTGACAAATTGACTTTAAAATAATGGTTATGGCATAGATTCTTCTATTTTATATGCATAGGAAGAACTTAGATGTTACATCAGTGCCCTTAGGATAGGCTTGGATGGAGGTGGATGGTGATGGAGGCCTTTCTCCTCCAGCTCAGACACGTGGCTTTGCAATTCCCTTCAGCTGTCAGGGTGGTGGCGAGGAGAAAATCCACTCACAGACAGGCTTCAGGAAATATCAGCTTTAATTGCCCTGGCCAACATGTGTGGCCTATAATCTTAAACCTATTTAAGCACATGCTATCCTTAGCTTGCCCTGCGGCTTAGCTTCCTTCAGCCATCTCTCCTCCTGCTACCTTCTCCATTCTCCATCCAGCCAAATCCCTTTGCCCTTCTGGCCAAAAGCCTTTTGTTACCTCCCAAAAACCCCTTCCAGAAATGGGAGGTCTATTAGCAGGTAAGGTTACACCAGAGGAAATGGGTGTGTGTGGTTACATTAGATATTTGTTCATATCTTTTATCAACAAAATTAGATACAAATTAAGTACTTTCATGTCAACATAAATGCAGTAGATTCTCAAATTCATCAAGTAACAAAACACAAGTGCAACATAAATGCAATACATCCTTAAATCTACCAAGTAGTACTTACCAGTGGTGCCAAAGCATCATTTTTTATGTCAAATTATTATAGTGTACCCAATAGGCATGAGGCTCCTTAGAAATTTAGCTAGTAATACTAACCAATTTATAGTATTCTTAAATTATGTATTGTCATTTTGAACATGATTCCAATGGGGGAAATCACTTCTTTACTCTAGATTCTGCTTTAGGAGACTAAATAAAGGCTATTATTTCTCTGTCACAAAATTGGTGTGTATGGTATGGAATGATTATGATATGAACCTTTTTACTCCAGTTAAAATTGCTTTGAAAGATTTGAACTCTGACCATAAAAAGGTTTCTTTTTCTTAAAAAAAAAACACAGAACAAATTATGTTTTAACACATTTTTAGCTATTTTAATTTTTCTTTTTATTTTATATATGCAATAAAATGAAAGTTCTCAAAATGTGCTTGTGATCTACGAGAACAGCTGATTTACATGTAAGATATGAACCATTAAGTAGTTTTCATGATAATCTAAGATACTGTCTTTTTATTTGACCATACCCAGTGACACTCAGAGGTTACTCCTGGCAATGCACTCAGAAATCGCTCCTGGCTTGGGAGACCATATGGGATGCCTGTGATCAAATCGAGGTCCGTCCGGGGTCAGGCACGTGCAAAGCAAATGCCCCAAGGCTGCTCTATCTCTCCAGCTCCAAGATACTGTCTTTTTTTTAATGTACTCCCATTTTCAAAGATGGTACAAAAGCAATGACAGATATAAATATTTATACCTTGATATTATAATATAGATATCAAGTTAGTGGTCACAATTTTAATCAATATTTTTAAAATGAATTCCAATTAAGCAAAACATGGTTCTTCTGGATATTATAATATTATTACCTTGAGGAAAATCACATATAAACCTAAATTATATTTATAAGCAAAAAATCAAATTATAATACCTTGTGTCTATCACTGTGACATTTTTATGGCACTTGTCATGAATTTGTGTCTCATTCTTGAACAGGGACTATGCTAAACTGCTCTGTATTGATCCAATTTTAATGTATATGTTGCCAAAGTGAGCTCAGACACCATGAATTTAATAATTCTACACTTCATGCTTCTGAAGAGCAACTGAGTAAGGATGTTAACAAATGTCTTTTCTTTTTTGATATTGTTTAGTGAAATGCACTGACATTTAGATCAACATTACTCAGTAGGCCAATGTTTCTCAAATGACCATTGCATGTTATTATAAAAACATGCATGAATTAGCCTTTAAGAAGCAAGGTAGAACTGACTGTAGAGTAATGTAATATGAAATTTCATTTCTTTTTTCAACATGCATTCAACATTGCAACTAGTGTCTAAGAAACTACCCTTTGTCAAATTCTGATGTAGTCAAATTAGGATAACCAAAATTAGCAAATCTGTATTCTACAAATATGAATAACTTTCATGACATTCAGCTTCAATCAACTTTCAATTTTGACATCATAGAACTTAAGAAAAGGCTTGTGAAAATAAAATATTTCTCTAGAATTGTGTAGATATTTAAGAGAGTAAATATTTAAGAGACCAGGTTATTAAATATCTACTAGGGAAGAGTGAATTAGATGGAAACTCTGGTATGAGTAGAATGAACTGGAGATAAGAACACAGTGTCTCAATGGAATAGACTTGAGTATTCAGTGAATAGTCCCCAGACATACAATCAATTAATTTTTGGTAAAAAGGCAAGAAAAGCAAAATGGAATAAGGAAAGCCTCTTTGACAACAGGTGTGGGACAACTGGTCAGACACATGCAAAAATGTGAACTCAGACCTCTAACATTATGCACAAAGGTGAAATCAAAATGAATTAAAGACCTTGATGTCAGAACTGAAACTTAAGGTATATAGAAGAAAACGTAGGCAAAACACTCCATGATATTGAGACTAAAGGCATCTTCAAGGAGGAAACACCACTGTCCAAACAAGTGTAAGCAGAGATAAACAAATGGGACTACATTAAACTTAGAAGCTTCTGCAACTCAAAGGAAATAGTGACTAGGATACAAAGGCCACACACAGAATGGGAGAAACTATTTACTCAATACCCATCAGATAAGGGGCTAATATCTACGATATACAAGGTACTGACAGAACTTAACAAGATTGAACAGAAACTTCCTCAAAGAAGAAATACAAATGGCCAAAAGTCACATGAAAAAATGCTCCAATATCACTAATTAACAGAGAAATGCAAATCAAAACAACATTGAGATATCATCTCAGACCACAGAGACTGGCACACATCACAAAGAACAAGAACAACCAGTACTGGGTTGGATATGGGGAGAAAGGAACCCTCATTCACTCCTAGTGAGAATGCTGTCTTGTCCAGCCTTTCTGAAAGACAATGAGAGTATTCCTCAAAATTCTGGAAATTGAGCTCCCATACAATCCAGCAACACCACTCTTAGGAATATACCCTAAGAACATAAAAACACAATACAAAAATGCCCTGTGCACTCCTATGTTCATTGCAGCACTATTTACAATAGCCAGAATCTGGAAACCACCCAGGTGCCCAATAACAGATGAGTGACTAAAAAACTGTAATATATCTACACAATGGAATTCTACTCAGTTGTTAGAAAAAATGAGGTAATAAAATTTGCTTATATAAGGATGGGCACTAATATTATTATGCTGAATGAAATGAGTCAGAGGGAGAGAGATTAGATATAGAAGAGTCTCACTCATTTGGGGATATAAGAAAAATAAAAGACAGTATTGTAATAATACCCAGAGACAATAGAGATGGGGGCTGAAAGAAACAGCCCATGATCTGAAGCTTACCACAAAGAGAAATAATTGTACTGACAACTACCATGGTAATGATAGAGAGAGAAATAGAATGCCTGTTTGGAAGATAGGCAGGGAGTAAAGGAGGAAGGACATAGGGAACATTGGTGGTAGGAAAGTTAAACTGGTAAAGGGTGGCATACATTCGATAACTGAAACCCAACTACGAACATTTTTGTAACCATGTGCTTATATTAAAAATATTAAAAAATAAAAGAACACAGTGTCTGATTTTAGAACTGGGGAACTGCCCAGGCAACCTCCCTTTTGAGGGGTATAATGTGTCAATCTCTGAATTTATGCATTTACTTTTTTGAGTTTAGTGGAATTTGTTAATATTGACATTTCTAGACATTTTTAAAGCATACACAGAGCAAAATAAAAACATCAAAGCAGCAAATCCTAGATTGTAAAATTAATCACAACAGCTTAGGAAAGCTGCATATCATTTCCATATAATTATGATGCTGCAAATTGTTAGATACACACATCCACAAAGGTGCTGAATTGGCTTTTCTGCAGTTTTGATAACACTCTATTCTGTTCGCATATACATGATTACCAGTTTAGTGCACATATCATATAGTTGTCTGCATAAAATAAGGAAGCCTTCACTTAACTATCCCAGGTTCCTAATGCTCCTCTTAATAGTCATCATGATGTAAAATCGTTGATGCTGTCGTGGGAATGGAATCAATACACTGCTGTGTACCAAACACTTGAGGTCCTGAAGATCCAACAAGTAAAGAAAGAGCTTGGGAGTGGGGAGGTGGGGTGGGTCCAGGGCTTCCATGCAGGAGTCCTAGATTCTCTCTGAAGCACTGCATGGTTCCCTGAGCACTGTATATGCTCCTTCTGACCCCCACCAAATACCCACATTGATCTAATCATCATATCAAGAGCAAGCAGTGATGGCCATGAGTACACACTAAGTTCACATCAGCAAAAATCAAGAAGTGACTCAGAAATCAAATGTCTTTATACTAAAAACTCAGTTGTTGAAAACTAGCAGCAGGGCCCGGAGAGATAGCACAGTGGTGTTTGCCTTGCAAGCAGCCGATCCAGGACCTAAGGTGATTGGTTCGAATCCCGGTGTCCCATATGGTCCCCTGTGCCTGCCAGGAGCTATTTCTGAGCAGAAAGCCAAAAGTAACCCCTGAGCACCACCGGGTGTGGCCCAAAAACCAAAAAAAAAAAAAAAAAAAAAAAAAAAAACTAGCAGCAGAGAGCAGTCCTGAGAAGCTCCGTGATTTGCATGAATGACAGGCATCTTCAGCACTTAAGGAGCATACATGTACCAGAGAGTGAAATGTTGTGGGTCTTAGTCAGAAGGATTCTTGATGAGTTCTTTCTTTGTCTGGCATAACACCATAAAATTGTGGAAAACGCACACACACACACACACACACGAACAGAAAACATAGAAAATAGAAGTGTTCATGTTTTATACCAACTAACTGCAGTGGACAAAACTGCCAGCTCTGGTTCCTTACAAAAACTATTAGAAATGATCTTAAAAGTAGCACCAGAAAGCACCCGCTACCTAAAGATTCACAGACCAGTAGGGCAGAAAGACAGAAACCTAACTGGTTGTCTTTTTTAATTAACAGTCATTTCTGAAAATTAAATTAATTGATATTCAAAAATGCTCTCATCTATTTCTCTATCTGCCAGTTTGTGGGATTTGACCTTTGGCACAGTGTCCTTTTTAACCTCTTGAATAGAAAAAAAATAGTGGACGACAGTTTAAACCAAGTAAATAACATTTGAAGAAACAAACCTGGCATTTAGATATTTAGATGCAACACAATTTAATCAAAATTAGTCATGCAGATATGCTATCGTTTGTGCTAATGGCATTCTAAAGAAAATGTAATTTTAAAGTAAATGTAATTTAGCCACATTTGATTGAGAAATAAAGATATTTTCAGGGAATTACGAGAAGCAGGCAATATCAAGAGCAAATGCATTTAACATTTTTCTTTGTTATGATTATTTTCGAATAACCATAGTAATTTCAAGAAGTATAATTCTGCATGATTAAGAGAGATGAACTTGGTCAATTTTTAATAGTTTACAGTTACAGTTCATGAAATTACTTTTGAAACTGAATTTCATCTAAAATACTTCAGGTAATTAATATTATAGACTCAGGTGGTAAACATCAGTATTGTTATATAAATATTATCAAGGGTTAAGTGCTGAATTTCCTCATTGCCAAATGATCAGGGAATGTTTGAAATTTGTTTAAAATTTTAACAGTGCACCCATTCAGTCACTCAAAGTGTCAGGTTGGGCTCCTTAGAAAAAGACCTTGAGCTAAGAATGTTGGTCAGTGAGTCGTATTCTCATTTCCCAGTTCTGTCAGAGATTTCTGGCTCCCCAGGGGAGAAGCAAAAACCAGGCACACAGGCCTCTGTGTGATAAGGCAAAACTGCTCTGGCAGTTTCAAAGCTGTGCTCTACACAGGAGTTAGAGGGATGGGGCATTGGAATTCAAAGAACACTCAGAGATACCCAGAAATAATCATGAGCAAAACTATATGTGACTATGAAAAAGAGTCAGCAAGGTCTCTTGCACTCCATAATGACAGTGAGCAATGTTATACTGAATGGTATATTGTTTAAGATACAATGTGCTAGGTGCTATGAAAAGGATGCAAATGATACTTTCTGAGAAGTCAGTCCAGTATAAGGCTTCCATGTTAGTGAAAAAAACAAAATTCAGTAAGATAATACACAAATAACAGAATAATAACCCAGCGATATGCATGATGAAGAATATAAAACATGACAAGGAAATAGAAAATGAATGATTGGGCAGAAACCAAGGGTGATAGGAATTAGTTAAATAAACAAATTATATGATAAATGTGTTTGCATTTCCACGGGGTCCTCCTGTGGGAAGTTCTGGTATTGTGTATTGTTTCTTCATAACCCGGGGCCTCCTTTCACATGGAGCACATGGAAGGGAAATAAGCCTCCTCATTGAATAACACTATCACAATAGGTATTACTGGCATAGAACCACAAACATACAGTAAAAGTTCTTTAAGTATTTTTCCTTCTGCTTTTATTTCTAAATTTTGACAGGCAAATATTTGAGGAAGCAAGGGAGAAAGAAAATGGGCTTTGTACATACATTGGTAAGACTATTGACACTGAGCTAAAAATGTGCATTGTACATAATGTCTATAATGTACATTGGTAAGCCTATTGATATAAAGCTAAAAAATTTAAGTTATTTGGAGGAAATGAATAGGTAAGGAAGAAAACACTGATTCAGAACATAAAACTGTCTTTGATTATTTTAATAGATGATCTAGAGACTCTCAATGACATTTTAGTTATTGGAAAGAAGGGCATAAGTAGAAGCAATAGTGAAGGAGAGATGCCAATCAAGATAGGTCCTAGATCATCTTCTTTGCATATAAGTAGACTCATCACTGGTTTCAGTTAAAACTCACAAATTTTGTTAATCTATTTCTGAAGAAATTTGGAGGGGCTGTATTATTGGGAATGGTATTTTAGACATGTCTGCTCCTCATTATTCTACCTGAAGGTACTTTTGATCTTCTGGTTAATCTTCTGTCTCTAATATGTTTGGTCCTTTGAACCAGACATTGGAAAGAACTGAGGGGAGAGGAGCCGAATAGGAATTTGCTAGTAGAAATTGAAAAGCTTACTTTCTTCTATATTCTCCCTGGTGTGAAGGCAGAAAGAGAAAAGAGAGGAATGGATTGGAATAGTCACACGTCACTTGTAATAGTTAATATTTTACAGCTTAACATATATATGTATATGTGTATATATATATATATCATTAAGAATATAGAGGCCTACAGCAGTAGGGCATTTGCCTTGCAAGCTTCAGACCCAGAACCAATGGTGGTTCGAATCCCAGCATCCCATATGGTCCCCCGAGCCTGCCAGGAGCAATTTCTGAGCAGAGAGCCAGGAGTAACCCCTGGTCACTGCCAGGTGTGGCCCAAAATCCAAAATAAATAAATAAATAAATAAAAAGAATATAAATGACTTGTGGATCATGAAACTGCCAATATTAGGATCCAAGCACTAGAATCCTTATCAAAATGCTAATAAACTATTATAATTTAAAGTTCACATACTAATAAGTTTGGTACTTAATAGTAATAATGTGGTACCCTAATCAAAACCAGATTTGATAACACAGATAAGCACCGCCTTTTTCCCCCATCCTAGGGCTTACTTTTTTTGGGCCAGAGAGAGAGCTAAAGTCACAGGTATAACAAGAATGTTAGGGAAATAAATGGAATATAACAGTTGAGCAGGAATGGGCAAACTTATTCTTGAAGAGCCAAATAGCAAATATTTCAGTCTTGTGAGTTATAAATCTTTGTATCTACTCTCAGCTTAGAACTTGAGTTGGGAAAGCAGCCAGGGATAATATGTAAGTGAATAGGCACAGCTATGGTACCAAGAAAATGTTATTTTCACAGTTTCATTGAATAGATGGGGGTGGGGTACAGATTTGGCCTTGGGGCATAATTTAATAATTCCTAGGATAGAGTAGTCCTGGAAGGAGGAATAGGAATTTTAGTCTGGGGTGGTCCCTGAGAGGTAACATTTGGAATGAGAGCAGAATGAAGGGCAGCCTTGAGATTTAGGAGAGAACATTCCAGAGGGAGAAGCCAAAGAGCCTGCAGCTGAAACAGGTTCACTTCCTGTTGTAGTGGCTACCATATTTTGTTGTGTGGTTTTGAGCAAAATACCTAATTTTTCTCCTTTTATGTTCAGAGACAGCACATTCTGATTACAGGCCTTTTCAGAGAGGGATTTGTGAATTTATGTTCATAAAAGCATTTTTCCTGGACAGATAGTAGATAGTACTGTTAATAACTAGATTTTAGTAAATAATTACAAATAAACATTAATGGAATCTAGTTCTTAGCATAAAACCATGGGTGTAGTAGAGCTTTTCACTCCTGGTAGGGGTATTTCAGCTGTAATTTCCCATTCTGTGTATTAATGTTGAGTCAGCATCTAATTTCTTACCAGCTGATTTTCAAGGCTATTAGTGTCTATGGAGAATTATCACTATTATTTTAATTTGTGTTCACAGAATCTTGTTGAATTTTTTGTTGTAGTTGTTACTCAGAGGCAAAAATAGAATGTGAGGCCCCAGACCCAAAGTTTTTTTTTTTTTACTTTGTTTCTGGTGGTTTCTTCCAGTTGGGTTCCTCCCAAATGCTTCGTAGGAGGTCCAGAGGCCTGTCCAAGGGCCTGAAGATATGGCGCTGCTCAGGCCCTGCAAGTACCAGGATTACTTGGGGCCACTTAGAGGCTTGGGAAACTCCAGCATTCATTCAATGCTACTCAGGACACTCTGTTGCTGGGGATAGAACTGCTATCAGCTGATCACATACAAGGCATGTGCCTTAACCTCTATATGCACTTTCTGAACCTCCACTTTTATTTCCTAGGCAACTGAAAAGTCAGCGACCGACATATTTGTTGTATGCACCTAAAAAGTGGTCATGTTTTCATTTAAGGAATAAAAGCAGCCCAACCTGTAAGATTGTTCAAGGCTTGGCTCTGATTGTCTTTTCTAGTGCTTGTGGACCCCCTCTCTCCCCCAAAAAAACTTTGTCCCTGTATATGTCCTTATTTCAATTCCCAGTCAAAATCCATACCCTGGATGCTTCACTGCTCCACTACTATCCTTTAAATGTGTGTGTGGTGGAGCCGTGTATTTTAGGGGGAGAACTTGAGAAAAAGAGGAGAAGGACCTGAAAAATACAACAGATTCCTGAAGAACATATATTCATGCAACACTGTTTTTTAAGTCAATGCTGAGAACTCAATGTTGAACAGCAGTGATGTTGCTTAGGATCTGTTAAATTTCTCTTCAGGCTGAGTTCCCTAATCATCTATTGATTGTTTTATAAGGGCTCAGTCTAACATTGTCCAGTACTTCCTCTATATTATCTATGTGAAACACAATCAGTCCACCATCTTGCTCAACATAAGATGATAACTATTCAAAGAAGAGCAAACCCTAAGCAGTTACTTGTCTAAAAGGTTTTATCTTCTTTTTAAATAAATAAGGGGTCACACTTGAAGGAATTAGGTAGGTTCATGCTGGGCTATTCTGATTGGGGTTACAACTTAGTGCTGTGCACATGCAAGGCACCTGCTCTTTCACTTGACCTAAGCAGCCTCAAAGCTTTTCTTTTTCAGGAAAGTGGCTACACCTGGCAGTACTCTGTGGGTTATTATTTGCTCTGTGTTTAAAAGTGACCCCTGTTGGGGCTTAAGGGACCATACTTGGTGTTGGGGTTGAACATGAGTCAGCTGTTTGCAAGTTTTGCCCTTTATGCACCATGCTATCTCTTTAGCCCAAAGATTTTCTTTCCTTTTTTTTTTTATCCAACACACAGATGAAGGAAAGAAATTAGATTCTCTTCTGTGGTACAACATGACTTCCTGGTTATGAAAGGAAACATGACAAGGATTTTGGCAAATATTTTCTCTCTTATTATGGGTTTAGACTGTCCACGAGGATTTAAGTTTGTCCTTGAAGATTCGGGACTGGCTTGGTGTAATTGTCCTGCCTATGTCCCATAGATGTAGAAAAGTGAGTACTCTCATTGTTTCTGTTTGAAGACCAAATTGGAGAGCTCCCTGCATGCTTTATGATTGTATAGAGGAACATGAAGAATGCAAAATTATGGAATATTTTTTATTAGAACCCTGTTGAAAGTCCCAGATATATGATGTGCTGCTCACAAACAGTGAGATAAATTCTGAGATGAGATTGGGTCCCCTGGATGAGAGACTAATCTTCTACAAAGTGATGAAGGCTTTCCTTCTGAAAACAAGAAACAAGAGCCTCATTGTGGGAGTTTGCATTTGGACAGTTTGAGTTTAAGCTGGGATTGCATTGTTAACATGTGAGGTGCTTTTTGCTATGGTTTCTGAAGAAAATCAAACTTACCATTCTGGTAAACTCATTCTTGCTTACTTTTCCTTTAAAGTCACCTTAACCCTTCAACAAAAATGCTGAACACTAACTGAACATTGGAGGAGCAGAATCGTGGGTTGGAGGCAGGAAAATGAAGGGGTTGTGCTCTGTCAATCCTGCAAAGAGTAATGTAAAGTATAATTTATTGATAACAAGATACTTTGAATTTTCATTTATGATTAAAACCTTAAAGTGGAGACTAGTTATTTGATGAAATCAAGCAATAGCCAAGATATTAAACAGTAAAGAATATCTTCATTCAATCAAAACACTTGATTGCATTTATTCAATCCTTTCCCTGGGCCACAATACACCCACCAACCACAAGGCCAGCATGGTGGAAGCAATGGCAGAATCCATTACCTAAAATCAAGGAGGGTGAAGTCAGCTATGCCATTGGCCCTACCTAGCAGAGGGCAGATCGTGCAGAATATGTATTTCTGCCTGACCTCCCAAAGGAGGCTTTTTTCCTGGAATAGCTCTCCAAGGAGCATGTGAATAAATTTTACAGAATAAGATGCAATCAGAGATGATTACAGGCATTGGTGTTGCTGATTACCAGAAAGATCAACAGCAGGAAAGTGTTTTCACTAAAATAAATGTGAGGATATCTACCTCAATAACTACAGTGTCTATTTCAGTCTGTTAATGGATTTTATAGATAATTTACAGTCTTACTTGAAAACTACAGTCACTGTGGTCAATAATAGCAAATATACCCTTGAACCCATTGTGATTCCAGCTAGCTGCTTGTCCAAGTCATTGACCAGGTTACCCTACCTTGTCTATAATAGTTACATGTGGCATCCGAGTGACACATCACCACCCAGATTATAATAGAATTAATGGCTTTAAATCACAACTGAATATTTCTGCCACAATTGCCTCTTACACTCTTCTGGTACTTCTATTTTCTTTCTCTTTCCCCTTTTTACTCTCTGACTCATTCTTCATATTAAATTGAGGCATAATTTATGCATAGTGAAATGCACAGATAGGAAAATATAGATTGATGGTTTTGACATATAAATGCATGCTGCAACCCACCTATACCTATTGATGTAAAGAACAATATCATTATCTCAGAAGTCTTCCATTATGATCCCTCCCAACCAAGTCCAATGCATGCATGTGTGCGCACACAGCAGTGGCAACCACTTCCGAATATTGTCATTTCTATATTGGGTAACAATTGCTCTCACACCTTTTCCTTTATCATATATTTTTTCCTCCAACCCCAGGGGAAAAGATCCATCATGATCCTCAGCAAATATTCCTGGTTCCTACTTTATGAACAAAAACATAAGTAACAAAAAGCAACTTTCCTATGCCTCACTCCCACTTATTAAATATATTCATTTTGCATCTTCAGGCTTCCTGTCTATACCTAAATTCTGTATTTCTATTTATGTTAAGCCTACTCACCCCACTTTTGGCAATAAAGTCAAGCACTACCAGTTTTCTTCTATTTTTTTCTGACAGTTCTTCATAGGCTAACAAACATGTTCATGAGATGACAGTGTTTGTTTGTTTTTATTGTTTTGGGGCCACACCCGGCAGCACTCAGGTTACTCCTGGCTCCGTGCTCAGAAATTGCTCCCCGCAGGCTCAGGGGACCATATGGGATGATGGGGATTGAACCCAGGTCCATCCTGGGTCAGCCACATGCAAGGCAAATGCCCTACTGCTGTGTTATCACTCTGGCCCCATCAGTGTTTATTTCTATGCTATTATATATTACATCTTAAAAAAGAGAATAAAACAATTCCCCATGACTACCCTCCAACCAGATTCAATTTCTTTGTTACTGTCTATAACCTAGTTCAAAGCACTATACTCTCTGACTTAAACCTCTCTTCCCTTTTCTTCCTTAAATCTATCCTATTCAGATCTTTGTTGCTACTACCCTATGAAAACTGCTCTCCTCGGTCACCATATGACCTACATGATGCTAATTTCAATGGTAACAATTCTGTCTTGAAGCATATGATACAATTAATCCTTCTTACTTCCTATGAGGAACTCTTCTCTGGTTTTCCTCACGCTTTAACTCTCCTCAATCACAGGGTTCCCTGCTGTTTTCTTGTTATTTTTTTTAAAGCTCATCTGCTGGCACACTAAAGGTCCACCCTAATCTCCAATTTTCATTGTCTGCAACCTTGAGTGACCACATTGGACTCCAGGCTTAAATACCAACCACATGCAACTGCCAGATCTAAAATCCACATATTGCCCATCTTTCCACTTAATATCTCTGCTTGTATATGTGACAGATTAAACACACTCCAAACTTAATTCTGAGCCTACTACATATTATTGCACTTGTACCTTTACCTTTGGGGTAATGGTAACTGTATCCTATGGTTACTCGGACCCCAATCCTCATTTAATCCAATGGGAATTTATGTTGACAGTCTATGACCAATTGGATCATTCATTGTTCTTTGGGCCACATACAGTAGTGCTCAGGGTCTACTTGTATTTCTGTGCTCAGGAATAACTCCTGGTGGTGCTTTTGGGACCACATGGGGTACTGGGAAACAAACCCAGAATGAGCACATGCAAAGCAACTTACTCACTGTACTATCCTTTGGCTCCATTCTGATTACTTTTATCTACATGATACACTCTCCTTTTTTGCTATCTCCCTCTTTCTCTCCTCCTCCCTCCCTTGTTGAGTTTAGGGTACCACGTGACTTAATAAAATAAATATAGACAGAATTAATGGGTGTCATTATCAGTGCTAAAGAGTCACTGTGAGATTACCATGTCTTCTTTCACTCTATCACTATGGCTTGTGTTACTACACAAAAGTGGATTTTCTTGAGTTTTGTTGAGTGGGTTTTTGAGAACGGTAGGAAAGATTTACAGACAAAACTCAAAGGGTTAAGAAATTAGAGTCTATTATAGAGTGTAAGTAGATGGGTCTAGTCCCCAAGAGCCTAGACCTCTCCTTTACAGAGGGAGGGAGAGGCAGAGAGGGGAGGAAGATGGAAGGAGGAAGGGAGGGAGGTAAGGAGGGAGGGAGAGGGAGAAGAAGAGAAGAAAGATAGGGATAAGGAGAACGGGTAAGGGAGACACAGATGTGCTAGTGGTCTACTTTTATCTGCTGCTATTGCCTACCCCCAACCATCCCATTATCACTTTTTATTGGCTACCTATCCCATAGGTGATTTAAAGTAATGGATTAAAATTCACTCTGTGCTCCACCCTTCCGCTTGTGCTATATCTGCCTACTCTGCTGTAGAGAGAAGCCAATCATTTGGCCTAGCTGCAAGATGCAGAAGTGTAATCAATTCACCCCAAACATGTCAGCTGCCAAGATGTGGGAGCCTTGCCACTGCAACATAAGTGTCAATTCTGATGACTTTTCCTTCACAATGTATCCAGAGAGGACTGGGGATGGCGCACAGTGCCAAAGTGCACGGTTTACAGGTGGGAAGTTCAGGTTCAATTCCCATCATCTCATGCTCCCCTAAGTCACTGGGAGAAAAATCCTAGAGCACAAAGCTGGGAGTCGGTCCTGACCACCACTGTTGAGCCATGTTTGTGCTGATTTCTGGCCTTATGCTCCCCTGGATGAGCATGTGAGGTGGGTTTTTCTGAGGCCACACCATGCAGAGGACCTGAGACAGGTGCCTGAAATGAGTAGGAAGAGGAATTGTGTGGGTACCTGGTGGGAAGTTTGGGGGGGGGGGGGCGGGAGAGAAGGGAGTGTGTGAAGAGGAGCTGATGGATTGAGCGGCCAGGAGGGAGGGAAGTCAATGTTTTCATCTACTGTCATTAAGGTGGCAAATAGAAACAAATCCAGAATCTAATCAGTATTACTACATTCTGGTTGTTATTTCTTATGCTTGGATTATAACACAATCCTCTTCAATGGGCCCTTTAAATCCTTCCTCAACTTTTCCTAGTCAATTATCAATATGCAGCCAGTATAATTCTGCTAAAATTTGTTTTACTTTCTGTTCAAAACTCTATGTAGACCTCCATTTCACCGTTACACTGTAAGGGCCGGATGACCCGCTCTCCAGCTGCTCGGCGCAGAGTAATGAAAAAGACTCAAACCCAGCAATGATGCAAGTGAGTTCTGTTTTCTTTATCTGATCGATCAGGGTCCGAAAACGTTCTCATAGCCGAGAAGAGGTTTGCGGACCCTGAGACCCTAAACCAGTCTCCTTTTATACAGAATTTTAAACAGACAGCTGCATTCTTATCGTTAAAGCACAACCTTGGAAAGAAACAGGAATGAGCACTGACGTGGGAGAACTGCGTCCGAGGGTGGGAGATAAGAAGATTTCAAATTTCAGGACTTTAGAGTAGGTGGGCCACACAGGAGCAGCTCGTAAAACGCAGGAAGCAGGGGAGGGGGAGCCGAGAGCAGGCAGGCAGCATCTGTAACTTCAGCAGATAAGAAATACGCAGGCAACTAAAGAAAAATAGCATATGGCTAGTTAAAAAAATGAAACGGAAGTAAGACAATTCAGGCAAGAGAGTTTTATATCAAGTTTTAAAACTTTCAATTTTCATTGCATGTTCATTCCTTTCAACACCAGTCCTTATAAGGCCTAAAAGACCAGCTAAAATAATACAGTGTAGAGAATACAAACTCTCTGCTATGTGGTTTCATTACTTTCCTTCCTTCCTTCCTTCCTTCCTTCCTTCCTTCCTTCCTTCCTTCCTTCCTTCCTTCCTTCCTTCCTTCCTTCCTTCCTTCCTTCCTTCCTTCCTTCCTGTTTCTCTTTCTTCTTTCTTTCTTTCTTTCTTTCTTTCTTTCTTTCTTTCTTTCTTTCTTTCTTTCTTTCTTTCTTTCTTTCTTTCTTTCTTTCTTTCTTTCTTTCTTTCTTTCTTTCTTTCTTTTCTTTCTTTCTTTCTTTCTTTCCTTTCCTTCCTTCCTTCCTTTCTTTCTTTCTTTCTTTCTTTCTCTCTTCTCTTCTTTCTCTCTTCTTTCTTTCTTTCTTTCTTTCTTTCTTTCTTTCTTTCTTTCTTTCTTTCTTTCTTTCTTTCTTTCTTTCTTTCTTTCTTTCTTTCTTTCTCTCTCTCTTTCCTTCTCTCCCTTATCTGGCAAATCTCAGGGGTTATTCCTGCATCTACACTCAGGAATTACTTCTGGTAGTTATAGGGGACTATATGGGATGTTGGGGATTGAATCTGAGACCTAAGACAACTAACTGCATGCAAGACAAGTGATCTACCCACTATACAATTTCTCGAACATCCATTATATTTTTACGTGAGTTTTAATCTCTCCCAACCTTTATTGTCCATTCATAATAACATTCAGTTAAGGTTGAACCCGTCATGGACTTGAAAAAGATAAACAACATTATTCACTGACTTACTAGGGCAAGCACATAGAATAATGTCTGTCATATATTAGTTGCTCAATAATTATATTTACCAAATGACTTCAGAAAAACAACCAAGTCCAGGAAAAAAGAAAACATTTTATAAGGCCTAGATATTTAATCAGGAAGCTTTCAAATTCAGTCAGATAAGATTTGTTTATGATAACTATAGATGGCAAACTGTCTGACTGAGGTTTATCTTTGGCCTTATTTCCACCCAAAAAACACTTTATAATATTTCAGGCCATGAACAAAGATTCTAATGTAATATTACTGCAAACCTTTAAATGACTGGTGTCAATCACTAGTCGCAACACTAGTGACTTCCCAGTTAGTAGTTCATGAACAGGGACTGTTACAACTGTTAGCTACATACTCCAACTACTGTGCAAACAGAAGCAAGTTAGCTTACCTGTCTATGGCTAATTTTTCTCATTTGTAATAATAATTCCTATTGCATAGAGCTATTATAAAATGAAATAAATGTTTATGCCAGTGCCACAACTGTAGGAAGTAATATATGGTATATTTATCATCATGTTATTCCATGTTATCATCATATTATTCCTACCTATTCTTAATTATCCGTCTGATAAGCTAAGTGAATTCTGAAAGCCACAACAAAGATTCTGAGTTCTTTTGTTTTGTTTTGTGTATTTTTGGTTTTGGTTTTTGGTCCACACCCGGTGATGCTAAGGAGTTTCTCCTGGCTCTGCTCTCAGAAATCGCTCCTGGCTTGGAGGACATATGGGATGCCAGGGGATTGAACCACAGTCTGTCCTAGGTCAGCCGCATGCAAGACAAATGTCCTACTGCTGCACCACAGCTCTGGCCCCAGAGGCTGAGTTCTTAGTAGAGCCCTCCCATCCCACAGATTGTTTGGTCAAAGTTGTACAATTAGTTTAATATTTATTTCATTTTGGGAGAGTAAATAGTAGGACAAGTTTTGTTCTTTTAAAACAGGCTTCTTTCCTCCCGTCAAATTCTTCTTTCTTAGGGTCAGGCCAGCCCAGCCCTTGTCATAGTAGGTGGTTATACTGTCTTGCCAGCATCTGCCATGTGTGACCAGTGGGGGGAGAGCAAATGCTTATAGCAGATGGATCAGAACCAACTGCTGGATTTGCCAGTGGGGTGGGAACTCAGCCATCTGGAAGTTGTCCAGCAACTGAGCTAACTTGCATTAGCTGCTATTGACTGAGCATGACTAGCCCCACCATAGCCTCATTTCTACCTGCTGTTATACCTGAAGTGACTGTGAACTGAATACCCTGGATGCCTATGGCTAAGCTCAAAGCCCTGAAACCACACAACCAACAACCCCTAAGAACTACAGCATTCCTATGAGTTTCCAGTATGTTGCAGATGAAAACATGATACACTGTCCTTCCATGTAGATGTGGCACCAAGACCATAGAGAGGGCCAGCCTAGGTTCCTTTCTCTGGAAGGACTGTGGTCCCAGCTCTGGGAGAAATGTCAGCAGATACTTGCATCTTCAGGGAGTTGCTTCTCTCAAGGCTATGCCCACATCTAGAAATGGCAGCAGAGAGGCCAAGACATGAAACCTATCTGTTGGGCCTTTGTGCAAGCAACTTAGATGAGTCTTCCCATCCTGCTGCCATCTTCTTTTCTCTGGGTGGTGAATCCTAAGATCATGTCCCATAAACACTTCCAGCCTCCATTTTCATCTGCGTCCCAGAGAACTAACTTTCAATATGTGGGGTTGAGTTTCAGATTGATTTCTTTTTGAGTCCTGTGAGCTTGGGAAATAATAATTTTTCTGTAGCAGCACCTCCCTGCTGAGGCCCTTATGGCTTCCTCTGGGCTCTTAAGATATTCCAAGAGGGTTATAGATGAATACTGTGTAAATGGGGGCCAAAAGTAGTCCAGGAACCTAGATTTCCAGTACAAACAACATGGTTCTCTGAGCTTCCCTGGAAGCGTTAGTACTGAGCACCATGGGGACAAAAATGGGTAAACCTAAGCTCCACAGGGCCTAGTCAGCACCATATCCTAAGGGCCTTGCATTGAACCGCTGGCCTGATAGGCTGACAATTGGCAAAGGGGGCACCCAGGCCTCCTGATCACTGCTTGAGAGGCCTCTAAAAAGAGTAAAAAGAAAATTCTGTCACTGAGAGCCATGACAGTAGGGAAGGTCCACAGAAAAGAAACAAGGTAAGGAGGAGACCAAAGTTGAAAAAATATTTGGGAGGTATTGCTCTATATGACTGAATTTCCTTTTCTGTAAAAAATAGAATCAAAATAATTTCTTTTAGGACTGTGTGAGTGCACTTACCTTAAAACCTGTTGCAGTGGGCTCACTCAAAAATCTTGAATTAGATATAATCTTGGGCAAGTTATTTAACTTTAATTTCTATCCCTTCTTTAAAAATAATACCACTAATATCTCAGGATTTAGAAAGAGATCACATGACATGAATTACTTATATGACATACATATCATGTGACAGTACATTTGTGTGAAAGGTATACAATATTGATATTGCTTTTCCATAAGAAATTTTTAAAATCATATTTATTTTCTTTTTATTGCTCATAGCATTGGGCATTTATTTTAGAGGAAGAAAATAATGTTGAGCAAAAAGATGGAGCTAATAAAATAACATTTTAAATACTAGAAGCTTAAAATGTATGCTTATCTTCATTTGGTTCTTTTTTTTTTTTTCAGTTTATTTTTGTGTGGTTTTGTAGTTGTTTTTAGTGTTGTGTTTTATTTTTTACCATACCCAGCTTTGCTCAGAGCTTACTTCTGGCTCTGTGCTCAGCAATTTCTTTTGGCAAGTTTGGGGAATATATGGGGTGCCAGGGATTGATCTTGCAAGGTTGAACACTATCTATCACTTGGGCCCACACTATATTCATTTTTACTACACACTTTTCTTATAACTCTACTAGTTTTAGCTTTCTTTTCTCTTTTCTACTGGTTTAGTGGCTCCTTTCTGTTAACAGTTCAAAGGCCTCTCCTCCAGGAAGCCCATGTTATCACATTCAAGATGATCACATTCAACTAAGCACTCAGAACCTTTGCTTTCCTTTTCTTTTTCTTTAATTCACCAGTGTTATCTTTGTAGTGATAATTTTTCAATGGGTCACAGAATTTCTGTTTTTATACCATAAATCTCTAAGAAGCAGGAAAGTATCTGGTTCTATAAAAGACAATTTACTTGTATGAACTTGGCTTTGCAATTTAAGAATGTCACTGTGGGGGCCCAAGAGGTAGCACAGCGGTAGAGTGTTTGCCTTGCATGCAGCTGACCCAGATGGAAGCATCTGGCATCCCACATGGTCTCCTGAGCCAGGAGTGATTTCTGAGCACAGAACCAGGAGTAACCCCCGAGCGCCACCTAGTGTGGCCCAAACAAAACAAAACAAAACAAAAGAATGCCACTGTGCTGGTTAAAATGAACCAACTCACAATAGTGTGTGGCAGAAACACTGAGGCTGCTGCATTGACTAAGTATGGAAGACATGGCTGGTATCTTTTGAGTTCCCTTAACATGGTTTTGATATTTCACCCATGAGGGAACACTGTTTAGACTAGATTTCCCTGGAAATAATAGATTAAAAGACTCCTAAGAGACTCTTGTTGTCCGAACTCTACTGCATCTCTCTCATTTGGTACTTTTCATTTATGTAATGCTTTGTTAGTTCTCAGAACATTGTCCTAATGCTTTGTTAGTTCTCAGAACATTGTCCTACACTGACACCTACTGGGCTGGTGGAAAAATAATGGAAGGAAGGAAGGAAGGAAGGAAGGAAGGAAGGAAGGAAGGAAGGAAGGAGGAAGGAAGGAGGAGGAGGGAGGGAGGGAGGGAGGGAGGGAGGGAGGGAGGGAGGGAGGGAGGGAGGGAGGGAGGGAGGGAGGAAATGTATATCTTCCTTGTCACATTCTTCAAAAATCATCTTGTTGAGTGAAGTCAGTCAGAAGAAGAGGGACCAAATAATCTCCCTTATATTTATATATTTAAAGACACATAGCAAGTGAATAACAAATAGCCAAACCAACAACTGATTCTGAGTAGGTTCTGTAGAACTGATCTTACCAGGAGAGAGGGAGCTAGGGGGGCCCTGATGGGATGGTTCTTGGGAAGTATGGGAAGCAGGCCCTCTGGTGGCTGGTGTGGTGTTGTAAAGATGTATGCACAAACTATCCTTAACTGCACTGAAAATCATGTGCCTTAGTAAGAGTGGAAGGGACAAAGTATAAATCTATCCGTGTATTTTTAAAAATAATTTTTATTAAGACCAAATGTGAATTACAAGTCTTTCACAGTTATATTAAGGTACATAGTGATAGTGAATTAGGGCAATTCCCACCACCAGTGTTGACCTCCCTCTGCACCTTTTCCAAGCATGCATCCCATACCTCTACCCTTAGCCCCTTGGACTGTTAGTGTGACAGGTCCCTTTAGAGTACAGCTTGTTGTAGTTTGGGTCTCTTGATTCTATTGTCATTGACTTTGGGTTGGGCATTTAAGTCAGATCATTTTTTTTTTATTTCCACTCAATGCTCATGAGACTCCTTGCCCCTGGTACCGTCTACTTTTCTCTCTCTCTATTTGTAGGAAGATATAGAAATATGAGGCAGAACAAGATGATTCATGTTATACGGTTATGTTAACAAAAAAAAAAGGGAAAGAGGGCAGAAGCCCCTGTGTAGAATCTATAAATTTAAAAGAGAAGAAAAGAAAAAGAAAAAGAGGGGGGCTGATGTGGCAAGGGATTTTTTTTTGCATAGGCATAGTAAATATTGGGGAAATTAGAAAAGAGATATAGGGTGTCCCCACCCTTGAAGCATACTGCCATGAGATAGACTACAGGACATGTTCATTGTTGAACCCTAAGGTTTTTCTTTAGGGTGCCAGAAAATCTAGCCATGTTTTAAGATTACTTTCCCTCTTATACTAAAGGCAAAGATTTATATTTGATTTTAGATTTCATGTGTAATGATTCTATTCCATTAATACTCTAAAATTCTGTACTACATTTAACATTTAATGGCATTTTGTTGAAATACCGCCATTCCTTAAATGTACTAATTGATGTTAGTACATGATTAGCAAGTGATAAATGTTCTGTGATGAGCAGTAAGCCCACTCTTAAAAGAGACTTTAATTTGGTAGACACAGCTGACATGTCAAGTGGCCCAGTGGAAAGTACAGGGTTATTTTAATCCTAGTTGTACTCACTGGGGAGTATGCAGGGACATTCTGATCTGGATCAGAGCTTTCACTGGTGCCAGTAAGAACCATCCAAGATGGTTGATGTCAGTTCTTTGCTAGAAGATTTCTCTAGGAATCTCAATGCTAGTAAAAATGCATTCAAGTATCTCATCTTCCTATGTGGCTTTGTTACCAGATTCTCACGCTCTCCTGATTTTAACTAAGTTTATTTGTTTTCCCAAGATTTGGAAATAATTAACCAACTCATAAAATTTATAAAGTCTATCCATATATTCTAGTCACCTCTTCACTAACTTCATTTTTACTAATGTTAAAAAAATGTGACCTGGGGCCAGCGTGATAGCATACTGATATGGGGCATTTGTCTTGCATGCCACCAAACTATGCTCAATCCCTGGCATCCCATAAGGTTCCCCAAGCACCACCAAGAGTAATTTCTGAGCACAGAGCCAGGAGTAACCCCTTAAGCATTGCCTGGTATGGCCCCCCAAACAAACAAAATTGTGACCACTTTGGGCTGGAGAGACAGCACAGCGGTAAGGCGTTTGTCTGCAGGCAGCCTATCCAGGACAGAAGGTAGTTCTAATCCCAGCATCCGATCTGGTCCCTCGAGCCTGCAAGGAGTGGTTTCTGAGTACAGAGCCAGGAGTAATCCTTGAGTGCAGCCGGATGTGTCCCAAGAACGAAAAAAAAATGTGACCACTAAAAGAACATTTTATTATGTGTTTTTTTTCTATATATGTACATACTAGAATTATCTGGTGTCATTATATTGTTCAGGTATGAGACAATGTGATTAGTCTGTCTGAGATTTGTGGTAATATGAATAATCCTAAAAAGACATTGTGATAAGTGGAAAGAGTCAGAGAAAAACAGCCACTTTATTGCTTCATACAATGTCTCTCAAAGGGAGGAAACAAATGAGAAACAAATATAAAAAGATATACGAAGTCTCAGATAGAATATCAGTAGGTTCTGAGGTTTTAAAGACCAGCATGGTGACTATAGTTAATATTACACTCATAAGACAGTATAATCTATAGTATGTAAAACATAGGCAATATGTTATATTAATATACATAACATATAATATATTATAATTATATGATGTTATGGAAAATGTCTATATTGATATAATATCATAAATAACTGCACAATAGACTGGTCATATAATTTATACAATGTATTATGTACTTAATACAGTAATACAATGTATTACAATTGTATTGCAATATAATACAATATAGTTAATAATAATGCAAGTTGCTAAGAAAGATCTTTGACTTTCACACAATACACAAAAAGTTAACCATGAAGTCATGACTTATTTGTGGTAAACATTTTGTAATTTGTACATGTATCAAAGCATCAAATGATATACTTTGAGTGTCTACAGTTGTGTCTATCAGTAACATCTCAATAAAGCTGGGTGGGGATGAGAAGAGAGAAGGAAGTGGAAGGCAGCTCCTGCCCTAGCTTCAGTGTGTTAACTCAGCCATGAATGACAATGTTTACTCATATTACAATGAATGATAGAGTTGCGGACCTTTACCTTGGAGGAGCCGCCTCTTTGGGCTTGAGAGCAGGTGCTGGGAAAGGAGGTGAGTCCTGGAGTATTGGAGACAGGCTGGCTTAGTGACAGGAAAAGGGTGTAACGTGGACCCTTGCAGATTCCAGAAAACTGGCTCTACTCCTGACTTATTGTGACTCTAAATGATTGTGTATCTTGTTGCCTAGATGTCTTCATCTGTGTGAGGGATAACAGTATCCCTGATGTAGTTCTGATGATAACTGACTGATAGTGCTTTACCCATAGTAGGTGCCAAGCATTGCAGTTCCCTTTTTGGAAAAGACCCCATTTTGCTGATGCTGGATCTCGATCTAAGTAACCCTATTGACAGTTCTTTCACACCATCAATTTCTTTCTGAAAACCCTAAGAAGTCTAAAGTCTAAAGTGCTGCTGGTGGCTACCCATGAACTCTACTTGACTCAAACTTCCCTGACAACCATTAACCCTCACATGACCTATTTTCTTTGTGTTTTTTAAAAAAAGTAGTTCTAAAGATTGATTAAGTAACAGCACATAATGAATTTTTATAAAATGACAATTCTAGGGAAGGATCAGTAAAAAGACAGACAAAAATTCCTGCCTTCATGAACCGTTTATTCCCAGAGAGGTGTAGAGAAAAAGTAAAGAAAAGATAGGAGCTGCCAGGTGACCTAAATGCTGAGTAAACAAGTAGGGCAGAAAGTGTGTTAGTGTGTGTGTGTGTGTGTGTGTGTGTGTGTGTGTGTGTGTGTGTGTGTGGCGTGCACGCTCGTGCGAACGCATGCCTTTTCTGTTCATTGAGCCATATGGGTAGGTCTCTGAGGGCCAAGCTTCTTGTGGTGATACAAGCAAGGTTAAAGTATCTGCTGAGGGGCTTTTGTCTTGCATGTAACCAACTGGGGTTCAGTCCCTGAGTCAGGAGTAACCCCTGAACATTGCTGAGTGTGCCCCACCCCAAAAAAGTGTCTACTAATGTTGTCCCAGAAGCCCTCAAGGAACACAGTGATGTGGAGCTTGAGGGTGGTTCTCCTTAGGGCCAGGCACAACTTCCTCTGCATTCCTGCTAAAGGAATGGAGAGTTTGGAGGAGACAAGGAAGGGGTTCTTGCTTTCAGATGGAACAGAGATTAATGGGCTGGCTTTTGATTTCTTCTTTCTTGAATCCTTGTTGGTGGGGATTTTGTAAATGTTAACTTATTCTTTTATTGTTGTTGTTGTATTACTATTATTGATCTGAGGAATTAACCCACTGTCTCCTACATTCAAGGCTCTACTGTGAAGCTGTGTTCCTGACCAATTCACTTTGTGAGATGCAGACACTGACAATAAAACACACAATGCTAAGGAATGAGATAAAAAAACTGGCTTCAAGGAGTCCAGCTTCTGTTACAGGTGGAGGATCCCATCCAGACCATGGGATGGGGGGACTCTTTTCTTGGTATCTGCATCCTGAGATGTAGTGAAACACAGTGAGAGTTAGAAAGAAAAAGATTGAGCAACTATGATGGTGTGGATGGACATTGACCTGGAGTATACAATCTGCACTTGGTTTTTCTCTCTAGGGCAGAGGTTGACCCTTGACATACTCAGTTTATGAGGAAATTACCTCAGGTGGGAGTTTCAAAAAGAAAATAGAGGACTGCTAAAAATAGATATAGGTTTTTCATTTATTTTTTCCTTTGTAGTTGCCTTTGGAAGAAAAGGATGCAGGGAAGGAAAAGTTGAGTTTTATTGTTGGTTTAGAAGAGTATGATTAGATTTCTTGGGTACTGGCCAAACATACCAGAGTGGATCTTTCAAAGGCTGGGAAGGATTTGTTTGGTAGGAGAACTGCTGACTTGACAGAGAGGAGTTTTCCACTAAATTGTTATGGAGGAGGAAGGAAAATGTCTTGGTATAACCAACTAAAATGCCTCCTTTGTTTCTGTAGGCAGCATTCATGGCCCCCTCCTGTTTACATGGAAAGGTAAAGGGAAACTGGAGTCAGGGATTGGAAGAAGGCAACCACGCTCCTGCTGTGGGCAGCAAAGGGTGGAAGATGGATAATTTCTAAATAAGGAGGTCCTTCTTTTTCATTTCTTCACCTTTACCTACCTCGCTGCGATGGGTTGTTTTTCATTATCTTCCCACTATACTCCAGATTTTGGCACTCCTGATCAAGTGGGAAAATGAGAGCATCCCTTTCCACAGTGAATTTGGTGATCACATGAGATCAGGCATATGATCACCAAAGCAAGTGTGAGGATAAATGAAATAAAGAAAGAGTGAAATGGGGGCCGGGTGGTGGCGCTAAAGGTAAGGTGCCTGCCTTGCCTGCGCTAGCCTTGGACGGACCGCGGTTCGATCCCCAGGTGTCCCATATGGTCCCCCAAGCCAGGAACAACTTCTGAGCACATAGCCAGGAGCAACTCCTGAGCGTTACCGGGTGTGGCCCAAAATCCAAAAAAAAAAAAAAAAAAAAAGAAAGAGTGAAATGAAGGGGGCCGGCGAGGTGGCGCTAGAGGTAAGGTGTCTGCCTTGCAAGCGCTAGCCAAGGAAGGACCGCGGTTCGATCACCCAGCGTCCCATATGGTTCCCCCAGGCCAGGGGCAATTTCTGAGTGCTTAACCAGGAGTAACCCCTGAGCATCAAATGGGTATGGCCCGAAAAAAAAAAAAAAAGAATGAAATGAAGTAAGATAAACTAACAGGTAAGGATAAAGGGAAACCTGACTTACTAATTTGAAATCAGATTCAGAAATTATAAAATGTGAGCCCCAGAGATGGCTCAGCGGTGAAGCACTGGTCAGTTCGCCTTACAGGTGTAACACTGGCCTTGTTTGAGTCCTGAGTGATGCTTGCATCCTGGTAGCACTGTGTTTTCTGGTCCCCAAGATAACAACAAAAGTGTGTGGCTCCAAAGCACCACAACTAAGTGTATATGCGTTTGTCTTTGCAGTCATGCAGGGAAGGAGTAACTATGAATTACTAAACTTAATTTCTAAATGTGATCAGTTCATGTCCCTTTTATTGGGGGGGAGCTCAGGGCTTACTCCTGGCTACAGGCTCAGAAATCACTCCTGACTTGGGGGACCATATGGGATGCTGGGGATCAAATCGAGGTCCATCCTGGGTTGGCTGCATACAAGGCAAAAGCCCTACTGCTATGCTATCGCTCTGGCCCCCCATGTCCCACTTTTTAAAATAATATCTTTAATTAGGCACCATGATTACAAACATGTTCGTAGTTGGGTTTTAGTTATATAAAAAAGAACACCCCCCTTCACCAATGCAACCTTACCCCCACTAATGCCCCTCTCTCCTACCTCCCTCACTCCTTGCCTATATTTGAGACAGGCATTTTATTTCTCTCATTATCATTGTCATGATAGTAGGTAGTGTTGTTATTTCTCTATCTGAACTTACCAATCTCTGTGGTAAGCTTCATATCGTGGGTTGGCCCTTCCAGCCTTCACCTCCATTGTCTCTGAGTATAACAACAATTCTGTCTTTTATTTTTCTTAAATCCTACAGATGAGTGAGACTATTCTGTGCTTGTTTCTCTCCTTCTGACTTATTTCACTCAACATAATAGTTCACATGTCCATCCATGTATAGGAAAAATTCATGACTCATTTTTTTCCTGATGGCTGCATGGTATTCCATTGTATGTGTATTCCATATGTACCAATGCTTCTTTAGCCACTCATCTGCTGTCAGGCACGTGGGCAGCTTCCAGATTCTGGCTATGCAAATAGCACTGCTATGAATATAGGAGTGGAGAAGGCATTTTTGTATTGTGATTTTTTTGTTACTAGGGTATATCCCTAGGAGTGGTATAGCTGAATCATATGGAAACTCAATTTCCAGTTTTTTTGAGGAATCTTCACATTGTTTTCCAGAAAGCCTGGACTAAATAGCATTCCTACCAGCAGTGAAGGAGGGTTCTTTCTCTCCAAATCCACGCCAGCACTGATTTTTCTTGTTCTTTGTGATGTGTATCAGTCTCTGTGGCATGAGACTTGCATCTCCCTGATGACAAGTGATGTGGAGCATTTTTATGTGTCTTTTGGCCATTTGTAGTTATTCTTTGAGGAATTGTCTGTTCATTTCTTCTCCCCATTTTTTGATGGCCTTGGATGTATTTTTCTTGTTAAGTTCTGTTAGTATCTTGTATATCTTAGATATTAGCCCCTTACCTTATGAGTATTGGGTGAATAGTTTCTCCCATTCTGTGGGTGGCCTTTGTATCTTAGTCACTATACAACTGCAGATTTATGTTACAGTTTCACTGAGAGCTGCGCGAGCACTGTGAGTAGCATTGTGAGGAAACTATATTTTTCAAATATCTTAAGTTTATCTGCTGTTTGACTTTAAAAAAATTCTTATTGGTAAAAGTAAAATTTTTCCAAGGTTTTCTATTTTTATAATTACAATTACCTTCAGTTTTTAATCATGTAAAAAACTAATGAAGAGATTATATGCATTCATTTACATTTTTGGAGAAACAAAATAGCTTTTATTAAATAAAACTTATTTAGACATGGGAGGAAAGAGAGGAAATACAAGTTCAAAGAGAACATGGGCTTCTACAAAGTGGAAAAAAGCAAGCAAAGAGAATAGAGACAAGCAAGTGAAATATGTGTTCAGGAGAGAACAAGGCTCAAAGATTTAGGAGCATTCATAAACTTGTATCAAAAATTAAGAGCTGGAGGCTGGAGAGATAGCATGGAGGTAGTGTGTTTGCCTTCCATACAGAAGGACGGTGGTTCCCCGGAGCCTGCCAGGAGTGATTTCTGAGCATATAGTCAGGAGTAACCCCTGAGTGCTGCTGGGTGTGGTGACCCAAAAACCAAAAAAAAAAAAAAAAAAAAAAAAAGCTAAAGAATCTTTTGGGGTATTTTGGTGGTAAAAATCATCAAATTTTGAATGGCATTCAAAACAGTTCTAAAGTGTAAAATTTGGAAGAAGAACTTCCAACAGTAAACTGTTGAAAAACATTAATTACCAAGTCCTGGATGGCGGTGGATGATGGTGAGATGGATGGAGGTGACTTTTTTCTCTGGCGGCACCTGCCAGTGCCTGTAATCTCCTCCAGCCAACGGATCTGAGGGCTTAGGGTAGCCATGAGAAAATAATCCAGTCAGTAGGTTTCAGGAGACATCAACTTTATTAAGGCCATGGCAACCGTGTTGTGGCTCCTAAGCTTTCTAAACCTTTTAAGCCTGCTCCACAAGTAACCCTGCATTCAAACCTGTCTCTACCAGCCACCTCTCTTGATGTTATTCCCCTCCGGCAACTTCCTGTTTTGCTCACCTGGAGAAGCAGACCCGCCCACACCTGGGAGGGGTCTTTGGCTTCCTGTTTTGCTCACCTTGAGAGGGACAAGGGGGATGGTTGGGGAGGATTGAGAGAGGATTCTGTAAAACAGGAAGTCAAAGACCCCTCCTAGATGTGGGCAGGTCTGCCTCTCCAGGTGAGCAAAATAGGAAGTTGAGGGAGGGGAGTAACATGTATTTCTACATCAACTTTATTAAGTTTCTAGCCACCATGTGTGGCTCCTAAGCTTTTGACCTTTTAAGCAGACTCTTTTCAGCTGCCCTGACATCTCAACTTGTTTCTGCCAGCTACCTCTCTTGCTGAATCCGCTCTCAATCCTCCCCAACCATCCCCCCTTCTCCCTCTTAAGGTGAGCAAAACAGGAAGCCAAAGACCCCTCCAGGTGTGGGCAGGTCTCCCTGTCCAGGTGAGCAAAACAGGAAGTTGGGGGAAGAGAGTAACTGAATAAATTTAAAGACTTGAGAGTAATTTCAAGTTTAATTAATTTAAATACTGATAGTATATAGGGAATAAGGCTCATGCTTTTCATGTGGTTAGTCCCATTTTGATCCTTCTACCTTGAGCATCTCTGTTGAAGACCTAGGGGCTACCTAATTACGCACCATGAGGTTTGGTTCTAGAGCCCCATTCTTTCTAGAGTACATTAGGGTCCCTCGTGTACCTAATCTGAGTCTCAAGCACTTAATATCTCAAATTGAATCACCACCCCAGTTGACCAAGATGACTGGAAACAACCCTGTGTCTTCTGTTTAACACTTTGAAGATCCTTCACCAGAAATTGAAACCAAATTAAGGGATAGAATATGTGCATCTAGAAAAAAAATGCATTTTATGTATACTATGAATATATTTATTCATAGTATTGATGAAGCTTCTCTTAAAGGTCTCTCATATAATCCTGAAAGTCCACCATAAGAGATTCTTTTTTTTTTTTTGGTTTTTGGACCACACCCGGCGGTGCTCCGGGGTTACTCCTGGCTGTCTGCTCAGAAATAACTCCTGGCAGGCATGGGGGACCATATGGGACACCGGGATTCGAACCAACCACCTTTGGTCCTGGATCGGCTGTTTGCAAGGCAAATGCCGCTGTGCTATCTCTCCGGGCCCAAGAGATTATTTTCTGTGGAATAACAATTCTCTGGGAGTAGCATAGATTGAATTGCTGTCAAAGACAAATACAAGGCCATGAGGGTCAAATGGAACTGAATTTGCATTAGTACTTACTATTGTGAGACTTTAGGCAATGACTTGTCTTTTTTCTGCACTCTAATTTCTTCATTTTATTTGTGGGTGGGGAAAATCCCAAGTGTGGCCCCATCAGCAATTCTTGAACTACTGGGCTGGCAGTTCAACACAAGGGCTCCAGGATTCAATCCTGTTCAGCCCTCTGGTTCTCAGACCGCTTTGGTAGTGTTTGAGGGCCTCCAGGGCTATATATAATGCTGCTAAGGAGCCACAGGGTGCCACGAATTGAATCCTGATCAGTCATATATAAGGCAAGTGCCCTAAACAACATACCATCTCCTAACTTTTCCTCATCTTTTTAATAAAGTCAATACATTGCCATTTTAGAAATATAATTTAAATGATCTGATATATTTAACTAATCCAATGTAGTGTGTAGTTTAAAGTAGTTCTCAGTAAATTCCAACTATTATCATTTGCATTGGGGTTTGTATGGATTTGAGAGAATGTAAATTTTTGAGGTATACAATTTCAGATAATTTAAGGGAGTCTGTTTCCAAATGCCATGGGTTTATATATACACACATATATTTATTTATATATTTTTCATGTACTCTGCTTTCAAATGCATTTGTATCAGGCCAGTTACTTCTTCATCTTACCTTTTACAATTTCCCTTCTTTTGCCTTAAAAAGTAATTTCTTTCCCAATATGACTCAGATATTCTCCCTGGTCTTGGAGGTAGAAACCTCTGGGATACCAAGCAGAGGCAATTCAAACTATAGGTATTTATGAGCATCCTTTAATCGAAGAGGCACCAGGGACCAAGGATAATAAGGCATCATATAGTTCCCTGATTTATAGTTATGTTTATTATGGGTAAGGCATAATGAACATAATGGAGTGAATTTCTATGTCCCCTTGACAGTCATATTTTGAGATTTTTTAACCCCGAATGTGATGGTATTTTAAGATGGGACTTTGGGGAGATAATTAGACCAGGGAAACAAAATATTGATCAATGGATTTAGTGCCCTTTAAGAAGAGACATAATAGTGCTCCTCTATGTTTTCTCCTCCCTTTCTGCTAAGAGAGGATACAGGAAGTTGTCTTCAAATCAGGAATAAGGTTCTCTCATCAGACACTATACTTTGCCACACCCTGAACTTGATCTTTCTGTGAGAAATGAATGCTTCCTAATGAAGTCATCCAACTTGTGGTCATTTATAAAACAGCCTGACATTATACTTGAAACAGTCATACTGATCCATATTTGACAGTCTTAACTTCAAGTAAATTAAGTAAATTAGGCAAAGGGGGGTAGTGAGTGTTTCCCCCTTCTCTTCACTAATGACAGGAAAGAAAGGAACTTCTAGAATATATTGAAAATGGAAGCATATTATTTGTCCAGGGAAGAAGCTCTTGCTAGGTTTCTGTGCTTTAGTTTTCTATCACCCCTGAAATATTCAAAATTGATAAGCCACATGCTGAGAAATCCAACTGGTTTGAACCACACTTCTCTACAGAGGACCACTTCAGTGATGAAGCTGAGCTTAGTGAATCCTGACATTTAGCTGCATTTTAATCTAGTCTCAGTTACTAGTACGATTTGTGTGATTTCAAGTTAAAAAAGGACCAATTTTCCCCACCATATTAATGGTTGTTTTTCTGTTTCTTTTTTTTTAGGTTATTTTCTTTTTTTTTTTTAAGTTTTGAATTTTTTTTTAACACTTATTTTTTTTTATTTAAACACCTTGATTACATACATGATTGTGTTTGGGTTTCAGTCATAAAAGGAACACCACCCATCACCAGTGCAACATTCCCATCACCCATGTCCCAAATCTCCCTCCTCCCCACCCGACCCCCGCCTGTACTCTAAACAGGCTCTCCATTTCCCTCATACATTCTCAATATTAGGACAGTTCAAAATGTAGTTATTTCTCAAACTAAACTCATCACTCTTTGTGGTGAGCTTCCTGAGGTGAGCTGGAACTTCCAGCTCTTTTCTCTTTTGTGTCTGAAATTTATTATTGCAAGAATGTCTTTCATTTTTCTTAAAACCCATAGATGAGTGAGACCATTCTGCGTTTTTCTCTCTCTCTCTGACTTATTTCACTCAGCATAATAGATTCTGTGTACATCCATGTATAGGAAAATTTCATGACTTCAACTCTCCTGACAGCTGCATAATATTCCATTGTGTATATGTACCACAGTTTCTTTAGCCATTCGTCTGTTGAAGGGCATCTTGGTTGTTTCCAGAGTCTTGCTATGGTAAATAGTGCTGCAATGAATATAGGTGTAAGGAAGGGATTTTTGTATTGTATTTTTGTGTTCTTAGGGTATATTCCTAGGAGTGGTATAGCTGGATCGTATGGGAGCTCGATTTCCAGTTTTTGGAGGAATCTCCATATTGCTTTCCATAAAGGTTGAACTAGACGGCATTCCCACCAGCAGTGGATAAGGGTTCCTTTCTCTCCACATCCCCGCCAGCACTGTTTGTTCTCATTCTTTGTGATGTGTGCCATTCTCTGTGGTGTGAGGTGGTATCTCATTGTTGTTTTGATTTGCATCTCCCTGATGATTAGTGATGTGGAGCATTTCTTCATGTGTCTTTTGGCCATTTGTATTTCTTCTTTGTCAAAGTGTCTGTTCATTTCTTCTCCCCATTTTTTGATGGGATTAGATGTTTTTTCTTGTAAATTTCTGTCAGTGCCTTGTATATTTTAGAGATTAGCCCCTTATCTGATGGGTATTGGGTGAATAGTTTCTCCCACTCAGTGGGTGGCTCTTGTATCCTGGGCACTATTTCCTTTGAGGTGCAGAAGCTTCTCAACTTAATATATTCCCATCTGTTAATCTCTGCTTTCACTTGCTTGGAGAGTGCAGTTTCCTCCTTGAAGATGCCTGTAGTCTCAATGTCCTGGAGAGTTTTGCCTATGTGTTGTTCTATATATCTTATGGTTTGGGGTCTGATATCGAGGTCTTTAATCCATTTGGATTTTACCTTCGTACATGATGTTAGCTGGGGGTCTAAGTTTAATTTTTTGCAAGTGGCTAGCCAGTTGTGCCAACACCACTTGTTGAAGAGGCTTTCTTTGCTCCATTTAGGATTTCCTGCTCCTTTATCAAAAATTAGGTGATTGTATGTCTGGGGAACATTCTCTGAGTACTCAAGCCTATTCCACTGATCTGAGGGTCTGTCCTTATTCCAATACCATGCTGTTTTGATAACTATTGCTTTGTAGTAAAGTTTAAAGTTGGGGAAAGTAATTCCTCCCATATTCTTTTTCCCAATGACTGCTTTAGCTATTCTAGGGTGTTTATTGTTCCAAACAAATTTCAAAAGTGCCTGATCCACTTCTTTGAAGAATGCCATGGGTATCTTTAGAGGGATAGCATTGAATCTGTATAATGCCTTGGGGAGTATTGCCATTTTGATGATGTTAATCCTGCCAATCCATGTGCAGGGTATGTGTTTCCATTTCCGCGTGTCCTCTCTTATTTCTTGGAGCAGAGTTTTATAGTTTTCTTTGTATAGGTCCTTCACATTTTTAGTCAAGTTGATTCCAAGATATTTGAGTTTGTGTGGCACTATTGTGAATGGGGTTGTTTTCTTAATGTCCATTTCTTCCTTATTACTATTGGTGTATAGAAAGGCCATTGATTTTTGTGTGTTGATTTTGTAGCCTGCCACCTTGCTATATGAGTCTATTGTTTCTAGAAGCTTTTTGGTAGAGTCTTTAGGGTTTTCTAAGTAGAGCATCATATCATCTGCAAACAGTGAGAGCTTGACTTCTTCCTTTCCTATCTGGATTCCCTTGATATCTTTTTCTTGCCTAATCGCTATAGCAAGTACTTCCAGTGCTATGTTGAATAGGAGTGGTGAGAGAGGACAGCCTTGTCTTGTGCCAGAATTTAGAGGGAAGGCTTTTAGTTTTTCTCCATTGAGGATAATATTTGCCACTGGCTTGTGGTAGATGGCCTTAACTATATTGAGAAAGGTTCCTTCCATTCCCATCTTGCTGAGAGTTTTGATCAAGAATGGGTGTTGGACCTTATCAAATGTTTTCTCTGCATCTATTGATATGATCATGTGGTTTTTATTTTTCTTGTTGTTGATGTTGTGTATTATGTTGATAGACTTATGGATGTTAAACCATCCTTGCATTCCTTGGATGAAACCTACTTGATCGCAGTGGATGATCTTCTTAATGAGGTATTGAATCCTATTTGCCAGGATTTTGTTGAGGATCTTTGCATCTGCATTCATCAGCGATATTGGTCTGTAATTTTCTTTTTTCGTAGCATCTCTGTCTGGTTTAGGTATCAAGGTGATGTTGGCTTCATAAAAGCTATTTGGGAGTGTTTCCACTTGTTCAATTTCATGAAAGAGTCTTGCCAGGATTGGTAGTAGTTCCTCTTGGAAAGTTTGATAGAATTCATTACTGAATCCATCTGGGCCTGGACTTTTGTTTTTGGGCAGACTTTTGATTACCATTTTTATTTCATCAATGGTGATGGGGGTGTTTAGATATGCTACATCCTCTTCTTTCAACCATGGAAGATTATAAGAGTCCAAGAATTTATCCATTTCTTCCAGGTTCTCATTTTTAGTGGCATAGAGTTTTTCAAAGTAGTTTCTGATTACCCTTTGAATCTCTGTCATATCAGTAGTGATCTCTCCTTTTTCATTCCTAATACGAGTTATCAAGTTTCTCTCTCTCTCTTTCTTTGCTAGGTTTGCCAGTGGTCTATCAATCTTGTTTATTTTTTCAAAGAACCAATTTCTGCTTTTGTTGATCTTTCGGACTGTTTTTTGGGTTTCCACTTCGTTGATTTCTGCTCTCAGCTTTGTTATTTCCTTCTGTCTTCCTATTTTTGGGTCCTTTTGTTGAGTACTTTCTAGTTCTATTAGCTGTGTCATTAAGCTACTCAGGTAAGCTCCTTCTTCCTTCCTGATGTGTGCTTGCAAAGCTATAAATTTTCCTCTCAGTACTGCTTTTGCTGTGTCCCATAAGTTCTGATAGTTTGTGTCTTTATTGTCATTTGTTTCTAGGAACCTTTTGATTTCCTCCTTGATTTCATCTCGGACCCACTTGTTATTGAGTATGAGGTTGTTTAACTTCCAGGTGTTAAAGATTTTCTTCTGAGTCCCTTTGGAATTCACAAATAATTTCAGAGCCTTGTGGTCAGCGAAGGTAGTCTGCAAAATTTCTATCCTCTTGATCTTATGGAGGTATGTTTTATGTGCCAGCATATAGTCTATCCTGGAGAATGTCCCATGTACATTGGAGAAGAATGTGTATCCAGGTTTCTGGGGATGGAGTGTCCTATATATATCCACTAGGCCTCTTTCTTCCATTTCTCTCCTCAGGTCTAGTATATTCTTGTTGGGTTTCAGTCTGGTTGACCTATCCAATGTTGACAAAGCAGTGTTGAGGTCCCCCACAATTATTGTGTTGTTATTGATATTGTTTTTCAGATTTGTCAACAGTTGTTTTAAATATTTTGCTGGCCCCTCATTTGGTGCATATATGTTTAGGAGAGTTATTTCTTCCTGCTCTACATACCCCTTGATTAATATAAAATGTCCATCTTTGTCCCTTACAACCTTCCTGAGTATAAAGTTTGCATTATCTGATATTAGTATGGCCACTCCAGCTTTTTTATGGGTGTTGTTTGCTTGGATAATTTTTCTCCAGCCTTTTATTTTGAGTCTATGTTTGTTCTGACTATTCAGGTGCGTTTCTTGTAGGCAGCAGAAGGTTGGATTGAGTTTTTTGATCCATTTAGCCACTCTGTGTCTCTTGACTGGTGCATTTAGTCCATTGACGTTGAGAGAAAGAATTGTCCTGGGATTTAATGCCATCTTTATATCGAAATTTGGTGTGTCTTTTGGTTAGTCTTGTTTTAAATTAGGTCTTTCAGTTTTTCTCTTAAGACTGGTTTTGAGTCTATAAAGTTTCTGAGCTGTTTTTTGTCTGTGAAACCATGTATTCTTCCATCAAACCGGAAAGTGAGTTTTGCTGGGTACAGTATTCTAGGTGAAGCATTCATTTCATTCAGTCTTGTCACAATATCCCACCACTGCTTTCTGGCATTGAGTGTTTCTGGTGACAGGTCTGCTGTAAATCTCAAGGATGCTTGCTTGAACGTAATTTCCCCTTTTGATCTTGCTGTTTTCAGAATTCTGTCTCTATCTGTGGGATTTGTCATTGTGACTAGGATGTGTCTTGGGGTGGTTTTTCTTGAGTCTCTTTTGGTTGGTACTCTTCGAGCATGCAGGAGTTGATCACATATATTCTTTAGCTCTGGAAGTTTCTCTTTAATGATGTTCTTGACCGTTGATTCTTCCTGGAAATTTTCTTCCTGGGTCTCTGGGACTCCAATGATTCTTAAGTTGTTTCTGTTGATCTTATCATAGACTTCTATTTTCATCTGTTCCCATTCTTTGACTAATTTTTCTATTGTCTGTTCATTTGCTTTAAGTTTTTCTTTCCAATCTCTCCTGCTGTATGGAATTGTTATGTATCTCATCTTCCACAGCACCAAGTCTATTCTCAGCTTCTGATACCCTGTCCCAGAGCTTATCCATTTTGTCATTCACTTCGTTTACTGAATTTTTCAGGCCTGTTAGTTGACATGTTATTTCAGTTTGGAGTTTTGTGATTTCTGTCTTCATATTTTCTTGATTATTTTTAGTGTTCTGTTCCACTCTATCCATGGTTTTTTTGAGGTCTTTGAGCATCTTCCATATTGCTAGTCTAAAGTCCTTATCTGAGAGGTTGATTAGTTGGTTGGTCATTATCTGGTCATCAGAATTGTCATCTTCATTCTCTATGTCTGATGCTGGCCTGCGTTGTTTCCCCATTGTCACACTTGTATTGTGGGTTTTTCTACGTGTTGTGGTGGTATTCATTGGTTATATGATGCAGGCAGCACACTTCTCTGGCTCCGCCCTTTCTGGATGGGCCTGCTTGCCTCCAAGGTAGGGGAGTCCTCCGTGGATGAAGCCTCACACAGGATCAAATCTTAGGCCCGAGCACGCAGCAGAGAAGACAGTCTGGAGAGAAGTTCTTGCTTCTGTGATCCAACACAGTTCTTAGTGTGTTTTTTTTTTCTTCTTGTGATGGTGTTATTTTTTTAGAAAGAGCGCACGGCTGCGTAGCGAAGTGGAGCTAAGTGCCTTCTGGAGCCTCTTTTCAGCCCACTCTCAAAAGGTTCACGCAGCAGGATAGTAGAGAGACACACACAGGCAGCACTCACAGTTTTTCACAGTCGGCCCCCACTGGACAGGCATAGTTTTCACTCGCTTGCTTGGCAGCTTCAGAATGCTGTATTTTTGGGGTCGCTTCCCAAGACTTTGAGGAGAGTTGCTGGGTAGCTTCAGTTTTTGGGGGGTTTGCTTCCCAGGGCTCTGAGGTGAGCTTCCAGAGTTCAGGAAAGACAGAGAAGAGTAGGACAGGGCTCCCTTCAGGTCCTCAGTTTCCTCAGAAGGAGCACAGCCGGGTGGAGACTCTGCAGGTAGAGCAATCAGCACTCTGCCTGGAAACCCCCACATGCAGCCATTTCTTACTCACTCACTTGCTGGGTAGCTTCAGTTTTTTTGGAGTTCGCTTCCCAGGGCTCTGAGGAGAGCTTCCAGAGTTCAGGAAAGACAGAGAAGAGTAGGACAGGGCTCCCTTCAGGTCCTCAGTTTCCTCAGAAGAAGCACAGCCGGGTGGAGACTCTGCAGGTAGAGCAATCAGCACTCTGCCTGGAAACCCCCACATGCAGCCATTTCTTACTCACTCACTAGCTCGCTGGCTAGCTTCCGAATGTAGTTTTTTTGGGGTTCGCTTCCCAGGGCTCTGAGGAGAGCTTCCAGAGTTCAGGAAAGACAGAGAAGAGTAGGACAGGGCTCCCTTCAGGTCCTCAGTTTCCTCAGAAGGAGCACAGCCGGGTGGAGACTCTGCAGGTAGAGCAATCAGCACTCTGCCTGGAAACCCCCACATCCAGCCATTTCTTACTCACTCCTAATGGTTGTTTTTCTAATAAGAAACACAGTAGAGGTAAATTGGTGTTTTGTATTTTCTTGAATATTTATTCAGATTTATAGGAGACAAATTTTATATTAACATATATTCTAAGTTCACAACTATGAATCTACTTTTACTTTTAAATGTATATATGAAAATCAAAACTCCTGCTTATCAGCCACTTTTGGTTCCCTTTATGAAATCCTGTCATGCACTTATAGGCATGTTAATCATCCCGGATTATCCCTAACAAGATGCAATAATACAAAAGAGGCTTCATTTTTCTGAAGGCATGAAGTCTAAGGTCTGGATTTGGCTATGGGCGAATGGGGAGCCAGAGAGAAGGGAGGAAGACACTAGAAAGCATTTGCTACAGATACCCTCCTACTTGGACCCCACAACCTCTGGGATGAGGGGACAGGAAGGCCAGGATTCACAAAAGCCCCACAAGAGCTCATACAGCGTACAGGCAATCAGGTCCTAACTTCTATTCATTGCCTATCTATCAGGTCTTGACTTTCTTTTTTTAATTTAATTTCATTTTTTGTGGGGGTCACACCTGGCAGCATTCAGGGGTTACTCCTGATTCTATGCTCAGAAATTGCTCCTGGCAGGCTCAGGGGACCATATAAGACGCCAGGATTCGAACTACCAACCTTCTGCATGCAAGGCAAACGACTTACCTCCATGCCAACTCTCTGGCCCCAGGTCTTGACTTTCAAAACTTCATGCCTATTCCCACAGAAATGAGTTTCAGAAGACATAGATTGAAATAAAGATATTTTATTTAAGAAACATGAGAGAGGAGGAAAAGAAGGGGGACATGTTGTAAAGTAAATGCAATTTCTTCCAAGAGAGGTGAGGGTCTTATCAAGTGAAGGAATAATACACCACAGCCTGGGATGCAGGAGACTTTTAGTCATTTGCTACTTAAAGTTCGACCCCACACAGCATGGTATCTGCTGTCAATTTAGCAAGCACTCCTTGGGCTTTTATACTCCAATTTGTGGTTTATGTTCTACCTGAATGTCCCTTGAGGTGATATATATAGAGAGTACCTACTGACTATGGGTGGTGAACAAAAGGAATGGATAATAGGAGATACTGTGCACCTCATTTGATAACAATAGTATATGATCAGGAGGTGAAATATAAATGAAATATATATATTTGAAATCTAAAATATATAAATGAAATATAAATGAAAACATTTATGTTTTCAGGATCTTCATCCAGACATTGAGTATTTTCAGGAAGTTGACTACCAGTAATAGAAAAAATAAAATCAACCTTCTCAATAACATCAAAACCTGCCTGCAGCACACACACACACACACACACACACACACACACACACACTGGAATGAAGAAGTGGTATTCTTGGAATTGGAGTACTGCAGTTACAGGGTTTATCTTAGGCTATGCAGAAGAGTCAGTTTCTGGAAAACAACAGAGTTATCACACACACACACACACCAACAGAGTTAACACACATACACACACCCTGGAATGAAGAAGTGGGTGGTATTCTTGGAATTGGAGTACTGCAGTTACAGGGTTTATCTTAGGCTATGCAGGAGAGTCAGTTTCTGGAAAACCAACAGAGTTATCACACACACACACACACACACACACACCAACAGAGTTAACACACACACACACCAACAGAGTTAACACACACACACACCAACAGAGTTATCACACACACACAAACTCTCTCTCTCTCTCTCTCTCTCTCTCTCTCTCTCTCTCACACACACACACACACACACACACACACACACACACACACACACCCCTGCCTGGAATGAAGAAGTGGTATTCGGAATTGGACTACTTCAGGAACAGGGTTTATCTTAGGCTATGCAGAAGAGTCAGTTTCTGGAAAACCAACAGAGTTATCTACATGGTTAGATGGTAACAGAGGCAGTTATCAGTTGATTCAGGCTCCAGAGTATCAGAGATGATACATTTCCTCTGAACTGTGGAGTGAGCTAGGGAAGACCTGAGCTCAGCCCCTGACTATTTGGTAACAGTTCCTAACTATTAGTCTGAAAAAGAGTCATTTAGAAGATTTTTTAAATGTGGATTCCTGGTCACTGTCCAGGAATTGGACTGGGTTGGGATTAATTAATAGATCTCAGTTGGGCTCAGGAATTACATATTTTAAAACTTTATTCAAACACTATGGTTTTCAAAGTTGTTCATAATAGTTGTTTTCGATTATTCAACGTTCCAACACCAATTCCATCAGTATGGCCTTCCTTCATTGCCCCTATTTCCCACCTATCCTCAAAGCCTGCCCCCATTGGCAGGCACAAAATAAATTGTTTTATATTGCTTGTTACAACAAACTGGAAAATAAAATTATTAAAAAATAGCTCAGTAAATGAAAATTTGTGATTATTATATCTCCAAACAGGGTTATTAAAGTTGTTTTAGGGTTTACTGAGCTGTTTGTTGTAGTTGAATCTTCTCTGTTATTTATTTATTTTTTTAATTTAGTTAGCATCTATGCTACTTTTCTATCGAATTTGCTATATTCCTATAGAATGTTAGTGCTGTGGAATTTAGAGGTGTCACATGGTACAATTGTGGCCGTGTACCCCAGGCTCTGTAGAGCTGGGATGATTTTCCACTTGCCCCTACCTCAGTGGTCCCCTAGAGATTTCATCCTGAAGACTGGTGTATACCCATGAATTCTATCACTTAGATTTGCATCTCTGTTGAGAAGTTGTAAAGTTGTGCCACTATTTACGTGATGGCTACTGTGGGATGTGAGAATGGTTTATGGGACACCCAGCAGTTCAGGGGAGGATACATATACCCACTATGAGAAGACCCCACAATTTTCAACTCAAAATAAATGTGCCTGGGAGTTTCATTGGTTTAGCATCTCTGAAAAATTAGGTTAACATTAGTGAAGTTGGGCTGTATGCATGGCAGTGGTTGTGAGATGTGGGTGTGGCTGTCAGGGCTTCAGCAGGGCAGGGCCTTGATCCAACCTGCTTGAGGGCACCCCAGAGTTTTCTGCCTAAAGATTGGTGTACCTGCGAGATCTAACAATCTGTCTTACATCTCTTCCAAGATTGTTGTGAAGCTGTGAATCTGGACCATTGTTGAAATGATGATGGCTGGACACAACAATATTCTTCCAGTCTGTTTCAACTCCCACCAGGTGCAGTGGCAGCAAAAAGACCCAGTCAAGTGCTATCCTCCCACTTTGAACCTTTAAAAAATTCCCAGAATTACATTTTAATTTCTTCTTCTGAACTCTGTTTTGAAACATTTGATTCACCCTTGTAACGATTAGGATAAGAGATGCACATTTAGATCCAGACATCTAAAAGTGCAGTTTCACCTTTAATCCAGCTCAGAGGGACTTTTATATTTTTATTATTATTATTATTATTATTATTTTGGCTTTTCGGTCACACCCGGCAGCGCTCAGGGGTTACTCCTAGCTCTACACTCAGAAAGTGCTCCTGGCAGGCTCGGGGGACCATATGGGATGCCGGGATTCGAACCACCGACCTTCTGAACGCAAGGCAAATGCCTTACCTCCATGCTATCTCTCCGGCCCTGGGACGCTTCTCTTAAAGGTTTTGGTTTCCAGGGTCTTCTTCTAGCTGTGCCACTCCCATATATTGCAAAATCTGTGAATGCAGTGAGATATAAAGATCACAGCCTAAAAAATTTTCTAGAATGTAACTAGAATGTTCTGCATAAATGGCTAAGCTAACTTGTGGATTTTGCATAGATTTCTTTGTTGATCTGACTTCCAGAGATCATATTGTATGATCAGACTCTCTGGGACCTTAGTGGTGGCCAATGGGCAGTACTGGTGAAGCTTGGCTGGTCCAAGCTGGACCATGTCCATTACTGGCTAGAGGAAACCTCTTGGGGAAGGTTGGCTGTGAGAGAAACAGGAGAGCGGGCTATAGAGCAAGAGCTGGTTCTTCTTGTTTTACTGCATTCCTGTACCTGGTGTTCTAGGCCCTTTAAAGGTTAGGTATCAGGAGCATGGTACATTTTATTGAGTGATGTATTGGCATTGCTTTTACTATCTAAATGTGTAGGCATATGGTTTGTTGATATTTCTTAATCAAGGTCCGACAAATGTCAGGGGCAGGCCTTATCACTGTTTACAAATTAACATTGACTTAGAATTTTCTAGTCAAGAAATTGTCCTTCAAGTCAATCCCAGATAAAGAAAATTGAATAAAAATGTGAAGGAAGGGGCTAGAGAGATAGCATGGAGGTAGGGCATTTGCCTTGCATGTAGAAGGACAGTGGTTCCAATTCCAGCATCCCATATGGTCCCCCAAGCCTGCCAGGAGCAATTTCTGAGTGTAGAGCCAGGAGTAACCCCTGAGCACTGCCGGGTGTGATCCCCCCCCCCAAAAAAAAATTAAAGGAATATAACCTCCAGGCTTGACCACATTGGCCTGGTTCCTGGGAGGGAGGGACTCTGATCAAATGAGGTAATAGCCCAGAACTATTTATTTAAAAAATCAGAAAAATGACTTGTGCCAGCCTGCCCAAGCTGGTCTGATATCTTCATGTCTAAGGGTGTCAGTGGAGTAGAACTTTATTCTTCTTTGCAGAACTAGCTGATTCAAGCTATTTTTTTTTAGGTAGGACCCAGAGTGTCTCATCTCATTCTCTCCAAGCCTCTAGTTTCCCCTTTATATCAAATCATATTTGCTTCTTTGATGCCTCTTTCTTTTTTTTAATTAATAATATCTTTATTTAAACACCATGGTTACAAATATATTCATTATGGGTATCAGCCATAAAATGCACATCCTCCCTTCACCAGTGCAACTTTCCCACCACTATTGTATCCCTATTTACTACCTCCCCCTCCCCTTCCTGTCTTCAAGACAGGCATTGTATTTTTCTCTCTCTATCATTGTCCTGGTAGCTGTTAGTGTAGTTATTTCTCTAACTGCACTTACTACCCTTTGTAATAGGATTGTTATGGGCTGGTCCTTCCAGCCCTCATCTCTATTGTCTCTATGTGCTATTACTATACGCTCTTTTATTTTTCTTAAATCCTACAGATGAGTGAAACTATTCTGTGCTTATCTCTCTCCCTCTCCTTCTGACTTATTTCATTCAACGTAATAGTCTCCAAATTTATTCATGTATAAGCAAATTTCGAGACTTCATTTTTTTCTAACAGGTGAGTAATATTCCATTGTATAATTAATTGTACCACAGTTTCTTTAGCCACTCATCTGTTGTTAGGCATCTGGGTTGTTTCCAGATTCTGGCTATTATAAATGGTGCTGCTATGAACATAGAAGTGTAGAGGGCATTATTGTATTGAGTTTTAGTGGTCATAGGGTATATCCCTAGGAGTGGTATTGCTGGATCATAAGGGAGTTCAATGTCTAGTTTTTTTGTTTTTGTTTTTGTTTTGTTTTTTTGTTTTTTTTTTTTTTTTGTTTTTGGGTCACACCCGGCGGTGCTCAGGGGTGACTCCTGGCTGTCTGCTCAGAAATAGCTCCTGGCAGGCACGGGGGACCATATGGGACACCGGGATTCGAACCAACCACCTTTGGTCCTGGATCGGCTGCTTGCAAGGCAAACGCCGCTGTGCTCTCTCCGGGCTCCAATGTCTAGTTTTTTTTTAAAGGAGTATCCATATTATTTTCCAAAAAGACTGGACTAGGCATTCCTACCAGCAGTAGATGAGAGTTCCTTTATCCCTACATCCATGCTAGCATTTGTTGTTCTTGTTCTTTGTGATGTGTGCCAGTCTCTGTGGCCTGAGATGATCTCATTGTTCTGATTTGCATCTCCCTGAAGATTAGTTATGTGGAACATTTTTTCATGTGCCTTTTGGTCATCTTTTATTTTTTTTTTTTTGAGGAAATATCTGTTCATTTCTTCTCCCCATTTTTTGGATGGGGTTAGATGTCTTTTTCTTGTTAAGTTGTCAGTACGTTGTAAATTTTAGATATTAGCCCTTTATCTGATGGGTTGTGTGTGAATAGTTTCTCCCATTCTGTGGGTGGCCTTTGTATCCTAATCACTGTTTCTTTTGAAATGCAGAAGCTTCTCACTTTAATGTAATCCCATTTGTTTATCTCTGCTTCCACTTCTTTGGACCGTGGTGTTTCCTCCTTGAAGATGCTTTTAGTTTCAAAGTCATGGACTGTTTTGCCTACGTTTTTTCAATATACTTTATAGTTTTGGGCCTGATATCAAGATCTTTAATCCATTTTGATTTGATCTTTGTTGTGGTTAGATAGAGGTCCAAGTTTGCATTTTTGCATGTTGATGCCTCTTTTTTACCCAGTTTCAATATCACAATTTCATTCAAATCATTCCCTTGTTATTCATTGCAACTCTTACCTTGTTGAACTATCTTGGTTAAATCACAGGCCTGATGAACTCAAGTTCTCCATCTCTCTACTTAATTGCCCAGGCAGCTCTCTATGACTGGAGAAAACAATCATGCTGACTGTTCTCATCTTAAATTTTTTAGTACGGTCCTTGAATATACACGATGTTATACTTTAGTCTCTCCTCTATAGTACTTCCCTTCCTGTTTTGTTCATTGCCATAAGCAGATAAACATGCTCAAATTTCTCTCTGCGTAATTGTGGAGCAAACCCTTTCTTGACCTACATCGATTAGTATCTTTCCACTCTAGCTTGACTATAGCTGCAGCTCTTCCACGCACAACACTGGACATGTCTAAACAAATGTGTTTCTGTTCCTCTCTTCCTATATCCTCTTAAATCTTCAAGTGAAGTTTTTGCCACATTTCCCCACAGTTTTCATGTCAAAGGTGCCAAAGACCTTCAAGTTGTGGCCAATTTTAGTCCTAATTTTATTTCATCTACTCATGATATTTGACACAGTCATTTTCCCTTCCTAGAAACAACTTTGCTCATTATGCTTCCAGAATGCTTTCCTCTTATCTCATCTCACCACTCCCTCTCCCCTAGTATCCTTTGTTGCTACATCCTCTTCTCTGGCCTCTACAGTGCATAGAGCTGTGAACCTAGAACCTCCTTTCTTCAGCCCCACCATGCTCTGAGAGATCTCAGGCAGCCTAATTGATTTAGACCTAAACTTCCTGTTTGTGGTCTTCAGCCTGGCTCTTTTAGCCTGGCCTATTTATTTCCTCACAAACTTTTTTTAAACCAGATGTTCCATCTCAACATATCCAAACCTAAATTCCTGATCAGATCTACATACAAATGCTTCCCTTCTTTCATATACTCAGGTCATCTAGAATCTCTCACAGTCCACAACTCTTCTTTACCCTGTATAAGAGTTGTATCTCTTTTATCCATCATACCTCTCACAGACCAATGAGAAGAAATTCAATCTCTTACTAGTTTACTAGGTCTGCAGTTTGTTTCAAAGGCTTCCATCAAAGTGTTTCATGTCACAATTCAGTCAATTCAGTTTCCTCCTCTCTTCTCATTCTGTGGTAGCTCTCTTCATTCCAAAAGTCCTAAATCTGGTATTGGGATGCTATATTTAGGATCACTTCAACCATCCCCTGCTTTTCCCTTTTCTCTTCTCCTTGCAGTATCCTTTTCAATGAATACAACAAGAATTCCATCTCCTTGCAGTATCCTTTTTAATGAATACAAGAATTCCACGGCCTCATAACCTCAGCCCTGGACACGCCCTCTGCCAAAGCTTCTGCTTTCTTAATTCACCCCTCTCATTCAGTTTCCCCTTGATTCAGCCCTTTTTATTCTTTGCCCACATCAGCCTCCAGTGAGGCCCTATTCAGTATCTTGTGTTTTTTCCTCTAGCATGCTTTATATTATGATATTTATTATAACATTTATTATGTTTATTGATTATTTTTTGTGTTACCACTATAGAATGCAAGTTTCAAGATTATGTTAGGTGTTTTTGTTCTCTCATAAATCTAAGAAGGCTATAATCTAGTATGTTATATCCAGCATATAACCAGTATGTGCTAGAAATATATGATGACCATATAGTGGTGATCCAGAACAAGGCACCCCAAACAAAACAAAGCACCCCAAACAAACAAAAAATGAACTTGTCAAAGGGGCAGGATTCAACTGGCTAAGGCTGTTAGGATTAACTCTTAATAATTAATATCAGAATCACTCAGCAATTCTATTTGAACATCATTTAAAAGTTATGACATAAAGGCTAATAGATGGTTTAATTGTTAAGTGAAATAGCATAATTTAACTCTAAGCTCAATTCAATAAACTTTTGCTTCTAAGATAAGGATAGAAACAATCATCTTCTCTCACACTGAAGACAGAAACTAGGGTACATTAAAGTGAAGAGGCTGCAAGCCTGGATGACCTGATTATTTCACTCTAAGGATCAGTGCCTAAAGTAGTACTATATGTTGAAATGTGCTTTTAAATAATGATTTTAAAATTACCAATAGGTCAACATCATTAATAATCAGAAATGTAAGGCTCGGGCTAAGTGGTAGTGTACAGCAGTAGGGTGCTTGCCTTGTAGGTGAAATACCTAGGTTCTGTAAGATGAAGGAGGAGGAGGAAGAGGAGGAGGAGGAGGGGAGAAAGGAGGAGGAGGGAAGGAGGAGAAGGAAGAGGAGGAGGAGAAAAGAAAGAGAAGGAAGAAAGGAAGAGAAAAGAAAAAGAAAAAAGAAAGGAAGGAGAGAAGGAAGAAAAAAAAAGAAAGAAAGAAATAAAAAAGATAAACATTGATAGGGATGAGAAGAAAAGCCTTGGTGAGATTGTAAATTGGTACAGCCACTGTGGAGAACAATATGGCAGTTCTTCAAACAATGAAACTCAGAGATAATAGAGATGAGGGTTGGAAAGACTGGTTCATAATATGAAGCTCACCATAAAGAGTGATGAGTGCAGTTAGAGAAATAACTACACTAATAACTATCATGAAAATGTTAATGAGTGAGAGAAATAGAATGCTTGTAGAATATAGTAGAATACAGACAGGGGGTGGGGGAGATGGAGGGCATACGTGGTGGGAAGGCTGCACTGGTAAAGAGAGGTGTTCATTTTATGACTGAAACTCAATTATAAACATGTTTGTAATAATGGTGCTTACATAAAGATAATATTTTTAAAAAATTTAAAAAAGAAAATTGAACTACAATGTAGCAATTCTATTTCTGGATCTATGTGTGTGTATATATATGTATATATATTATACTCCACCTTCTCTTGTTGTTGATGTTATTCCAGTGGCTTGGTGGGTAATGGGGAGAAAAGGTCACATGCACTCCTGGCTATGGTTCTTTACACATCTTAGTTGTGCTGCTTTCTAGGCTATAATTTTTAAGTACATGGCTGTGGTACTCACTAAGAAATTTATAATTTAGTTGTGGTTCTGGATATAGTGCTTCTTGGGGATTGCTTACACATGTGTTCCACTGGAGATCAAACTTTCTGGGTATGGTGTTCATATATCTTTTAGTAGCGATGCTTGCAAGGGGTTACATCCCTTTGTTGTGGTACTCACACACACACAAACACATGACTATGGTATAGCAAGAAATCACTTGTGAAGCAATTGAACATAAGAGTTGCCAATTTCAATTTGCAGAACTGCTAGGATCAGGCTTGGAATACGTGGCAGCACCAGGGATTGAACTTGAGATCTTATGCTTGCAAGAAAGGTATTTTAAAACACTGGGTTATTCCTTTGTGTCTAAATAATTGCAATAAAATAGATATCTACACATTAATGTCCACTGAAGAATTAATAACAATAGCCAAGCTATGGAACAACCTCAGTCTCAGTGATGAATGAATGGTGAAAAGGCTATGCAATAAAAAATTAAGGACCAAATTCTAGATGGAATCTGCCAGTTATGTAAACCTGAGCAAATCTTAATAATCACTTCTTTGTACCTCAGTTGCTGGAATCTACTTAGCCATTAAGTATAAAACTTTCATTTGTTACAATTTGAATAAATGTGGAAGGTAATATGCTAAGTTAAATAAACAGTGCAAGAAAGACTACTACCGTGTGATAGGACTGCATATTTAAAATATTTTCTAAAAAAAAACAACAATTTAATTACAACACTAGGGTTCTGAAAAATTGTTGCCAAGGGCCAAAAGGAAGAAAAATGGAGGATAGATAAAAATACTGTAAATTTTCAGTTGTAAGAATAGCCTCTTAGGATTTAATGTACAACATAGATGCTATAATTAGTAGATGTTATAATGTATGCAATGTTTGGCAAGAATAGATTTAGAGTTATCTCTACACACATTCACAAACTAAATTTTAAATATTTATGAGTACATTTGTCACTTATTCCAAGTTTTCCTCAATAAAGTTTTTAAATTTTTAAAAATTTTATTTATTTAAAGAAGATGCATCATGCAGTTGACATAGTTGATCATAATACAATTTGTTTCCAAATAAGTAAAAGCAAAGCAAAAGCAAAGTTATGAAAAAATGGAAAGAAAAAATGTAAGAGAATAGTAAAAAGGAAAGAAAAAAGAAAAAGTACACAGTAGGAAGCTCATTTGTAGACATTATTTATCACCAATGAAATCAATAATACAATAGCAGATGGTTCAGTAAGCTCTTGTTGATATATGTCCAGTCTGTTAAATTGAGGTGTTTCTTTAGGGATGACAGAATCAAAAAAATGAAGTTGTCCAGGAAATCAAAGCTATGATACTATAAATTATTTGTTATTATGAATATTTCTATATTCAGCTGCAGGGCCTCTTGGAAGAATGTCAGGTTCAAACATAGTGACTGCATTGTGGGCATTTACAGCTGCCAGGCTTTCCCAAAAGAAGGAAGATACAGAGGAGGGTGCCCACACTCGCTCCATAAACAGCCTTGGTGATATCAGCCCAATAACTGGCATAAATGAGGTGTTGTCAGATGAGCATTCACACTGGAAATCATAGAGAGTCAGTGATGAGTCAGGGGCTTTGGGGAAATGATGATTCTGGGTGATGGAGACAGCAAGCATGGCTTCGGAAGAATGGGAGCTTGGCCCACTCCTCCTGAGATGGCCAGATTTGTGCTGTGTGGGCCAGTGTAGCCACAGTTTTTCACAGCTCAGCTTATGTCTTATTAGATAAATGAGTGAATCTATGGAACTGGCCTGGCTTGACTGAATTAATTTGTTAATATATATATATATATTTAAGAATTACTTTATTTAAAGACCATGTATCACAGAGTTGATCATAATACATGTTTCCACATAAGTGGGAGCCAAATTATAAGAAAAGAAAAGAAAGAAAGAAAGAAAGAAAGAAAGAAAGAAAGAAAGAAAGAAAGAAAGAAAGAAAGAAGAAAGAAAGAAAGAAAGAAGAAAGAAAGAAAGAAAGAAAGAAAGAAAGAAAGAAAGAAAGAAAAGAAAGAAAGAAAAGAAGAGAAAGAAAGAAAGAAAGAAAGAAAGAAAGAAAGAAAGAAAGAAAGAAGAAAAACGAGTAAACAGATGGACTAGCAGGGGTCCTCAAACTTTTTAAACAGGGGGTCAGTTCACTGTTCCTCAGACCATTGGAGGGTCTGACTATAGTAAAAACAAAACTTATGAACGAATTCTTATGCACACTGCATATATCTTATTTTGCAATGAAGAAACAAAACAGATACAAATACAATATGTGGCCCGCAGGCCATAGTTTGAGGACCACTGGGTCACTAGAGAGATTGCATAGTGGGTAGGTCTTTTGCCTTACAAATGGCACACCTGAATTCAATCCCCAGCATCCATATGCATATGGTCCACCAAGTCTGCCAGGAGTAATTTTTTTATTTTTATTTTTATTTTTTTTTTGCTTTTTGGGCCATACCTGGTGATGCTCAGGGGTTACTCCTGGCTCAGAAATCGCTTCTTGCTTGGGAGACCATATGGGATGCCAGGGGATCAAACCATGGTCAGTCCTAGGTTAGCGTGTGCAAGACAAATGCCCTACTACTTGTGCTACAGCTCTGGCCCCATGCCAGGAGTAATTTTTAAGCACAGAGCTCTGACTGCCATGTGTGTGGCCCAACCCAACCCAAAGCCTTGTTGACATCACTTCTACCACAAAGAAGATGAAGAAGAAAAGAAGATGAAGTAAATCAGAGAAGAAAGAGAGAGAAAAATGAAAGAAAGAAATGAATGAAAGAAAAAGAAAAGAGGGGTCGGTGAGGTGGTGCTAGAGGTAAGGTGTCTGCCTTGGCAGGACCATGGTTCGATCCTCCGGTGTCCCATATGGTCCCCCCAAGCCAGGGGCAATTTCTGAGCGCTTAGCCAGGAGTAATCCCTGAGCATCAAATGGGTGTGGCCCTAAAAAAAAAAAACCAAAAAGAAAGTACAGCAACAAAAATTATGAAGATTATTTTGTCTTGCAATGACATCATAAGTCATTGTCAGATTTATAACCTCTTGTTGCCCGTGGATCATTCTATTAGTTCTTTTGTTTCTGAACATTAGAGTCTAAATTGGGTGTTCCATGGGATGATATTATTTAAAAAATTGGAGTTGTTACACTGTTTTGCGTGCAGCCACGTGGTCCAGGAATTTCAAGCATAATTGCTGATACTGCAGCTTTAGGCAAATTTCTTACAAAGGGGCCATATTTTGCATGGTTTGATCTGGTTTTATCCCTGGTTTGATCTCTGGCCACTACATGGTCCCTGAGATATACTGGCAGTGACCCCTAAGCACAGACACGAAAGTAGCCCCTGAGCTCTTCTGGGTGGCCCCCAAACCAAATGACTTTGAAAATGTATTCCTCCTTGTTCTTTTGATGAAAGTAGAGGGTGGCTATACAATGAAGTTCCTATGTGAGAGGTTTTGTCTTCATAGTCTACCCCAGTAGAATAGATCCCTAACCAATCACAGTCTTCCACAATATAATATACCACAATGTATATTGAAATAGAATTTAAAACTGCTCATGAAGGAGAAATATAGTACAGGGAATAAAGCTCTTGCATTGCATGTAGTCAACCCTGGTTCCATCATGTATGTTTTCTTGAGTACCTCCAGCAGTGATGCCTAGGAACAGAGCCAGGTTAAAATCCAGAATACTAGAGTGAGAGAGAGAACGAGAGAGAGAGAGCGAGAGAGAGGAGAGAGAGAGAGGAGAGAGAGGAGAGAGAGAGAGAGAGAGAGTGAGAGAGAGAGAGAGAGAGAGAGAGAGACAGAGAGAGAGAGAGAGAGAGAGAGAGGAGAGTTAGTTCAGGTTTGACCTCCGGCATTACATATCATCCCCTGAACACCATCGGGAATAATTTCTGGATCCAGAGTCACGAATAAACCCTAACTACCACCAAATGCCCTCAAAAACACAAAACTCTGTTTATTTTATTTACTTGTTATCTTATGCACTTCCTGGAAAGAGTGAGCTATAAAAAGTATCACTGATGTTTCTATTTAAAATCATATTTAGGTATGTAGTTATTATGTAAATTTCCCAAAAAGTCCTTGTTGATACCAGACAACATGTAAATAGATGAAAAGTATTAGAAGTAAGTTTGTTGGCCACACCTGACAGTGCTCAGGGGTTACTGCTGGCTCTGAGCTCAGATATTGTTCCTGGCAGGTTCGAGGGTCTAACAGGGGCTCTGGGGATTGAAAATGGATCTGTCTTGGCTCCTCCACATGCAAGGAAAACGCTCTACTTCTGTGCTATCTCTCTGGCCCCAAGAAGTAATTATTATTAGCAGAAAGTAATACAGAGGAGCAAGGCCCATAAACTGTATAATCATACCACATTGTCTGACTCTGACTTCCAGATGGTTGCTTTAGTTTGCATACTAATAGGTAGTGCGTCTTTTAAAATTTTGTTTTCTCACATTAGGGAATTTTCTCTTGCTTTAGCTCTGTCACCTTCAACAAACATAATGATAAACAACTGAACAAATTCCAATTTATTGGATGTGCTATGTGATGCTTTGCTCAAATTCAGGAAAATCAAAACAAGAAATAATAATAATAATAATAATAATAGAAATACTGGCCAATAAATATAGGCAAATTCTTGAGGAGAAAGTAAATCTTTTACAGAATTTATTGCTTTGTAGGAATTTGATTTTTAGCATTTTTTTGTATTGGCTAGCCACTTAATGAATCCCTTTAGAAGATGAGTATGACGTGGCATTGCTCCTTTTTTGCATAGGCACATTAAAATGAGAAAATACTATACATACAAATAAGATCTTATCTAATAGAGATTGGAATACACAAATCTTATAGTGCAAAGGAACCTTACACCCTGAACATTGACATAATGACCTGGCACAGGGCTCCGAAGAAAGGGCATTTTCCATTCACCCCTGAACCAGGGAAGCCATCCACGAAACATCTAGGTTTGTCTATAACATCACCTGGAAGCAATCCTCTACCACGGAAGACCCTACCACTGCTCAGACATTGACCTGCTCAAAAGAGACGTCCCTTAACACTGAGAAAACTTAACAATGACCTGTTTACAGGACAGGGCTTCCTGCATTGCCCTTTAATGGTGAGGTGAAATGAGAGGACGCTCCACATCCTGACTTCAATGTAGGATATGCAGATTCCAGGATCTTTAATACAAAAATATGATACCAACAACAGAGACTGTGTGAAAAGTGTGTTGGCACTACGGACAATGTCTTGGACTGGACGATCTAACTTGCCTGGAGCCTAGAGTTGGTCTTATGCCAGGAAACTTCAGGGGTAGGGTTTCTTTGTATTTAGGCCAAGGTTATTCCTTTCCATGCCTCTCATATTTTGGTGAGCCTATGCAAACAACAATTGCCATTCTAACACCGTTTTTACTGTGCTCCTTTGACTCTAATCCTTAAAAAAAAAAAACACTTAAAATTTGAGGTTAACTTATGCTAATATGCATGTACATGGAAATGTAAAAAATACTATGCCTCTAATGTTTAAGGAGTTACGTAAGTTTTATGGCTTTAGATTGCCTTGTGTGCTGTTAAGAAATATTATAATGTGTTACAATCTGGGGACTTGAGGGACAAAGTAACTGTACATGGATTCTGTTTTATTTATCTTAATGTTCTTTGGCTGAAAGTTCAAAGTTAAGATAACAGCAACGGGACTTCTTCTGAGAATTATGTTATGGGTGATTGTCCTTCCACTGTAACTTTACCTTGTCCTCTTTCTTTGCATCTTTGTTCTCATAATTAAAAATAAAAAAAGATGTGTATGGATTCATATGAACTCATTATTCATTATTATTATTAAGATCATATGGTTTACAATACACTTATTTTTTAAATATAATTTTTATTTTAATTATTGTGGCTTAAATATCGTTCACAGTAATATTCCAGGTACATATTTACATTGAATCAGGGGAATTCCCACCACCGAATTGTCCTCCCACAACCGCTCCTATCCTGCCTCCCATATCCTCCACTCTCCCCCCAGGGGCTGCTAGAACGCGTGGCCCATTCTGTGTCTAGTTTATTACTTAGTGGTCTTATAACTGTTTGGTCTTGGTGCCTCCATTACTGCCCCTCTAGTTGGGAGGCGGGACTAGAAAGATCAAGTTATGTGGTTTTGTTTGAGGAAGAGAAAGGTAATATGATGGGGTAAAAATTGACTACGCTGACTATGAGCAGAGTCATAGAGGCTCTCATCCTTGGTTTGAGGGATGATGGGGAAAAGAAGAAGGTGAAACACCACAACAATTCAAAAAGAGGAATCAAATAAGATATCCAGTGTGCACTGCAGCTATAAAAATATACACCCCATAGTTGCCATGGTCTTGAGATAGAAAATATGACAAGGTGCAAGGAGGAAGAAGAGAAAAGAAGAAAGAAAAAGTAAATATATAATTAAAAAATGGACAACTACTTCAATGTCTACCCCAAAACAAAGAAATCGACCAAAACTAGATAAAAATAATAAAAAATTAAAAAATTAAAAAAAAGGATTATTTAGTGTTTTTTGTCTCCCCTCCCCCCCCGCATAGGCACAGTAAATGTTGGGGTCATCCGAAATGGGAATCCCCTTGGCCTAAGAGATACAGAGTTTCCCTACCCTTGGAATATATTGTCATGGGATTATTTATACACTCCTTTCATGTTCATTTACTCTCCCCTTGGTGTTTTTGTGCCGTATGGAAGACTTCTCCTCCAATCTGGGTGATAAAGACAGACCTCTAAATCTAGGGGTCTCAGTCTGTGCACAGGTCAAGGAGTGGAACTTCTGATGATGACTTTCTTTGTGATTTTAGAAGTTCTGTTTCCTCAATGTCATTTTAATCTGTCTTTGGTGGTTAGTGGTCTTGACCCTTGCGCTGAAGCTCGGATGGAGTTTGGGATATAGTCTTACGTTATGTTTCCAGAAGACCTGTTCAGTTGCAATTGCCTCAGTCAGGACTCTGGAATTGGAGGTCATGATTGTTATGCAGGACGCAGACCAAACCCTAAACTAGGGCTTTCTTGTTGGTCCCAGAATACATACTGCCCGGTCATAGTTCTATCAGCCGGTCATCTGTAGATCACGTTCTTGGCTTTTGGACAGCCCATAGTGTGGTAAGTCTTCCGATTTTGTTTTATCATTAGTTGGTGAGGTAAGATATCCTGTTCTTGGGGCCGGGAAGGTGGCGCTAGAGGTAAGGTGTCTGCCTTGCAAGCGCTAGCGTAGGACAGACCGTGGTTTGATCCCCCGGTATCCCATATGGTCCCCCCAAGCCAGGGGCGATTTCTGAGCGCATAGCCAGGAGTAACTCCTGAGCGTCAAACGGGTGTGGCCCAAAAACCAAAAAAAAAAAAAAAAGATATCCTGTTCTTATGTCCATTTGTTCCCAATTTCCTCGTTGTCAGGATATCATATTAGAACTGGCACATGTTGGATGGAGATCGAGTAGTACTCAGGATGTCCCAGGTGGGCTTTGGTTCCTGTAGCTGTTGTGAAGAACTGTGTCGATTCTATGTCTGGGGTTCAGGATTGAAGTCTGGATGGTCGGTATATAATCTTCTGGCGTCTAAGATGGATCCACACGACATATTTTCAAGGTGAGAGATTCCCCTGTACAATATACTTATTGTGTAAAAATTTATTGCACCTCACCGCTCCCAAAATTTCAAAAACCTTCCACCACTGTCCATTTTTGTCATTTCTAGACAGTCTCATCTCTTTCCCATATTTCCAGTCACCTCCACAATTTAGTAGACTCCATTCTGTTGTTAGAATTCAAGGGTTTGTTTTCATTGTCCATTGTCCATTCCCTAGTTTTGTTTCTTTATATGACACATATGAGTGAGATAATCCAGTTTTTGTTCTCCCTCTGACTTATTTTGCTTAAAATAAAATTGTTTAGTTCCATTCAAATAGTACAAAAGGCAAGTTTCATCTTTTTTCCTAACTGAATATATTCCATTATGCATATATATTAAAGGTTTTTTTGTTTTGTTTTGTTTTGGGGTCACACCAGACAGAACTCAGGGGTTACTCCTGGCTCTATGTTCAGAAATCGCTCCTGGCAGGCTCAGGGGACCATATGGGACGTCGGAATTTGAACCACCGTCCTTCTGCATGCAAGGCAAATGCCTTACCTCCATGCTGTCTCTCCGGCCCATATTAAAGTTTTTTTTATCTACTCATCTGTTAGCATTTGGGTTGTTTCTCTATTTTGCTATTGAAAACAGCACAGCATGGGGCCGGGAAGGTGGCGCTAGAGGTAAGGTGTCTGCCTTACAAAGCGCTAGCCAAGGAACGGACCGCGGTTCGATCCCCTGGCGTCCCATATGGTCCCCCCAAGCCAGGGCGATTTCTGAGCACATAGCCAGGAGTAACCCCTGAGCATCAAACGGGTGTGGCCCAAAAACCAAAAAAAAAAAAAAAAAAAAAAAAAAAAAGAAAACAGCACAGCAGTGAACATAGGTGTTCATCAATATCTTTGAATGATATTTTTATTTTTCAAGATAGATGCCAAAAAATAGAATCATTGAATCATATGGGAGTATTATTTTTATTTTCTTAAAACATTTTTGCACTTTGTTACATGGAGGGTGAATCATGACAATTCACCAACAATGTAAAAGAGTTGTTTTAAACCATCCCCATCTAAACTGGTTGTTTCTGGCCTTTAAAATATAAACAAATATCACTGGTATGAGATGATATCTTATTGTCATTTTGGCTTGTTTCACTGATGATCAGTTATGAAGAAGTTTTTCAAGCACCAGTTGGCCATCTGTATGTCTTCTTTGAGGAAGTACCTGTCAGCTTCTCTTCCATTTCTTGAAGGGGATATTCATTTTATTGCTGTTGAGTTTTGTGAATTCCCTATATAGTTTGGATATTAGTCAAATGTATTGTGTGTGGATATTTTTCCCAGTCAATAAGATATCACTTTATTTTGGCCAGCACATCCATTGTAGTGCAGAAACTTTTAGGCATAGTCCTATTTTAATTTTTTGCTATTGTTTGCTTTGCCAATAGTGTTGAATCATTGAAGAGACCCCAGAAGCTAGTATTCTGAAAAGTTCTGCCTATGTTTTCCTCAATTCATTAGGTGAATTATGATATGAGTTTTGAATCCATTCTTTTGTAGGACTCTAAACTAGAACTTTGAATGTCCTTTGAAAGCTTTTTCTAAGCAATACTCATCCAATTGGGTAGATAGGCTCAATGGTAGTGCCCAAGAATACTTTTTTGGGCTCTTCAGTGCTAGTAACAATGACAAGGCTATTCCAGCAGTACTCAGGGACTAACTGAACCATACCTGTCAATGCTTGGCTACCTACAGGCTACATCTGCTGGTGCTCAGCATGTCTTGAAGTATAGGGGATCAAACTGATCAAACTGATATTCCCAAAACATATCACACCTCCACCTCTATGGTTATCAATCCTGGATCTTGGTTTAATTTACATTAGTTTTGTTGGTTTTTGAGAGCCACATTCAAGTTTGTGCTCAGTACTTATTCTAGATCTGCACTCAGGGATCATTCTTAGTAGACTCAGGGGAACCATATGGAGTTCAGGGTCAAGCCCAGATCAGTCACATAACAAAGCAAGCAACCTTTCTCTCATGCTGTCTCTCTATACCTGTCTCCTCTATTTTTTAATTAGGGACTTACTGTTTTTGATATAAAGTCTTTCTCATTCTTTGATGAAATTGATTGCTCAGTTCTCATTGTTTTTGAAGATAGTTGAAAATAATATTTTTGCTTATTTGTTTTTTTTTTCTCTCATACTGGGTTGAACATTAGTGGTATACATACTTACCTGATTTTAGGAAAAGGGCATTTAAACCTTTATTATGTTATTTTTACCCTTATTTTGGTGAGAATTAAATATTGCCAAAAGCTTTCTCTGAAACTATTTATATAATCATATGATTTTTATCTCTTAGTGTGATGCATCACATTAATCTATATTATAGATCCATTCTTATAACCCTGAAATAAATTCCACTTGAAGATGGTATAGATGGTAATAGCCCTTTTGATATATTGCTGTATTTGGTTTGATAAAATTTTTTTGGTTTTGATTTCATTGTTGTTTTTTTGTGGGGCATGCACACTTGTGCTCAGAGCTCACATTTGGTTCTGTGCTCAAGATCAATCCTAAGAGTGCTCAGGTTATCGTATGCGGTATAGAAATTTAACCTGAGTTAGTCACATAAAAGGCAAACACATTAGCTTCTGTACTATCTCTCTAGCCCTGATGAAATTTTATTGAATACTGCATCAATATTCATCAGGGGGTACTAGCCTACAATTTTTTTTGTAGTATCTGCTTTTAGTGTTAGGATAGCATTGGTCTCAAAGAAGTGGTAGGAAGAATTCTTCTTTCATTGATCTTTCTGGAGGAACTTGTGAAGGTTAAATAATGAAGGTTATGTATGACTCAATAGGGAAAATCTACAAAAGTATGCCTGCCCAGTGGGGCCCGACCATGAGAAATTGTGAGTGCTGCTTGTGTGTGTCTGTCTCCTGTCCTGTCGCTTGAACCTCTTGGGAGTGGGCCGAAAAAGGCTCCAGAAAACTTGCTCTCCCAGAGGCTCATTCAAGGGCGGGCACAAAAGGAACTGCTTCACAATGTGAAAACCAGCTATAAGCAATACTTTGCTGAAGTCAGATCTCCTGTTTGTGACATCAGGCTGGGAAAATCTACCAAACTAAACCTGCCCAGTGGGGCCCAACCATGAGGAATTGTGAGTGCTTCCTGTATGTGTCTATCTCCTGTCCTGTAACATGAACCTCTTGGGAGTGGGCTGAAAAGAGGCTCCAGCAGAGTACAGCTGCTCAGCGAACGCTCTTTCTAAGGAAAGAATGCCATTGAAACAAGAAGTAAAAATCACACTAAGAACTGTGCTGGAGGCTGAACTCTGTTGGAACTCAGATGCCAGCACCCCTATCTGCCTGTCTTCTGTGCTGTGCTACATTTTCGGCATGATTTCACCCTGTGTGTGGCTCATCTGCAGATGGCTCGTCTTCCCTGGAGGTGAGTTTACAAGCCCAGAAAGGGTGGAGCCAGAGGAGCACGGCCGCTCCGCTTTGCTTCCTGGCCGTGCACATCATTTAGCCAATGAATACAATCACAACACGTAGAAAAACCCACAATACAAGTGTGACAATGGGGAAACAACGCAGGCCAGCGCCAAACATAGAGAATGATGATGGCAGCTCTGATGACTTGAACATGACAAACCAACTAGTCAGTCTCTCAGATAAGGAGTTTAGAGTTGCAATATGGAAGATGTTCAAAGAACACAAAGAAAGTATAGAAGAGAATACTAATAAGAATCAAGATAATATGAAGATAGAAATCAGAAAACTCCAATATGAAATTTCAGGTCAAATAACAGGTCTGAAAAATTCAGTAGATGAATTGAAAAAAAAAAACATGGTTGAGCTTTCCCACAGGTTAATAGCAGCTGAGGATAGAATTAGTACCCTGGAAGATGAGATGAATAACAATTCCATACAGCAGAAGAAATTGGAAAAAAGCCTTAAAGCAAATGATAAAACAATGGAAAAATTACTCAAAGAATGGGAACAGATGAAAATAGAAGTCTATGATAAGCTCAACAGAAACAACTTAAGAATCACTGGAGTCCCAGAGACCCAGGAAGAAAATCTCCAGGAAGAATCAACAGTCAAGAACATCATTAAAGAGAAACTACCAGAGCTAATGAATACATGCGATCAAATCTTGCATGCCCGAAGAGTACCAACTAAAAGAGACCCCAGAGAAAACACCCCAAGACACATCCTAGTCACAATGATGAATCCCAGAGATAGAGACAGAATTCTGAAAGCAGCAAGATCGAAAAGAGAAATTACATTCAAGGGAACATCCTTGAGATTTATTGCAGACCTGTCACTGGAAACACTCAAGACTAGAAGTCAGTGATGGGACATAATGACAAAACTCAATGAAATAAATGCTTCGCCTAGAATACTGCACCCAGCAAAACTTACTTTCCGGTTTAAAGGAAAAATACATGGTTTCACAGACAAACAACAGCTTAGAAACTTTACAGACTCAAAACCATTCTTAAAAGAAAAACTGAATGGCCTACTTTAAGACAAGACTGGCGAACAGACACACCAAACTCCGATATAAAGATGGCATTAAATCCCAGGACAATTCTTTCTCTCAATGTCAATGGACTAAATGCACCAGTTAAGTGACACAGAGTGGCTAAGTGGATCAAAAAGCTCAATCCAACCTTGTGCTGCCTACAAGAAATGCACTTGAATAGTCAGAACAAACATAGACTCAAAATAAAGGGCTGGAGGAAAATCATCCAAGCAAACAACACCCATAAAAAAGCTGGAGTGGCCATACTAATATCAGATGATGCAAACTTTATACTTAGGAAAGTTGTAAGGGACAAAGATGGACATTTTGTATTAATCAAGGGATACGTACAGCAGGAAGAAATCACTCTCCTAAACATATATGCACCGAAAGAGGGGCCAGCATAATATTTAATACAATTGTTGACAAATCTGAAAAATAATATCAATAACAACACAATAATTGTGGGAGACCTCAACATGGCATTGTCAACACTTGACAGGTCAACCAGACTGAAACCCAACAAGAATATACTAGACCTGAAAAGAGAAATGAAAGAAAGAGGCCTAGTAGATATATATAGGACACTCCACCCCCAGAAGCCTGGATACACATTCTTCTCTAATGTACATGGGACATTCTCCAGGATAGACTACATGCTAGTACATAAAACATACCTCCATAATATCAAGAGGATAGAAATTTTGCAGGCTACCTTCGCTGACCACAAGGCCCTGAATTTATATGTGAACTACAAAGGAACACAGAAGAAAAACTTTAACAATTGGAAATTAAACAGCCTAATACTGAATAATCAGTGGGTCCAAGATGAAATCAAAGAGGAAATCAGAACCTTCCTAGACACAAATGACAATGGAGACACAAACAATCAGAACCTATGGGACACAGCAAAAGCAGTACTGAGAGGAAATTTTATAGCTTTGCAAGCACACATCAGGAAAGAAGAAGGGGTATACCTGAATAGTTTAATGACGCAGCTCATAGAATAAGAAAGTAGTCAACAAAAGAACCCAAAAATAGGGAGACAGAAGGAAATAACATAGCTGAGAGCAGAAATCAATGAAGTGGAAATCCGAACAACAATCCAAATGATCAATGAAAGCAGAAGTTGGTTCTTTGAAAAAATAAACAAGATTGATAGACCCCTGGCAAATTTAACAAAGAAAGAGAGAAAAACTTAATAACTGGTATTAGGAATGCAAAGGGAGAGATCAGTACTGATATGGTAGAGATCCAAAGGGTAATCAGAAACTACTTTGAGAAACTCTATGCCACTAAAAATGAAAACCTGGAAGAAATGGATAAATTTTTGGACTCTTATAACCTTCCACGGTTGAATAAAGAGGATGTAGCATATATAAACACACCCATGACTATTGAGGAAATTAAGACAGTAATCAAATGTCTGCCCAAAAACAAAAGCCCAGGCCCAGATGGATTTACTAATGAATTATTTCAAATCTTTCAAAAGGAACTTATACCAATCCTGGCAAGACTCTTTCATGAAATTGAAAAAACAGGAACACTTCCAAATAGCTTTTATGAAGCCAACACCACCTTGATACCTGAACCAGACAGAGATGCTACAAAAAAAGAAAATTACAGACCAATATTGCTGATGAATACAGATGCGAAGATCCTCAGCAAAATCCTGGCAAATAGGATTCAATGCCTCATTAAGAAGATCATGCACTACGATCAAGTAGGTTTCATCCCAGAAATGCAAGGCTGGTTTAACATCAGTAAATCTATCAACATAATACACAACATCAACAACAAGAAAAATAGAAATCACATGATCATATCAATAGATGCAGAGAAAGCATTAGATAATTTCCAACACCTGTTCTTGATCAAACTCTCAGCAAGATGGGAATGGAAGGAACCTTTCTCAATATAGTTAAGGCCATCTACCACAAGCCAGAGGCAAATATTGTCCTCAATGGAGAAAAACTGAATACCTTTCCTCTAAATTCTGGCACAAGACAAGGCTGTCCTTTCTCACCACTCCTATTCAACGTAGCACTGGAAGTACTTGCTATAGCAATTAGGCAAGAAAAAGATATCAAGGGAATCCAGATAGGAAAGGAAGAAGTCAAGCTCTCCCTGTTTGCAGATGACATGATACTCTACCTAGAAAACCCTAAAGTCTCTACAAAAAAGCTTCTAGAAATAATAGACTCATATAGCAAGGTGGCAGGCTACAAAATTAACACACAAAAATCAATGGCCTTTCTATACACTAATAGTAATAAGGAAGATATGGACATTAAGAAAACAACCCCATTCACAATAGTGCCACACAAACTCAAATATCTTGGAATCAACTTGACTAAAAATGTGAAGGACCTATACAAAGAAAACTATAAAACTCTGCTCTAAGAAATAAGAGAGGACACGCAGAAATGGAAGCACATACCCTGCTCATGGATTGGAAGGATTAACATAATTAAAATAGCAATACTCCCCAAATCATTGTACAGATTTAATGTGATCCCTCTAAAGATACCCATGACATTCTTCAAAGAAGTGGATCAGGCACTTCTGAAATTCATTTGGTATAATAAACACCCTAGAATAGCTAAAGCAATCATTGAGAAAAAGAATATGGGAGGAATTACTTTCCCCAACTTTAAACCATACTACAATGCAATAGTTATCAAAACAGCATGGTATTGGAATAAAGACAGGCCCTCAGATCAGTGTAATAGGCTTGAATATTCAGAAAATGTATCCCAGACATACAATCAACTAATTTTTGATAAAGGAGCAAGATCTCTTAAATGAAACAAAGAAAGCCTCTTCAACAAGTGGTGTTGGCACAACTGGCTAGCCACTTGCAAAAAATTGAACTTAGACCCCCAGCTAACATGATGTACGAAGGTTAAATCCAAATGGATGAAAGACCTCAATATCAGACCGAAACCATAAGATACATAGAACAACACATAGGTAAAACACTCCAGGACATTGAGACTAAAGGCATCTTCAAAGAGGAAACTGCACTCTCCAAGCAAGTGAAAGCAGAGATTAACAGATGGGAATATATTAAACTGAGAAGCTTCTGCACCTCAAAAGAAATAGCGCCCAGGATACAAGAGCCACCCACTGAGTGGGAGAAACTATTCACCCAATACCCATCAGAGAAGGGGCTAATCTCCAAAATATACAAGGCACTGATAGAAATTTACAAGAGAAAAAACATCTAATCCCATCAAAAAATGGGGAGAAGAAATGGACAGACACTTTGACAAAGAAGAAATACAAATGACCAAAAGACACATATAAAAATGTTCCACATCACTCATCATCAGGGAGTTGCAAATCAAAAAAACTATGAGGTACCACCTCACACCCCAGAGATTGGCACATATCACAAAGAATGAGAACAAGCAGTGTTGGCAGGGATGTAGAGAGAAAGGAACTCTTATCCACTGCTGGTGGGAATGCCATCTAGTTCAACCTTTATGGAAAGCAATATGGAGATTCCTCCAAAAACTGGAAATAGAGCTCTCATATGACCCAGTTATACCACTTCTAGAAATATACCCTAGGAACACAAAAATACAATACAAAAATCCCTTCCTTACAGCTATATTCATTGCAGCACTGTTTACCATAGCAAGACTCTGGAAACAGCCAAGATACCGTTCAAGAGATGAATGGCTAAAGAAAATGTGGTACATTACACAATGGAATATTATGCAGCTGTCAGGAGAGATTAAGTCATGAAATTTTCCTATACATGAATGTACATGGAATCTATTATGCTGAGTGAAATAAGTCAGAGAGAGAGAGAGAGAAAGACGCAGAATGGTCTCACTCTCATCTATGGGTTTTAAGAAAAATGAAAGACATTCTTGCAATAATAACTTTCAGACACGAAAGGAAAAGGGCTGTAAGTAATAGCTCACCTTATGAAGCTCACCACAAACAGGGATGAGTTTACTTAGAGAAATAACTACGTTTTGAACTATCCTAATAATGAGAATATACAAAGGAAATAGAAAGCCTGTCTAGAGTACAGGCGGGGGTTGTTGGGGAGGAGGGAGATTTGGGACAGTGGTGATGGGAATGTTGCACTGGTGATGGGTGGTGTTCTTTACATGACTGAAACCCAAACACAATCATCTATGTAATAAAGTTGTTTAAAAAAAAAGACTCAATAGGGAAACCTTTTTAGACCTGAGTTTTTTGTTTGGGGAAGACTTGAGATTACTTTTCCAATTTTTTATGAGTAATTGGTCTCCTTTGATTTTTGCTTTCTCCTGATTTAGTTTTGGTAGGTCACATGATTCTAAAAATTTATTAATTTTATTGTGAACCTCCAGTTAGTGGCAAGGTTGCTCCTGGTAATTTCATATGTTCTTTTGTATTTCTAAGGGAACTGTTATAAGTTATCCCCTTTCATTTCTGAACCAATCTTTTAGCGTTTTCTCTTGTTTTTCAGTGTTTCTAACTAAGGATTTGTCAATCTTCCTATTCTTTTGAAAACTAGTTCCTGATTGCATTGACCCTTTGTATTGTTCTTTTTTTATATCATTCATTTTTTGCTCTAGCTTTTATCATTTCCTTCTTTTAATTTACTTTGGGTTTTATTTATTGTTCTTTTTCTAGCTTCTGAAGATATAGGTAAAGTTATTTATTTTACTTTCTTGTTTCCTGATATAAGTATGTATTGTTTGAACTTGCCCCTTTTCATTGTGTCCCATGGGCTCTGATAGCTTGAGGCTTCCTTATCATTTCCAGCAATCTTTTTTTCTTTCCTCATTGACCTAATATTTGTTCAAAACCATACTATTTGGTGTTTAAACATTTTCGTTTCCCCTTCTTTTCTTTTTATGGTTAATTTATATCTTCAAAGCTTTATGTAAACACCTATACTTTTTTTGTTTTTGGTCTTTTTGTATAAGACTTTTGTGAATCCCCTAAATTTAGAATCTCAGGTACTTTTTCAAAATGTAACCAAGTCTGGGGCAACCTATCTAGAAGAGAAGGAGAAAGAGGAGTAAGTGATGATGATGAGGGTTTGGTCAAAGGGATGAGTGAGATAGAATTGATTTAGTAAAGTAAAGGGTTAAGATAAGAGGAAATGATAAAAAAATATCCTTACCAATTTGACACATTTAAAATGCTATGACTATGTATGATAAAACTAAACTCTTCTAGAGCTCCTGGGAAAACATTAAATTAATACTTATTAGCTTTGTCAATTGATTATATTGTTTGTGGTCTATTTTAGGGGAGAAAATGTACATCTCCAGATTTGCTAGGCACACCTTGAATTCAGGCCTTTTTAATTCTTCACATAGAGCAAATAGAATGGAAGTAAATTATAGAACAGTTTTCCTTCCTGATTTGACTCCACTGTTACACATGCAGGACAAATGACTAAGTCAGAATGACATTGACACAACCTGATTCAATACTGTGTGCCTTTGTTTTGACACTCTATGAGTCAAACAATTGCAGTATTTTATCATATAGGAGCAGAGGGAAGAGGTACAACCAGAGGATAGGATATGAGCACCTAAAGGCATGGGCTAGAGGGATTATTTTCATCTGGGTTATTTTGTTTCACATAGTAGTTATCCTCACTGTAAAACTACCCATTTTCTTGGTAGTGTGAAGACACTGAAGGTAAAAGAAATACTTGAGCACCTACCAGTTGGCAGACACTACAGAGACTGTAGTTACAGCTGTATATTTTTTCACATTTGAGCAGTGAGTGATTTGGTACCAGAATATGAAATTTAGTATTAACTATTCTATGAGTGTCTTACATGACAGCATATTTTAACACTGCTGAAATCTCAGAGAAAGAAAAAATAAATTACTTAACCAAAATACATGAGTGCTGCTGAAATTTTCCATAGTTATATTCTTGTTTTAAACAAAACTTTAACCCTAAATCATTCCAGCCAAAACTCCTCACCCCCCTAATTGTGCCCACCAAAAGCAAACAAAGCTTTGTTAAGTTTATTATATTGAGAACATCCCTGAAATAAATCTAATTTGTCTAGTGAGGCTTCTGGTGATGTGATTTGACTTGTAAACATTAAAAACTAAGAAGATAATATCTCACTGGTAGAGTACTTGTCTTGCAGGCATGAGGCTGAAAGTTCAACACCCAATACTTCCCCACATGCAAGCATGACCCATGCAGGGTTGGTTTTTGTGAACTACAACACTACAAGAAAATTTACAATGACCAGCATTGGCAATCAAGTGTGTGCAATGCTGCACACAATGCTGTGTGACTTCTGGTCATCACAACAACCATAACAATGACATACAGAAGGAAAGGGAGAAAAATAAAAACAAACCTACTTAGCTGAATTCAAGGGATTGTAAACTAAAGCCCATGCTAGAAACTGTAAGAAGAGGAAATGACTGTGAGAAGTTAGCTGGGCTTTTTCCTGATAGTCATACACAAAGGTGTTAAAGTTGGAAGAAGAATTACAGGTCAAAATGTTAATGTCCTTGATAAATTTTAGAAATCATAAATTGAAGTGCAAAGGCGCTAACTGCCCAAGGTCATATAGCTAAGTCTGCCTGGAATTTGGTCTTGGATTTCTTCTTTATGCTAAGCCATAGCCACACCAAACACCCAAATCCCAAGACCATCTTTGCAAAACTACATTTAAACATAGCTCTTATATACTAAATGCAAATAAATGAACACTAAACCATGTGAAGGGAGATTCAAATCATGAAATTAAATGTTTGAGCGAAATGGAACTAAGTGACATGAAAATCTTAAATAAATATTAACATCCTATCATTTTTCAGGAAGTGATAATTTTTCCTTCATGTATTTCAAATAAATTGTATCAAATAAATATCTATTTAAAACAATATAAATGTACATGTATTATTATGTAAAATATTTTAGAATTCAAAACATAGTGTATATATACATACTATAGCATAAATTCCTGGCAGTGGGATTTTTCTTTTAGTTTTTTTTTGGGGGGCATACTCGGAAGAGCTCATGGGTTATTCCTAGCTCTGTACTCAGAAATCACTCCTGGCAGGCTCTGGGGACCATATGGGGTCAGCATCATGCAAAGCAAATACCCTGGACCCACTGTGCTATTGCTCTGACCCCAAGAAGTGGATTTTTTAACTATAGTACACTGATATTGCTTTGGGCTTACTACTAGTTCTGTGCTCAGGTGAGGTTTTGTGGAACGTAGGGGATGTCAGGGATTGAACATAGGTCAGTTGCACGTGAGATAAAGACCCTACCATTGTAATCTTCTTGTCTAAGCCATAATATAGATTTTATATTTGAATATTTATAATAATACTTTAAGAGAGAATCAAAATTCTTTTTATGGGGTTTTGCTTAGTTAATTAAAAGCTTGGCAACATTTGTTGAGCTCACTGGGGCTGGCACAGTGATGTTGTGGCAAGATTATCAGATGCCCCCAGGTACTGAGTGACTTTTGTTCCACGAATTTACTTGTGGAATGGCTTTCATTTTCCAGTCTATAAAACAGGGATAGCAATGACTGCTCTGCCTTCAAGAAACTCTCTAAGAATAAATGAACAGAATAAGTGAATTGCTCCAAGGGTTGATTCCTCCTAATAGGATTAGGGTAGGAGAATAAGAGACTACACTTGAAATAAGAGTACTGATATTCTCAAGATTTTCTATAGCTGTAAGATTGCTGATTCTTAGGACTCCCTTTTCACACCAGTTAGCCTTAAGCTATTTTCTTTTCCAATTCCTGGACTCAGAAGATTCTGGGAAACAACCTATTGCTGTCTCCTCTTAGCCTTCGCAGAAAGTCCTAAGAGTAATCCTCCTTGATACTCTAGAGTGAGCTACATGTCCCCAATATAGAAAATGATCATCTCAGATAGAAATGCTCAGATCAAAAGTCTGTCTCTCGGCTATAACTTTTGCTGAATATTTTCTTATACAGTGATGATCCCCCCCTTTTTATCTTCTCTTTGTGAACTGCTCAATATGGAATTTGGTGTGAAAGAATTCCTCAGTTTAATGTTTATGTTTGAGCCCTGTCATGGGTATTGTTAGACGTGTTCTTATGCCCCCATATACTCATATAACATCACGTGGCTTTATTTCTTGTTTGCTTAGGCACACTAAAATGGGAAAATAGTATACATACTAATAAGTTCTTATTTAATAGAGATGGGAAAACACAAATCTTGTAGTGAAACGGGACCTTACACCCTGAACATTGACATAAAGACCTGGCACAGGCCTCAGAAGAATGGGCATTCTCCATTCGCCCTGATCTAGAGAAGACATCTACAAAACATCCAAGGTTGTCTATAACATCACCTGGAGGCAATCCTCTACCAGGGAAGACCCTACAGCTGCTCTGACATCGATCTACTCAAAAGAGACTTCCTTAACACTGAGAAGACTTAACAAGAACCTAACAAGAACTTAGCAAGAACCTGCTTACTGGAATGGGCTTGGTGTATTGCCCCTTAATTGTGAGGTGAAACTAGAGGATACTCCACACCAGCCTGACTTCAATGTAGGATGTGCAGATTCCAGGATCTTTAATACAGAAAACTGATGCCAACAATAGGACTGCATGAAAAATAAAACTGTATTGGCACTACAGACAATGACTTGGATTGAATAAACTAGTTTGCCTGGAGCCTAGAGTTGGTCTTATGCCAGGAAACTTCAGGGGTAGTGGTCTCCTTGTATTTAGACCAAGGCTATTCCTTTCTATGACCCCCATATTTTGGTGGGCCTATGCAAACAATATTTGCCACTCTAACACTGTTTTTACTGTGCCCTTTTGACTAACCCTTAAAAAAAAAACCTCTTAAACTTTTGATGTTAACTTAAACTAATATGTATGTGCATGAATATATAAAAATACTATGCCTTCAAAGTTAAGGAGTCACATAAATCTCATGGCTTTAGGTTGCTTTGTGTACTGCTAAGAAATGTTATAATGTACTACAATCTGGGGACTTGTGGACAAAGTAATTGTACATGGGTTCTGCCTTATTTTTCTTAATGTTTTTTTTTACTGTAAGTTCAATATTTAGGGGTCAGCAAGGGGATTTCTTCTGAGAACTCTGTTTATGGGTGATTGTCCTTTCACCCTTTCACTGTAACTTTACCTTGTCCTCTTTGCATCATTGTTCTCATAATTAAAAATTAAAAATTAAAAAAAGTCTGTCTCTAGGCAATTCTTAATTAAAGTCATATTTTTTATTTTGAGTTATATAGCTTTGTTAATTTATAAATATCTTAATTCAACTACCATGTAGCTCCCCAATTTTTAATTGGAAAAGGATAGGATTATTGAGTAGCTATCATTGCAAGATTAGATGCTTTTATCTAGATGTTTCCATTTAAAATAACAACAACAATTCTATGTTATATTCTCCCCATTTTTGCAATGATAAGAAAAACAAAGTTCTCAGCTAAATTCTTCAGAGGTTTTGAAATTAGACAAGCCTGGATTAAGATCTGACTCTGCCATTTATGGTCTAATTTATAAAGGTTATTTTGTTCCAGAAAACAAAGCAAACCCCCCACCCCCAAAGGCTAGAGTGATAACACAGCAGATAGAGTGCCTGCCTTGCACGTGGCCAACATGGGTTTGATTCCCAGAATATCTTAAGATATCCTGAGCCCTGCCAAGAGTGATCCTGACTGCAGAACAAGGAGTAATAATACCTGAGCACAGCTGGGTGTGGCCTCCAAATAAAAAAAAGCAAAAGGCTACTTAGCCCCTCTGAACCTTGGCCTTCTCATGTTATTATCATTCTAATTATAGTTGTCAGACAAAGAAAATGTAATAGATGTGGAAATTATAATGTAGTAAGTATTTAATAAGTACTAACTATTGATAATATAATTCTCTATGTTTGGGGCCTGAGCATAGAACCTCAAATAGTTTATATATATATATATATATATAATCTTGGATCTGGTTTCTACATTGAAATAGTTTTTGTTTCCTGGTGTATTGACTATCTCTAAAAAATTCTATGGTCTTCATGTTTTAGAAAAACATAAAATTTGTTTTGTTTTGTTTTGGGACCACACCCAGAAATTCACAGGGCTTAATCCTGGCTCTGTCGTAAGGGATCATGCCTGGCCGTGCTCTGATAGCCATATAGAGTGCCCAGATCAAACTCAAACGTGTGCAAGGCAAGCACCTGTCTGCTGTACTATCTAACCCTGACAACAATGTAATTAAAGAATGAATGAAATGAGGTAAATAATAAATTCTTTTTTCCCAAATTCCCTGAAAGTTGTCTTTCAGGGTTGAAATGGAGTCTTTGACCAACCAAGTCTCTGAGTATATGGGTTGCTTAATTATGAAGAAAGTCACCCAGTTGTGCTTATCATATAACCTATATAAAGAAGCATTACTGTAAGCTTAGAAAAAGCTTTGTCAGAATCAATGCTTGCAGTTCTACTTTTCTATGATATTAACAATAGAGAAATCTGAGAAAAAAGAACAGAAATAAGGTGAGATTGTCATGGTTTAGTCTTAATGAATAAACTCCTTATCAATGATCACTATTTTGTTACTGTATATTATTTATAAACCACACTCTAGAATTTTATTTGGAATATGAATGAGGCTCACTAGTTTATATATAAATCTCCCCTTTACTCCTTTGGGGAACTAGAAACATTTTCTAGCCCCTAGAAACCACTTTTATTCCCAGCAGCACTTATATAACCTTCCGCATTTCAGAACAGAAATTGTATTGAATGCAATTTTGAATTAGTTTAAAATGGGTGAGGACTTTGCTATATTTTTGTGTTGTGGGTCTTAATTTTCTCTTAATAATTCTAGCTTCACAGCTGATTTTCAATCTCTGTGGGAGAGATTATGTAAGTAGAGCAGAAAATGAAGTGACTCTTTGGTTATATTATCATTTGTTAAGGTTATATTGTCTGAAATGTAGCACGACTATTCCTTCTCTAATACTTTTATGCTTACAAAAATTAAAAATAAAAATATCTTTGTTGACTTTATTGCTTTCATATGGCCTCAACTTCTTTTGGGCCTTTAAAAAGTCATCCTCCTCCCCCCTTTTCTTTATTATGTCCATGACTCTGTTTATTATCATTTGTATTTTTTAATTCATGAGAGAACCTTCTGAGTCATAAGAACTACAAGTCCTGCTTCTAAATCCAACACTCCTTGTAGTTCTCTGGGATCTGTCTAGTCACATAAGCGACCTAGTTATGCTGTTTATTTTTTTTTCTTTCAAGCAAGAACGTCATTTGTGATAATGCTTGAGAAACTTTTTCTGAGTATTTTCTTTTACTTTTAGGCAGCAAATATATTTTTTACTCAATTGTTAATTATGTTAAAGTAATACAATTTTAGAGTCTGCATTCATGTTTCAATATTAGCTGGGCATTATTATTTTTTATTCTTTCAAAATCTTCCCTTCTGTTATTTTGTGGTGGTGGTAAGTGGGCATATTTAGCAGTGCTTAAAGTTTACTCTTAAAAAAAAAAAAAGCTTACTCTTGACTCATGCTCAGAGACCGCAGGGGCAGTGCTTGGGAGACCATATGGGCTAAGGGATTAATCTGGGGTAGAGAGTGTTCAAGGAAAGTACCTTAATCCATGTTTTAGCTCTCTGACCCCAAGATATCCACTTCTGAAGCTCTGATTATTATCCTTTTTTGCTAACTTTAAAGCTATATTTTCCCCAAAGTTAGTAATGATTCCTTTTCTTTCTTGTTGTCAAATCAGAGTCCAAAATAGACTTCTAGATTCTTTTCTCTGCATTCTAAGGAAATTAGTATCAAGAGCCAAGAATATATCACTCATTCTGCTGTATAGTGAGTTGAATTTATTTCCTTAGGTTTCTATCTCCTTTGAGGCTGTGAATGTGATCTTGTTTGGAAATAGAACCTTTGCAAATATAACCAAATTAAGAGAAGGACTTTGGCATGGTAACAGATGGAGGAATTTAAATTCTATATGACCAGTGTCCCTAAAAGAAGAGGAAAATTAGGACACAGAGAGGAAAAATACAGGGAGAATACCATGTGAAGATGGAGGAAGGAATTGGAGAGACGCTTCTATGAGTTAAGTAAGGCAAGAACTAGGCAAGCATTAAGAACGAGGACGCAACAAAAAGTATTTTTCCTTAGAGCCTCTAGCTGGAATATGAGTCTGCCAATATCTTTGATTCCAATTTATCAGTTGTCAAACTGTGTGACAATACATTTCTTTTGAGTATTGAAGCTACTTAATTTGGGATAATATGCTCTTAAGACACTAATACATGCTGATTTTAGTTTTGATGCATGTATTGCTAGCATAGAAAGTGTCAAGAACAAAAATCTTGCGGTTAGAAGGTCTTGCTCAAGGCTCAAACTTTTGCTTAGGAGTTGAATATTTAGGGTTTAACTTCTATCAAATGATGACAACACATTCTTCATCTGATAGGATTACTGTCACAGAGTAAGAAGTAAAAGTAAATGTGAGGAAACACATTATAAATTATAAATCCTCAACAAATGCTAGTCAGCATTTTTGAAAAGCAAATTTCCTTCATCTGTCTGGGTATCTTGACACATCCCTTATAGATACAACTTCCATTTCTGGATTTGTCCTCTCTCAAATTCTACTCTCTGACTTTGAATATCCATAGATTACACATCCCCCTTCCTTCTACTCTCCCTCCCTTCCCCTCCTTCCCTTCTTTCCTTCCTTCTTTCATCCCTCCTCCCTATTTTTCCTCCTCCCACCTTCCTTCCTCCTTCCTCCTTTCTTTTCTTTCTTTCTTTCTTTCTTTCTTTCTTTCTTTTCTTTCTTTCTTTCTTTCTTTCTTTCTTTTTTTTTCTTTCTTTCTTTCTTTCTTTCTTTCTTTCTTTCTTTCTTCTTTCTTTCTTTCTTTCTTTCTTTCTTTCTTTCTTTCTTTCTTTCTTTCTTTCTTTCTTTTCTTCTTTCTTTCTTCTTCTTTCTTTCTTTCTTTTCTTTCTTCTTCTTCTTCTTCTTCCTTCCTTCCTTCCTTCCTTCCTTCCTTCCTTCCTTCCTTCCTTCCTTTCCTTTCCTTCTTCTCTTTCCTTTTTTTCTCTCTTTTAGGGACATCCAGTGATACTCAGAGGAATACTCTTGGTTCTTCACTCAGAAAATTACTCCTGGCAATGCTCTGAAGACCATATGGGATGCTCGGGGATTGGTAGTTTGCAAGGCAGACACTCTACTGCTCTATTGCTCTAGTTCCTCTTTATTTTATTTAATTCAAGATGTATCTAGAATACAATAAAAGGCTGGATGTTCCTGTTTAAAAGGACTATGTTTTATTGAAAAGATAGAATAGGAAAACGATGTTAAAATATAGGAATGCAAATATTTTGACAGTTTTTCTATCCTATTCTGCAAAGAAATATTATCTATTAATATAAACTCTTTAATTGTGTACCAGGATTGCATTTTATCTCTATTTTTTATGATGCCATGACAGTATTTATCACTCATTATCTAAGCATCTTAAAAATTATATGTGAAATATATGTACATTCTAGAGATTCCCTCCTAATCTAATTTATCTCCTGAAAACCATAGAATTTATCTATCATAGAATCTTTGTCATTCATTGTATGTAGTATGGTTTAATTTCTGTTTTTTCATCCCCTGATAGTTAAACTTCTCCTCACTCCTATTCTAGGTTAGCATTTCCTCCCATCCTCCCTAGTGGAGTTGAATGAAGCATTCTTGAAATTTCCCATAAAAATCTTTAGTAAAAGTTGAAAGATTTCTATCTTTAATTTTCTTTGGGTTGAGCTTTCACTATTTTTCTTCATACAATTGAAGCTAACATGTCATTTTGTGATTAAAATATAAAAATAAAAACATCAAGTCATAAAGAAAAAGACAAATACCAGATGATATTACCCATCAATGGAACATAGAGAAAACAAACTCTTAAACTTTGACTGCAGAGCTGAGTTTACAGGCAGGGAAGAGAAAGAAGATAAGAATTTAGGTGGTCCAGTGCATTGTGATGGGAGATAGTGCTAGTTTAGTGGTGAGGGTGGTATGATAGCATACATTTAGAAGAGGTAAGAAATTGTACCTCTAGAACTTACAGTCTTGGTAACCAATAAGACCTCAATTTTTAAAATCCACACAAAACATATTTATGCACATAATCCTCTTTAACAAAAACCTAAGTTTGACTTTTATCTCACAACACAAGAAGATTTGAAGTCAAGCATAATATTTCCTCTTTCCTTTAAGTGTATGAGATATTGTCACATGAAAAAGGGACAGCATTCATTTTACATAAATATTACAGGCAGAGTGAATGATGATTCTTGTGCAAATGACTCATTGAATGAGGGTTCTCAGAAGAAAACTGTAGAGAAACAATGAAGAAGGTTAGAACTAAGGTAAAATTTGGACAAAGAGGAGGATTCAGCTAATGTTCAGTTTCAACTTGACATCACAGGGCATTCTGGAACAAAATTGCACCCATTTTTCAGATAAGGCAGGTGAATCTTTTGTGTCTCATTATCAGTCAGACATGAACTATATGTCCATGAGTATATGAGTATGGATTTGATGGAAAGCATTTCTAGGCAAGGCATTTCTGCTGAAGGCAATCCTCAGATGAAGGGAGAGATGTCTTAGAACTCACCCTCAAAAAAGTTGCAGGATGGGGCCTACATAGCATCCACTACAAGAAGACAGCATGTTATTCTAGAACAGAAAAGAAATAAGGAATCAGAACATGTAGTTAATATACGGTTAGAAAACTTAGTTTTGCTATTGACAATATCCCAGGGCAGCAATAGGTTTTCCCCAGTAGAAGTTCTATTCCTGATGCTGATGCAGAAAACCATGTTGGTTCCAAAGAAGCCTAAGTCAATTTATTGTGACAGATGTTTAAAGTGAAAGCCCCTCAATTTTACCATTTTAATATACTTATGCAAAAAAAAATTATACCTATGCAAAAAGAAACAATGCCACATGATACTACTGGTAATTATGGGAGTAAAAATAATCTAAACAATACCTATAACTGGTTCTAACATGAGCTCAGAACCCAAGAGAAATTTATTTACTAGAATTTCCTACTAAAAAATCCAAAAAGGGGGTATGGGGAAAACTACATCTGCATAAGGAAATATTAATAAGAATTATACCTATTAAGTTCTAAGTATTGGAGTGTTCTGCCTCTGTTTTCCTCAATGAACTTTATGAATTCAGGTCTAATCTCAAGGTCTTTAATCCACTTTGAATTGACTTTTGTGTAAGGTCTGAAATGCATGATTATCCAATTGTTCCAATATCATTTGTCAAGAGACTGTCTTTGTTCCATTTCAAATTCTTGGCTTCTTTGTCAAAGATTAGTTGACTATATACTTAGGGGGTTGTCACTGAATATTCTATTCTGACCCATTGGTCTGAGAAGCTGTCTTTGTTTCAATACCATGCTGTTTTGATCATTATGGTTTTGTAATAGAGCTTCAAATTTGGTAATTAGATGCTTCCAAGTTTCTTGTTTTTCAATATGGATTTGGCTATCCTAGGACTTTTATGGTTCCCCATGAACTTTATAATTGATTATTCTAAGTCCTTTAATAATGTTGTCTGAATTTGAATAGGGATTGTATTGAATCTATATAGTAGTTTAGCAAAGATGGTCATTTTTATGATATTAGTACTTCCAATCCATGAACATGGACTGTTATTCCATTCCTTTAAATCTTCAATTTATATCTGAAGTGTTTTTAAGTTTTTGTGATATAGGTCTCTCACATCTCTTGTTGGGTTGATTCCTAGGTACGTGATAGTTGTGGATACTATTTTAAATGGAATGGACTTTTTATTGGTTTATCCTCTAAGTCGTTATTTCTGAAAAGGAATGCAACTGTTTTTTGTTTTTTTTTTTGTATTGACTTTGTAGCCAGCCAGTTTGATGTATTGGTTTATTCTGTCTAGGAAATTTTCTGTGGACTCCTTAGGGTCATCAATGTATATGATCATGTCATCTGCAAATAGTTTGATGTTCTCTTTTCTGATTTGGATTTTTTGGATTTTCTTTCCTTGTCTAATGCTATTGGTAGGACTTCTAATACTATATTGAATAAGAGTGGAGACAGTGAGCATCCTTACCTACTGTCTGATCTTGGTGGGATTTTTTATAGATATCTGTTACTATCTTGAGAAATGTTCCTTCCACACCTATTTTGCTGAGGGTTTTTTTTAATCATGAATGGGCTTTGGATTTTAACAAATGTTTTCTGCATCAATTAAAATGCTCGGGTGGTTTTCTTATTCTTCCTTTAGTGATGTGGTGTATGATGTTGATTGATTTGCATATATTGAACCATCCTTGGATCCCTGAGATGAAACCGATTTGATGTATAATGTTTTTGATGTTTTGTTGGATTCTGTTTGCTAAGATTTTGTTGAGGATTTTCGCATCATAATCATCAGTGAGATTGGTCTAGTTTTATTGGTGGTATCTTTGTCAGCTTTGGGAATGAGTGTAATATTAGTGTCATAGAAATTAGGGAGGATTTCCATCTTTACAATATTTTCGAAGAGTCTAAAATCAATGGTAATAACTCCTCTGAATGTTTGATAATACTCATCCATAAACCCATCTGGTCCTGGAGTTTTATTCTTGGGGAGTTTCTTAATTACTATTTCAATTTCCTTACTAGTTATTGGCTTATTAGACTTTCTATTTCCTCTTCATTCAGTATTGGGAGATGATATATTTTTTTTTTCAGAAATCTGTCCATTTCTTCTATGTTCTCTAGCTTAACTGGGTATAATAGTTCATAATAAGTTCTCATGCTATCTTGGATTTTTTTGGATTCTATTGTGATCTCTCCCCCTTTTATAACTGATCTGACTTGAGTACTTTCCCTTTTTTTACCTGTGAGTCTTGCCAGTGGTTTGTTTATCTTGTTTTTTCTCACCCCCTACCAAAACCAACTCCTAATTCTCACCAATGCTTTGGATTATTTTCCTCCTTTCTATATTGTTGATTTCTGCTCTGGTTTTTTATTTTATTTTATTTTATTTTATTTTTCTAGGTTTGCTCATAAACCTTGAGAAACATATGGATGGAAACATGATAGTAGTGAAAGATTTCAATACACCATTATCACCACTACAGAGAACACTAGCAGAGTTATAAAACTCCAAAATTAGAAACTATAAGAACTAGGGCTAATGGATCTATACAAGGCATTTCATCCTCAAGAAGCTGAATACACATTTTTCTCACATGCACATTGAACATTCTTTAGATTAGACCACATTTTAAGTCTATCTTATAATAAACCTAACAAATATAAGGATTATATCAGACCACGATGCCACAGAGATCAAGATTGATTATAAAAAAGATGTGAAAATTATTTTTTATTAATATCTTTATTTAAACATCTTGATTACAAATATAATTGTGATTAGGTTTCAGTCATGTAAAGAACACTTCCCTTTACCAGTTGCAACATTCTCACCACCAATGTCCCAAATCTCCCCTCCTTCCCACCCAACCCCCACCTGTACTCTTGGACAGGCTTTCCAGTTCCTTCATTCATTCACATGGTTATGGTAGTTCTCAGTGTAGTTATTTATATAACTGCACTCACCACTCTGTGTGGTGAGCTTCTTGAAGTGAGCTGGAAGTTCCAGCCTTCCTCTCATTGTCTCTGAGGATTGTTGCAAAAGTGACTGTTATTTTTCTTAAAACCCATAGATGAGTGAGACTATTCTGCATATATCTCTCTCCCTCTGAATTATTTCACTCAGCATGATAGATTCCATGTACATCCATGTATAGGAAAATTTCATGACTTCATCTATCCTGACGACTGCATAATATTCCATTGTGTATATGTACCACAGTTTCTTTTTTTTTTTTTTTTTTTTTTAATTTTTTTTTTATTTAAACACCTTGATTACATACATGATTGTGTTTGGGTTTCAGTCATAAAAGGAACACCACCCATCACCAGTGCAACATTCCCATCACCCAAGTCCCAAATCACCCTCCTCCCCACCCAACCCCCGCCTGTACCCTAAACAGGCTCTACATTTCCCTCATACATTCTCAATATTAGGACAGTTCAAAATGTAGTTATTTCTCTAACTAAACTCATCACTCTTTGTGGTGAGCTTCCTGAGGTGAGCTGGAACTTCCAGCTCTTTTCTCTTTTATGTCTGAAAATTATTATTACAAAGGGGGTGTCTTTCATTTTTCTTAAAACCCATAGATGAGTGAGACCATTCTTGCGTTTTTCTCTCTCTCTCTGACTTATTTCACTCAGCATAATAGATTCCATGTACATCCATGTATAGGAAAATTTCATGACTTCATCTCATCCTGACAGCTGCATAATATTCCATTGTGTATATGTACCACAGTTTCTTTAGCCATTCATCTGTTGAAGGGCATCTTGGTTGTTTCCAGAGTCTTGCTATGGTAAATAGAGCTTCAATGAATATAGGTGTAAGGAAGGGGTTTTTGTATTGTATTTTTGTGTTCCTAGGGTATATTCCTAGGAGTAGGTATAGCTGGATCGTATGGAGCTCGATTTCCAGTTTTTGGAGGAATCTCCATATCGCTTTCCATAAAGGTTGAACTAGACAGCATTCCCACCAGCAGTGGAATAAGAGTTCCTTTCTCTCCACATCCCCCGCCAACACCTGTTTATTCTCATTCTTTGTGATGTGTGCCATTCTCTGGGGTGTGAGGTGGTATCTCATCGTTGTTTTGATTTGCATCTCCCTGATGATTAGTGATGTGGAACATTTTTTCATGTTTCTTTTGGCCATGCGTATTTCTTCTTTGTCAAAGTGTCTGTTCATTTCTTCTCCCCATTTTTTGATGGGGTTAGATGTTTTTTTCTTGTAAAGTTCTGTCAGTGCCTTGTATATTTTGGAGATTAGCCCCTTATCTGATGGGTATTGGGTGAATAGTTTCTCCCACTCAGTGGGTGGCTCTTGTATCCTGGGCACTATTTCCTTTGAGGTGCAGAAGCTTCTCAGCTTAATATATTCCCATCTGTTAATCTCTGCTTTCACTTGCTTGGAGAGTGCAGTTTCCTCCTTGAAGATGCCTGTAATGTCCTGTAGTGTTTTGCCTATGTGCTGTTCTATATATCTTATGGTTTTGGGGCTGATATCGAGGTCTTTAATCCATTTGGATTTTACCTTTGTACATGATGTTAGCTGGGGGTCTAAGTTTAATTTTTTGCAAGTGGCTATCCAATTGTGCCAACACCACTTGTTGAAGAGGCTTTCCCTGCTCCATTTAGGATTTCCTGCTCCTTTATCAAAAATTAGATGGTTGTATCTCTGGGGAACATTTTCTGAGTATTCAAGCCTATTCCACTGATCTGAGGACCTATCCTTATTCCAATACCATGCTGTTTTGATAACTGTTGCTTTGTAGTACAGTTTAAAGTTGGGAAAAGTAATTCCTCCCATATTCTTTTTCCCAATGATTGCTTTAGCTATTCGAGGGTGTTTATTGTTCCAAATGAATTTCAAAAGTGTCTGATCCACTTCTTTGAAGAATGTCATGGGTATCTTAGAGGGATGGCATTAAATCTGTATAATGCCTTGGGGAGTATTGACATTTTGATGATGTTAATCCTGCCAATCCATGAGCAGGGTATGTGTTTCCATTTCCGTGTGTCCTCTCTTATTTCTTGGAGCAGAGTTTTATAGTTTTCTTTGTATAGGTCCTTCACATATTTAGTCAAGTTGATTCCAAGATATTTGAGTTTGTGTGGTACTATTGTGAATGGGGTTGTTTTCTTAATGTCCATTTCTTCTTTATTACTGTTGGTGTATAGAAAGGCCATTGATTTTTGTGTGTTAATTTTGTAGCCTGCCACCTTGCTATATGAGTCTATTGTTTCTAGAAGCTTTTTGATAGAGTCTTTAGGGTTTTCTAAGTAGAGTATCATGTCATCTGCAAACAGTGAGAGCTTGACTTCTTCCTTTCCTATCTGGATTCCCTTGATATCCTTTTCTTGCCTAATCGCTATAGCAAGTACTTCCAGTGCTATGTTGAATAGGAGTGGTGAGAGAGGACAGCCTTGTCTTGTGCCAGAATTTAGAGGGAAGGCTTTCAGTTTTTCTCCATTGAGGATAATATTTGCCACTGGCTTGTGGTAGATGGCCTTCACTATATTGAGAAAGGTTCCCTCCATTCCCATCTTGCTGAGAGTTTTTGATCAAGAATGGGTGTTGGACCTTATCAAATGCTTTCTCTGCATCTATTGATATGATCATGTGGTTTTTATTTTTCTTGTTATTGATGTTGTGTATTATGTTGATAGATTTACGGATGTTAAACCAGCCTTGCATTCCTGGGATGAAACCTACTTGATCGTAGTGGATGATCTTCTTAACGAGGCATTGAATCCTATTTGCCAGGATTTTGTTGAGGATCTTTGCATCTGCATTCATCAGTGATATTGGTCTGTAATTTTCTTTTTTGGTAGCGTCTCTGTCTGGTTTAGGTATCAAGGTGATGTTGGCTTCATAAAAGCTATTTGGAAGTGTTTCTGTTTGTTCAATTTCATGAAAGAGTCTTGCCAAGATTGGCAGTAGTTCCTCTTGGAAAGTTTGATAGAATTCATTAGTGAATCCATCTGGACCTGGGCTTTTGTTTTTCGGCAGACATTTGATTACTGTTTTAATTTCATCAATGGTGATGGGGGTGTTTAGATATGCTACATCCTCTTCCTTCAACCGTGGAAGATTATAAGAGTCCAAGAATTTATCCATTTCTTCCAGGTTCTCATTTTTAGTGGCGTAGAGTTTTTCAAAGTAGTTTCTGATTACCCTTTGAATCTCTGTCATATCAGTAGTGATCTCTCCTTTTTCATTCCTGATACGAGTTATCAAGTTTCTCTCTCTCTCTTTCTTTGTTAGGTTTGCCAGTGGTCTATCAATCTTGTTTATTTTTTCAAAGAACCAACTTCTGCTTTCGTTGATCTTTCGGATTGTTTTTTGAGTTTCCACTTCGTTGATTTCTGCTCTCAGCTTTGTTATTTCCTTCTGTCTTCCTGTTCTTGGGTCCTTTTGTTGAGCATTTTCTAGTTCTATTAGCTGTGTCATTAAGCTACTCAGGTAAGCTCCTTCTTCCTTCCTGATGTGTGCTTGCAAAGCTATAAATTTTCCTCTCAGTACTGCTTTTGCTGTGTCCCATAAGTTCTGAGAGTTTGTGTCTTTATTGTCATTTTTTTCCAGGAACCTTTTTATTTCCTCCTTGATTTCATCTCGGACCCACTGGTTATTGAGCATGAGGCTGTTTAACTTCCAGGTGTTAAAGTGTTTCTTCTGAGTCCCTTTGGAGTTCACAAATAATTTCAGAGCCTTGTGGTCAGCGAAGGTAAGTCTGCAAAATTTCTATCCTCTTGATCTTATGGAGGTATGTTTTATGTGCCAGCATGTAGTCTATCCTGGAGAATGTCCCATGTACATTGGAGAAGAATGTGTATCCAGGTTTCTGGGGATGGAGTGTCCTATATATATCCACTAGGCCTCTTTCTTCCATTTCTCTCCTCAGGTCTAGTATATTCTTGTTGGGTTTCAGTCTGGTTGACCTGTCCAGTGTTGACAAAGCCGTGTTTAGGTCCCCCACAATTATTGTGTTGTTGTTGATATTATTTTTCAGATTTGTCAGCAGTTGTATTAAATATTTTGCTGGCCCCTCATTCGGTGCATATATGTTTAGGAGAGTGAATTCTTCCTGCTCTACGTACCCCTTGATTAATATAAAATGTCCGTCTTTGTCCCTTACAACCTTCCTGAGTATAAAGTTTGCATTATCTGATATTAGTATGGCCACTCCAGCTTTTTTATGGGTGTTGTTTGCTTGGATAACTTTTCTCCAGCCTTTTATTTTGAGTCTATGTTTGTTCTGACTATTCAGGTGCGTTTCTTGTAGGCAGCAGAAGGTTGGATTGAGTTTTTTGATCCATTTAGCCACTCTGTGTCTCTTAACTGGTGCATTTAGTCCATTGACGTTGAGAGAAAGAATTGTCCTGGGATTTAACGCCATCTTTATTTCAAAATTTGGTGTGTCTTTTGGGTAGTCTTGTCTTAGATTAGGTCTTTCAGTTTTTCTCTTAAGACTGGTTTTGTGTCTGTGAAGTTTCTGAGCTGTTTTTTGTCTGTGAAACCATGTATTCTTCCATCAAACCGGAAAGTGAGTTTTGCTGGGTATAGTATTCTGGGTGAAGCATTCATTTCATTCAGTCTTGTCACAATATCCCACCACTGCTTTCTGGCATTGAGCGTTTCTGGTGACAGGTCTGCTGTAAATCTCAGGGAAGCTTGCTTGAACATGATTTCCCCTTTTGATCTTGCTGTTTTCAGAATTCTGTCTCTATCTGTGGGATTTGTCATTGTGACTAGGATGTGTCTTGGGGTGGTTTTTCTGGGGTCTCTTTTGGTTGGTACTCTTCGGGCATGCAGGATTTGATCACATATATTCTTTAGCTCTGGAAGTTTCTCTTTAATGATGTTCTTGACCATTGATTCTTCCTGGAAATTTTCTTCCTGGGTCTCTGGGACTCCAATGATTCTTAAGTTGTTTCTGTTGATCTTATCATAGACTTCTATTTTCGTCTGTTCCCATTCTTTGACTAATTTTTCCATTGTCTGCTCATTTGCTTTAAGTTTTTTGTCCAATCTCTCCTGCTGTATGGAATTGTTATGTATCTCATCTTCCACAGCACCAAGTCTATTCTCAGCTTCTGATACCCTGTCCCAGAGCTTATCCATTTTGTCATTCACTTCGTTTACTGAGTTTTTCAGGCCTGTTAGTTGACATGTTATTTCAGTTTGGAGTTTTGTCATTTCTGCCTTCATATTTTCTTGGTTCTTATTAGTGTTCTGTTCAACTCGATCCATGGTTTCTTGGAGTCTGTTGAGCACCTTCCATATTGCTAGTCTAAAGTCCTTATCTGAGAGGTTGATTAGTTGTTCAGTCATTATCTGGTCCTCAGAATTGTCATCTTCATTCTCTATGTCTGATGCTGGCCTGCGCTGTTTCCCCATTGTCACATTTGTATTGTGGGTTTTTCTACGTGTTGTAGTGGTATTCATTGTCTATATGATGTAGGCAGCACACTCCTCTGGCTCCTCCCTTTCTGGATGGGCTGACTTGCCTCTAAGGGAGGGGAGTCCTCCGTGGATGAAGCCTCACACTGGGTCAAATCTTAGGCCCGAGCATGTAACAGAGAAGACAGTCCAGAGAGAAATGTTTGCTTCTGTGATATAGCGCCGTTCTTAGTGTGATTTTTCCTTCTTGTTGCAATGGAGTTCTTTCCTTAGAAAGAGTGCACGGCCGCGTAGCGAAGCGGAGCGGCCGTGCTCCTCTGAGCCTCTTTTTGCCCCACTCGCAAGAGTTTCACGCAAGAGGACAGTAGACAGACATAGACAGGTCACACTCACAGTCTTTCACAGCTGAGCCCCACTGGGCCGGTGTACTTTCGCGGATATACCACAGTTTCTTTAGCCATTCGTCTGTTGAAGGGCATCTTGGTTGTTTCCAGAGTCTGGCTATTGTAAATAACGCTGGAATAAATATAGGTGTGAGGAAGGGGTTTTTGTATTGTATTCTTGTGTTCTTAGGGTATATCCCTAGGAGTGGAATAGCTGGGTCGAATGGAAGCTGAATTTCCAATTTTTGAAGGAATCTCCATATCGCTTTCCATAGAGGTTGGACTAGATGGCATTCCCACCAGGAGTGGGTAAGAGTTCCTTTCTCTCCACATCCCCACCAGCACTGATTGTTCTCATTATTTGTGATGTGTGCCAATCTCTGTGGTGTGAGGTGGTATCTCATCGTTGTGTTGATTTGCATCTCCCTGATGATTAGTGATGAGGAGCATTTTTTCATGTGCCTTTTGGCCATTTGTATTTTTTTTTATCAAAGTGTCTGTTCATTTCTTCTCCCCATTTTTTGATGAGATTAGATGAGTTTTTTTTTTTTCTTGTAAAGTTCTGTCAGTGCCCTGTATATTTTGGATATTAGCCCCTTATTTGATGGGTATTGGGTAAACAATTTCTCCCACATGGTGGGTGGCTCTTGTATTCTGGGCACTGTTTTTTTTTTTTTTGAGGTAGATAAGCTTCTCAACTTAATGTATTCCCATCTGTTTATCTCTGCTTCCACTTGTTTGGAGAGGTTTCCTCCCTGAAGATGCCTTTAGTCTCAATATCATGGAGTGTTATACCTACGTGTTGTTCTATATATCTTATGGTATCAGGTCTGATATCAAGGTCTTTAATCCATTTGGATTTAACCTTCGTACATGATGTTAACTGAGGGTATATGTTTGCTTTTTTTCAAGTGGCTAACCAGTTCTGCCAGCATCACGTGTTGAAGAGGTTTTCCCTGCTCCACTTAGGATTTCTTGCTCCTTTGTCAAAAATTAGGTGCTTGTATGTCTGGGGAACATTGTCTGAGAACTCAAGCCTATTTCACTGATATGAAGGACTGTCTTTATTCTAATTCCATGCTATTTTGATAACTATTGCTCTGTAGTACAGTTTAAAGTTGGGGAAAGTAATGTCCCCCATTTTCCTTTTCCCTAGGAGTGCTTTAGCTATTCGAGGGTGTTTATTGTTCCAGATGAACTTCATAAGTGTTTGATCCACTTCTTTGAAGAATGTCATGGGTATTTTTAAGGGGATCACATTAAATCTGTATAATGCGTTGGGGAGTATTGCCATTTTAATTATGTTAATCCTGCCAATCCACGAGCAGGGTATGTGCTTCCATTTCCGCGAATCTTCTCTTATTTCTTGGAGCAGGGCTTTGTAGTTTTCTTTGTATAGGTCCTACATGTCTTTGGTCAAGTTGACTCCAAAATATTTGAATTTGTGTGTCACTAATGTGAATGGGATTGCCTTCTTAAAGTCCATCTCTTCCTTATCATTATTGGTGTATAGAAAGGCCATTGATTTCTCTGTGTTAATTTTGTAGCCTGCCACCTTGCTATATGAATATATTGTTTCTAGAAGCTTTTTGGTAGAGTCTTTAGGGTTTTCTAGGTAGAGTATCACGTCATTTGCAAACAGTGAGAGCTTGACTTCTTCCTTTCCTATCTGGATTTTCTTAATATCTTTTTCTTGCCTGATCGCTATAGCAAGTACTACCAGTACTATGTTGAAGAGGAGTGGTGAGAGCGGACAGCCTTGTCTTGTACCAAAATTTAGAGGAAAGGCTTTTAGTTTTTCTCCATTGAGGATAATATTTGCCATTGGCTTGTGGTAGATAGCTTTAACTAGATTGAGAAAGGTTCCTTTTATTCCTATTTTTCTGAGACTTTTGATCAAGAATGGGTGTTGGACCTTATCAAATGTTTTCTCTGTGTCTATTGATATGTTCATGTGATTTTTATTTTTTTGTTGTCGTTCATGTTGTGTATGATGTTGATAGATTTACAGTTGTTAAACCATGCTTGCATTCCTGGGAAGAAACCTACTTGGTTGTAGTGTATGATCTTCTTGATGATGCATTGGGTCCTATTTGCCAGGATTTTGTTGAAGATCTTTGCATCAGCATTCATCAGGGATATTGTTCTGTAACTTTTTTTTTTCGCAGTGTCTCTGTCTGGTTTTGGTATCAAGGTGATGTTGGCTTCATAAAAATTTTTGGGAGTGTTCCCTTTTTTTCGATTTCATTGAAGAGCCTGGCTAGGATTGGTAGTAGCTCCTCTTGAAAGGTTTGAAAGAATTCATTAGTAAATCCATCTGGGCCTGGGCTTTTCTTTTTGGGCAGATGTTTGATTACAGTTTCAATTTCCTCAGTAGCGATGGGGGTGTTTAGATATGCTACATCCTCCTCACTTAACTGTGGAAGGTTATAAGTGTCCAAGAATTTATCCATTTTTTCTAGATTCTCATGTTTAGTAGCATAAAGTTTCTCAAAGTAGTCTCTGATTACCCTTTGGATCTCTGCAATATCTGTCGTGATCTCCCCGTTTTCATTTCTAATACGGGTTATCAGGTTTCTCTCTCTCTCTTTCTTTGTGAATATTGCCAATGGTCTATCAATCTTGTTTATTTTTTCAAAGAACCAACTTCTGTTTTTGTTGATCTTTCGGATTCTTTTTTGGGTTTCTACTTCATTGATTTCTGCTTTCAGCTTTGTTATTTCCTTCTGTCTCCCTATTTTTGGTTCCTTTTGTTGGTCATTTTCTAATTTTATGAGATGCAACATTAAGTTATTCAGGTATGCCCCTTCTTCCTTCCTAATGTGTGCTTGCAAAGCTATAAATTTTCCTCTCAGGACAGCTTTTACTGTGTCCCATAGATTCTGGCAGTTTGTGTCTTCATTATCATTTGTTTCCAGGAAAGTTTTGATTTCCTTTTTTATTTCATCTTGGACCCACTGATTGTTCAGTAGCAGGCTCTTTAATTTCCAATTGTTAAAGTTTTTCTTCTGTGTCCCTTTGTAGTTCACATCTAATTTCAGAGCCTTGTGGTCAGCAAAGGTAGCCTGCAAGATTTCTATCCTCTTGATTTTATGAAGGTATGTTTTATGTGTCAGCATGTAGTCTATCCTAGAGAATAACCCATATACATTGTAGAAGAATGTATATCCAGGTTTTTGGGGGTGGAGTGTCCTGTATATATCTACTAGTCCTCTTTCTTCAATTTTTCTTTTTAGGGCTAGTATGTTTTTGTTGGGTTTCAGTCTGGTTTATCTATCAAGTGTTGATAGGGCCATGGTGAGGTCTCCCACAATTATTGTGTTATTATTGATGTCTTCTTTCAGATTTGTCAATAATTGTATTAGTTTGCTGGTCCTTCATTACGTGCATATATGTTTAATAGTCTGATTTCTTCCTGTTGCACATATCCCTTGATTAGTACATAGTGTCCATCTTTGTCCCTTACCACTTTTCTCAGTATAAAGTTGGTATCATCAGATATGGCCACCACAGCTTTTTTAAGGGTGATATTTGCTTGGATGATTTTCCTCCAGCCTTTTATTTTGAGTCTATGTTTGTTCTGATTATTCAGGTGTGTTTCTTGTAGGCAGCAGAAGGATAGTTTCATCTTTTTGACCCATTTTGTCACTTTGTGTCTTTAAATTGGTGAATTTAGTCCATTGACATTGAGAGAGATGATTGTCATAGGATTTAATTTCATCTTTGTAGATAAGTTTGCTGTGTTTGTTGGTCTCTCTTGTATTAAAGTAGACCTTTCAGTTTTTCCTTTAAGGTGGTTTTTTATCTGTGAAGTTTCTGAGCTGTTGTTTATCCATGAAGCTATATATCCTTCCTTCAAACCTGAAAGTGAGTCGGGCTGGGTGCAGTATTCTCAGTGAGGCATCCATTTTATTCAGTCTTGTCACTATATCCCACCACTGTCTTCTGTCCTTGAGAGTTTCTTGTGACATGTGTGCTGTGAGTCTTAAGGATGCTCCTTTGAATGTAATTTCCCTTTTTGATCTTGCTGCTTTCAGTATTCTATCTCTATGTGTGAGATTTGTCATTGTAACGAGTATGTGTCTTGGGGTGTTTTTCTTTTGGTCTCTTTTAGCTGGTACTCTTCAGGCATGCAGGATTTGATTGCATGTAGTCTTTAACTCTGGGAGTATCTCTTTGATGATGTCTTTGACAGTTGATTCTTCCTGGGGATTTCCTACCTGGGCCTCTGGGACTCCAATGATTCTTATGTTGTTTCTATTGATTTTATCAAAGACTTCTATTTTCATCTGTTCACATTCCTTGAGTACTTTTTCCATTGCTTGATCGCTTGTCTTAAGGTTCTTTTTCAATTTCTTCCACTGTGTTGAATTTTTCTGCATCTCATCCTCCAGCATGTTAATTCTGTCCTTAGCTATTGTTACCCTGCTGGCAAGGCCATCCACTGAGTTTTTCAGTTGTGCTATCATGTTTTTCAGATCTGTTATTTCAGTTTGGAGTTTTCTGATTCCGGTCTTTGTGTTCTGTTCAGATCAATCTATGCTTTCTTTTAGTACTATGAACATCTTCCATTTTTCTATTCTAAGCTCCTTATCTGAGAGGTTAATCAGATGGTTGGAATGTTTTTGGTCATCCAAGCTATTGTCTCCATTCTCTGTGCATGGTGTTTGCCTGCGAGTTTTCCCCATTGTCAAGCTTTTAGTGTAATTTTTTCTGTGTGTTGTGGTGGGGTTTATTGGTTAGAAAGAGTGTGTGGTGGCCGCGCTCTTCTGGGGCCTTTAGGTGACAGTTTTTTGGGGAATTCGCTTTCCAGGCCTCTGAGGAGAGCTTCAAGAATTCAGGAAAAACAGAGAAGCTCAGGAGAGTTCCCTTCAGGTCCTCAGGGTCCTCAGAAGAAGCACAGCAGGGCGGAGTCTCCACAGGTAGAGTGATAGATAGGCACTCTGCCTGGCAACCCCCACAGCCAGCCAGTTCTTACTCAGTCACTCACTCACTGGGCAGTTTCAGAATGCAGTTTTTTGGGGGTCCATTTCCCAGGCCTCGAAGGAGAGCTTCAAGAATTCAGGAAAGACAGAGAAGCTCAGGAGAGAGTTCCCTTCAGGTCCTCAGGGTCCTCAGAAGACGAAAAAAATTTAATACCTGGAGACTAAACAACATGTTGCTCAACAATAGCTAGATCAAAGGAAAACCAAGGAAGAAATAATGAGATTCCGTGAGATTAATGATACTAAAGAAATAAATTATATCTGTGAGATACAGAAAAAGCAGTAATTAGGGGAAAACTCATAGCAATAAGTACCTATGGTAGAAAAGAAGAAAAAGACAAAACAAACAACCTAAAGGAACACCTTAAATATCTGTAAAACCTATAACAAAGGAACCAAACACAAGCAGAAGAAAAGAAATAATAAAAACCTGGGCCGGAGAGATAGCATGGAGGTAAAGCGTTTGCCTTGCATGCAGAAGGATGGTGGTTTGAATCCCGGCATCCCATATGGTCCCCTGAGACTGCTAGGAGTGATTTCTGAGCATAGAGCCAGGAGTAACCCCTGAGCACTGCGGAGTGTGACCCCAAAACCAAAAATAAATATTAATAATAAAATTCAGAGCAGTGTTAATTTTTCAAGCAATTTGTGGGCTATTTATATATAGCAGTATTTTGCTGGGGATAGAACCTCGGTCAACCGCTTTAGAGGCAAATGCCCTACCTGCTGTGCTGTTGCTCAGAACCATGCTTACCTTAATACCTTTAATGTGATATTAGATACTACTAGAGAGTTTATAAATTTTGTAGCCCTCTAGTGGTCTCACTAAGGGCTTGACAGAGTTAAATTGGGAAACAATTCTTTAAACACTCTCTTGAACTCATTTAATTAGCACAATTGCCATTAAATTTCCTGTATATTATCTTTAAGTATATTCTTGTATTTGGCCTTTATGGTTTGAAATATTCTCTCCCTCTGACCACAGGCTAAAATGTGATGTAGAGAGAACATCTTTCCCAATTCACATGCTGACACATCCCCAAAGAGATAGTATTGTAAAGTGTTTGGGTTTTGAAGCCTTTGTCCTTCTGAATGGAATTAGTATCTTTGTCAAAGAGACCTCATAGAGATCCTTCATCTCTCTGCTATGTGAAAACACACACACAAAAGGCAATAACTTGAAGCAGGAAGTGAACCTTCACCAGATAATGTAGCTATATGCTTTGATCTGAACTTCTCAATTTCCAGAACTGTGAGAAAAAAAATGTTTGTAGTAAACCACTAATTCTATAGTACTTGCATTGTTGCAGTCTGAGTAGATGAGGTTTCTTGATGTTAAATACAAGATTAACCCACAAGTTTCATCCACATAGTAGCAAACTGCATGATTTAGTCTTTCTTTATAGCTATTTTTTTTTGGGAGGGGTCACACCCAGCTGTGCTCAGGGGTTACTCCTGGCTGTCTGCTCAGAAATAGCTCCTGGCAGGCACGGGAGACCATATGGGACACCGGGATTCGAACCAACCACCTTTGGTCCTGGATCGGCTGCTTGCAAGGCAAACGCTGCTGTGCTATCTCTCTGGGCCCTTTTATAGCTATTATTATCTATCTATCTATCTATCTATCTATCTATCTATCTATCTATCTATCTATCTATCTATTTGCATAGTTTCTTTATCCAGTCTTGTTCTTGAACATTTGGGTTATGTCTAGATTTTGGCTATTGTAAGTAGTGCTTAAATGAACAATAAGTATAAATGTACTTTTGAGAAGAGTTTTTTTGGCTCTTGAGAAAAAATGGTGGAGGGAAATAGGCACTATAGTGGAGGGAAACAGACACTATGATGGAAGGTTTGATGTTAGAATACTGTACGTATAAAATCCTGCCATTGACAGTACTGTAAAAATAATAATGGGGACCAAAATAAAATTATTTTAGGTAAAGATCTCTTATGTTTATGCAGGTTTTGTATGTTGAGGTATTAGCTTTATTTTTATAGGATTCCTTTTCAGAAATGCTTATACAGGAAACAGTCTTGAAAGAGATAGAGGTTCTCTATGCAATAAGAGATAGATTGCCTACTATTCAAATATAAAACAGATAATATTTTTGGGAAAGAGGTTGAACAGGTTTGCTTATAGTCCCCCATTTAAAAAAAATAAAATTGGATTACTTTAGCCACTAGTTTTCAACTATACTATAAAGCTACTGTGTGTGTGTGTGTGTGTGTGTGTGTGTGTGTGTGTGTGTGTGTGTGTGTGTGTGTGTGAAAGGTTGCTCGATAATACTGGGGGACAAAAAGGAATTGCCACAAACCTGAAATCGACTCTGGTCACCTTTGCTTTGAGTAATAATTTGTCTTACCTAGATGTATGGCCTTTTGCCATCAACTATGAAGCAGTAATCATGTAATTATTAATTTGCAATTAAAGTGTAATTTGAGTTAATATTTTAAGAGTTTGACCATTTATTATTAAGAAATCAAATTTCTTCAGGGTAACTGGCTATGAAGTAGAAACATTTTTAGTTTTGAGAGAAATAAAATTGAGATCTTTCATCATAGTATAAAATTAATTATTAATTTTTATTATTATTTTATGGTCATAAATTTCTTAGTGATGTTATGATTAATGATTAAAGTAGATCAACATGGAAACCAATCAGTCATGGTATAATATTTATTTTATTTTTCCGTGTGTGTGTGTGTGTGTGTCTGTGTGTGTGTGTGTCTGTGTGTGTCTGTGTGCGTATGTGTTTTAGGGACCAGCTCAGAAAGATATTTAGTTGTTCATTCTGGCACCCACAGGTTTCCTTTTCCTTGTTCTTTTTCTCCTCCTTCTCCTCTTTTTTATTATTTTATTCTTTATGTTTTATATTTCTTACATCATGTTAAAGGTAGTTATATTCTTCAACTTCTAAGAATATAACAACTAACCTAAAATCTTGTTTTCTATTTTGTGAATTAGCATGAGTAAGAGCAACTAAGGAATGAATATATATCAAAACTATATATATGTTATATATATATGAGATGACATAGCTCATAACTCAGAGGTCATTGGTTCTGTTATAGACCTCACTCAGTCTGGCCAGGGAATTACCAACTCCACTTTCAATGCAGAGTTATCTTCACTTTCTTTGCCACAGCTGTTTGCCTTTTTTCTCCCAGTTACTTCAGTCAGTAACTGGGAGAGGAAAATAAGGAGAAGGGAAGGATATCAGGGGTATCACATGAATCTCTGGTTGTACCAGGTAGAGTTGAGGAGATAAATAGAGCCCACTTTTAACATAATTTGATTAATATTCCTTTCCACTTACCTCATAGTGACTTTAGTAGTGAAGGAACCTATATTTAAGATATTTTCTTCATATTGCATATTTACTTGAAAAGCTCTTTAACCAATTATGTCCACTTATATAGCAGAGTGTGACAGAGGGAGGGAAGTAATGAAGTAATTAGTGACTCAAAAAATATGCAATTCTCATGTTCTTCATAACATGAGTTGTAGTAATCTGATTCTGTTTGGTAATGTCTCAATGAACCAATCCAATGTGTTGTATGGAAACTGAAAGATATCCATTTGAATTTTGTACTGTTATTTTATCATTACTTAAAATAATTTGATATATTTTAATACTAATAAATTATTAAAATATTTCTGGTGATTAAGGACAAATAATAACTATTACAAAACCAGAGGTTTTTGAGATGCTTATTTGTACATCGTTTGCTCTGTATGACCTTGGTTAAGTAATTTTTGTTGCAAAACTACCTGATTTGAATAGTTTGGGAAACTCATTTCTGGTTTCATAGTTAATATATGCAGTGGTTTTATAGGTCCTGAGAGATTGTCTTTGTTCAATATACAGATGTGTTTGAATTTTATATTTTGAGATATATTACTCACCTATTTATACAATATTCAAATAAGTCCCATTCCATAGCAACCTATCCCAACTAAATTGCCCAACATTTTATCATTAGACCAAATAGTTTTATAGAAGCCTTTTAATATTCATAGCAAACCTTACACATATAACCTCAGCATTTTATTGGAATGTATCCTTGGAGACCTTAATCGAGTGGAGGATTAGTACATGAGACAGTACAAGCATGCAGCTGACCCAGGTTTGAGCCCCAGCACTACATTGTCAAGAGTCACACCTGAGTACAGAGCAAGAAATAGCCACAGGTATGTCTCAACTGCCTTCCCACATAAAAAGAATTTGACATATTAAGTAGGCAAAAATAAGATCAAAGAATGAAATTGTTGGTTGAGGAATTTAAAATCAATTTAATACTTGGTCTCTTAAACCATGGGTTTTAACTCCATATGAGATTGTTGTATAACCAAAAATAATGTTTTGAAATTAATTTTTGTGATTTATTATCAGTTAATATTTTATTTTTATACCTGTTATATATAAAATTTACATAAAATTTCTTGGGTGAAAAGGACTCAGAAAATGTTTAAGTCCAGATCTAATGGCATTTCAGGAAATGTTTGCAATGGACAATTTCTGCAGTCTTTATACACAGAAGCAATTTCATTATATTCTCAGAAATAGAAACTACAGAGACAACAGTCACTGGTGTCAGCAATACAATTAAAAGCCAACAACACAAGAAAGTCAAGCTACAACAATATTAAGACAAAAGCAAGTTCAAATCAAAACTCTATATGTGTAGGGAAAAATTAATCAAATTTGTAACAAAGAAAAAAACTTTAAATTAAACTATTTAGAATTTATTACAATTAAGCATATGTAATTTTTATTATCAAAACCATCCAATGGCGAACCCAAAGGAAAGATGATGATTTAGATGCATCTATTGGAAATAAAATGATTATTACATGGTTTAACTCTAGTGAGGGAAGGAGGAAACAAAATAAATCCTCAGTATATTTAAGGAAGGAAGCTACAAAAATAAAAGCATAAAATAATAATTAAAAATTGTGGATGGGGACAGAGAGGTAGCATGGAGGTAGGGCATTTGCCTTGCATGCAAATGGATGGTGGTTTGAATCCCGGCATCCCATATGGTCCCCCAAGCCTACCAGGAGTGATTTCTGCACATAGAGCCAGGAATAACCACTGAGCTCTGCCTGGTGTGACCCAACTGCCCCCACCCCCCAAATTATGGGACTAGAGTTATAATACAGCTGGTAGGGCACTTTCCTTGTATGTGGCTAAATTGTGGCATCCCATATGGTCTCCTGAGACCTCCAGAAGTAATTCCTGAGTGCAGAACAGGAGTAACCTCTGAGCATTGCAGGGTATGATTCCCCCATATTAAACAAATAAAAATTAAACAAAGCCCTTCAGAACGTGTTACCACATGGTTCTTACACTTTATGGGTCCTCTGAGCACCACTGGGATTGACATTTGAGAACCACTGAGCATGATCCCCAAACAAAACATAACACACAAAAATTCCAAACAAAAATCTTTCAGCTAGGAATAAAGGAAATGCCTTAACTTGTAAATACTATTTATTAATCTTAATTGATCTTACTTGTGACGCATATGACTATTTTCATTAGAGTCACAATAAATTTGTTATGTCTGCTTCTTATCAAAATAATGATATGAGTCGCCATGTCTGCATGTGGTTAGCTCCATATACTCAATCTATTCTTGAGAGAAATGTAAACTAACCTGTGAAAAGTTATAGGTACATCAGACATACAGCTGAAAGCTGGCAATCTTGGAGGAGAGGGCTGGCTAAGACCCTGCCCTGCCAAAGTCACACCTGCTGCACCTATTACCTACCATTGCCATTTTACAATGTCCTGGCTTCACCATTCATCTATGATACCAATTTGACCAAAATTCCAGGTATACCAGTATTTTGTTGACATCTCCAGGACTATTTTGCTGAATGTGGGCATCTCTCCCACCCCAACATGCCTTCTCATTCTTCTGAAAGGCCTGGCAGCCAAAAACATTCACTACAAAAACCACAGTAACAGCAATAGTGCTTAGAATTTCTGTACCATGAGGACACATTCATGGCAGCAAGACAAGTTTTTTAAAATGCTGTCATCCCATAGGAACACACCAATTTAGACACCAATGTGTATCTAAAGCTACTTAATATTAAGAAACAAAAGAATAGAATGATTAATTAGCAACAAGAGCTTACTAAACCTGACTTAAAAAAAAAAACGATTTCATTGCGAGATACAATAATTTTCACAAATTTTCTTGTTGCTGTACTTTTTTCCCTTTCATTTTTACTTATTTTTTGAATAAAATGGCTCCCACTTAGCTAGAAACAAATGTATTATTACCAACTATGCCAACTATAAAATAAAGTAATTTATACATAAAAATAATGGTTCAATAGGATTTTTCATAGTATACATGAAATAGTATCATTAAAATAAACAGAAAAGGAATAAATATTGGAAATAGAGTCAAAATATCATTATGGGTGATTTTTATTTTTCTACCTACAAAATTTAAGATAATATCTAATAAAATTATCTAAACTAATATAAAACTCAAAGTAGAGGGAAATGATCGGGATCAATGTTTTGCCTACAAATTAATCACATTAAAAGTGATTGAATAAAATACCACAATGGTATTAAATCACTAATTATTTTGTTGTTGTTGCTTTTTGGGCCACACCCTGTAATGCTCAGTGTTACTCAGTGGTTACTCAGAAATCGCTTCTGGCTCCGGGGACCATATGTGACGCTAAGGGAGGGAACTAAGGTCTGTCTTAGACCGGCCACGTGAAAGGCAAAAGCTCTACTGTTGAATTGCTCTGGGCCCAACATCACATAAAATACTTTAAAGTAAATTTTATAAGATATGTGCAAAGCTTGTATTAGAACTATAAACTGATGAAATCAAGCAAAATGCATTTGTCAAATGGAGAGATATAATCTTGTTCCTAATAGGAAGATCCAAAATTAAATAATTATCCAAAAATCTTGATTTTTATCTCTAAAATTACAGCCATTCCAGTCTCAAATCTCAAAAGTTTCTTATGAAAGTTGAAAATTTGAAGTCCATAAAATGAGCAAGTATTGCTAATATTGGAGGTAGAGAATAAATTTTAGTGGATGATTAATCTCTTTGAATAGCAAAATGCAGTATAAAACTACATGTAATTGTTATTTCCCGTGGTGTAAAAAATTGTGTATTCTAAAATATGGCATCATCAAAGAGCAGTTTATGATCTAATGTGGTTTCTGAGAAATAGTGGAGGAGTCCAGGAGTGGCTTTGCTGGCTCAGGATCTCCTAGCACTTATAGACAAGGTGTCAGCCATCTGATCTATAGTCACTGACAAGGGCTAGAGAATCCATTTCCAAACTCATTCCTGGGATATGGTAAAAAAAGAAAACTAGATTTTTTTGTTTTTGTCACTCTGTAGGCTTTTTCCTCAGTAGCGCTGCTTATAAGTGATGGTTTCTGGTTTCCCAAAACAAGTAGAGGGAGAAAAAAAAAAAGAAACCCAAGACAGTAGTGAATATAGTAGTGACTATACTCTGTTAGTCACACTATGCCCTTAGTTGATGGAAGCAGACTGAAAGTGTAAAGACCCCAAGGTAGGAATCACAGGCAGTTTTCTTAGTAGTTGCCCATCACACACTAAGCCTAAATACAGTGTGGCATTGACACAGACAGGGGCAAAAAGACTAACAGTTAGGCAAAGAGATCCTGTGTGTATATGAGAATTTGGTTTATGTTAAAGTATCTGTTCAAATCAGTGAGAAGAATTGACAATTCAAAAACAAATTCATTTCTTAAAAATAGATTATTATAATAATATGTTATATTATATATTATATACATTATATAATAATATATTATAATAATAATATTAGATTCACACTTCTTTTTTTTTTTTGTTTGTTTTTTTTTGGGCCACACCCGGCGGTGCTCAGGGGTTACTCCTGGCTGTCTGCTCAGAAATAGCTCCTGGCAGGCACAGGGGACCATATGGGACACCGGGATTCGAACCAACCACCTTTGGTCCTGGATTGGCTGCTTGCAAGGCAAACGCCACTGTGCTATCTCTCCAGGCCCTAGATTCACACTTCTAACAGGTAACTTTCAGAAAAAAATAAAAGCCAAGAATATTGATTCACCTTGACTATAGACTTTAACATTTTGGGTTAAAGTTTGCTGCAGACTCAATGGCTACATTCCTGCAAGCATGGAAAACAGAGATCCCATCCATATATATGAAGGTGTTTTGATGGAACACACAGGTTATTTGACTTTTACAAGCTGACTAGTTGCTTGTGAATATCATCATCATCATCATCATCATCTTCTTTTTTTTCTTCTTTTTCTTCTCTTCCTCCTCTCCTCTTCTCCTCCTCCTCCTCTTCCTCCTCCTTTTTTCTCCTCCTCCTTCTCTTCTTCCTTCTTTTTTCTCTTACTCCTTTTTCTTTCTTCTTGCTCTGCACTCAGGGATCACTCCAGGTGGGCTCAGGGACCATATGTGGTTCCAGGGATCAAACCTAGATCTGCTGACTGCACAAAAAGTACCCTATTCACTAGCCATTAGTGATCCTCACATGCTTGTATCAAGGCCAATCAATAAGTGGCACAAAGAAGTTTCAGAGATGTCAGGAAAAAGTTGGCACCATGGATGGGGCTGGCATGCTCTGGGCCATGTCTGAGAAAAGCTAAGATTGATGGTACAATCAGAATGAATTTCTTTACCGCCTGTGTTGACTGTGGTCACTGTGTTCTTACACAAAGTGATTCCCTTTTAAATTTGGGTCCATAGGTCTTAGGAAGCAAAGTATGAACTTGTGACATTACAAGGCTACCTTGTACCACTTTAGTCAACTCTAGTCAAGTGTGGGTTCAATATAAATGTCTCACCACCCGTGCTTTCATTATCCCCTAGGCATCCAAATACTTGTTGTTTATGGTTTTGCCTCTCCTTTGGGATTGTCTGTTGACTAGAAGAAAAAGCAAAAAGTTTGGAGAGATAGTATAGTGATCAGGATGCTTTCCTTACATGTATTGACCTAGGTTCAATACCCAGCACTACATATGATCTTCTGGGCACTGCCAAGAGTGATTCCTGAGAAGAAAGCCAAGAGTAAGCACTGAGCATAGCTGGTTGTGGACCCAAAATAAACAATAAACAAAAAAATAGAAGGGAAAGAGAAAATAGAGTAAGTAGAAAAGTCAGGTTATATGTGTCCTTATAAACTGTAAATGTTGCATATAAAATATGAACAATTTAATAGAATATTATACTTATACATTATGAATAGTTATATATTTAGAGACTGAACTCAAAACAGAGCTAACAGCACTCTCTCTTTTTCTTTTTTTTGGGTCACACCCGGCAGCGCTCAGGGGTTACTCCTGGCTCTACACTCAGAAATCGCTCCTGGCAGGCTCAGGGGACCATATGTGATGCCAGGATTTGAACCACCCTGAATGCAATGCAAATGCCTTACCTCCATGCTATCTTTCCAGCCCCTAACAGCACTCTTTTCTCCCAACATGCTTTTCCCCATGGAACTCTCCATTCATGCTGACCCATCTCAACCTGCAGCCTCTCTCTGGAGAAAATAAGCAGTTTCTTTCTCTACTTCGGTGAGCAAATCAGGCCTGTCTGCTCTCCAGGAGTGGAACAGGAGTATGTGTGCTCCTCATGCCAGTTGTCATGGTTGTCATGGTTCCTGTGTATATGATCCTAAGGTGGGAGAGCAATGAAGACAATGTAGCAGGGGTGGCTGTGGCTGTGATAATTTCCAAAGAAAGTACCATAAGGGGAAAGTTTCTTTGGTTGTCTTTGGAGAATAGTTGTTCTAGTTGAGGGTGAACACTATTCCCAATAGAAATGTTTTCATTTTAGCATTTAGATTACATGAGAAATATTTTTTTTGTTTTGTTTTTAATTTTTTTTAATTTTTTTTTATTTAAACACCTTGATTACATACATGATTGTGTTTGGGTTTCAGTCATAAAAGGAACACCACCCATCACCAGTGCAACATTCCCATCACCCAAGTCCCAAATCTCCCTCCTCCCCACCCAACCCCCGCCTGTACCCTAAACAGGCTCTACATTTCCCTCATACATTCTCAATATTAGGACAGTTCAAAATGTAGTTATTTCTCTAACTAAACTCATCACTCTTTGTGGTGAGCTTCCTGAGGTGAGCTGGAACTTCCAGCTCTTTTCTCTTTTGTGTCTGAAAATTATTATTACAAGGGTGTCTTTCATTTTTCTTAAAACCCATAGATGAGTGAGACCATTCTGTGTTTTTCTCTCTCTCTCTGACTTATTTCACTCAGCATAATAGATTCCATGTACATCCATGTATAGGAAAATTTCATGACTTCATCTCTCCTGACAGCTGCATAATATTCCATTGTGTATATGTACCACAGTTTCTTTAGCCATTCGTCTGTTGAAGGGCATCTTGGTTGTTTCCAGAGTCTTGCTATGGTAAATAGAGCTGCAATGAATATAGGTGTAAGGAAGGGGTTTTTGTATTGTATTTTTGTGTTCCTAGGGTATATTCCTAGGAGTGGTATAGCTGGATCGTATGGGAGCTCGATTTCCAGTTTTTGGAGGAATCTCCATATTGCTTTCCATAAAGGTTGAACTAGACAGCATTCCCACCAGCAGTGGATAAGAGTTCCTTTCTCTCCACATCCCCGCCAACACTGTTTATTCTCATTCTTTGTGATGTGTGCCATTCTCTGGGGTGTGAGGTGGTATCTCATCGTTGTTTTGATTTGCATCTCCCTGATGATTAGTGATGTGGAACATTTTTTCATGTGTCTTTTGGCCATGCGTATTTCTTCTTTGTCAAAGTGTCTGTTCATTTCTTCTCCCCATTTTTTGATGGGGTTAGATGTTTTTTTCTTGTAAAGTTCTGTCAGTGCCTTGTATATTTTGGAGATTAGCCCCTTATCTGATGGGTATTGGGTGAATAGTTTCTCCCACTCAGTGGGTGGCTCTTGTATCCTGGGCACTATTTCCTTTGAGGTGCAGAAGCTTCTCAGCTTAATATATTCCCATCTGTTAATCTCTGCTTTCACTTGCTTGGAGAGTGCAGTTTCCTCCTTGAAGATGCCTGTAATGTCCTGTAGTGTTTTGCCTATGTGCTGTTCTATATATCTTATGGTTTTGGGGCTGATATCGAGGTCTTTAATCCATTTGGATTTTACCTTTGTACATGATGTTAGCTGGGGGTCTAAGTTTAATTTTTTGCAAGTGGCTATCCAATTGTGCCAACACCACTTGTTGAAGAGGCTTTCCCTGCTCCATTTAGGATTTCCTGCTCCTTTATCAAAAATTAGATGGTTGTATCTCTGGGGAACATTTTCTGAGTATTCAAGCCTATTCCACTGATCTGAGGACCTATCCTTATTCCAATACCATGCTGTTTTGATAATTGTTGCTTTGTAGTACAGTTTAAAGTTGGGAAAAGTAATTCCTCCCACATTCTTTTTCCCAATGATTGCTTTAGCTATTCGAGGGTGTTTATTGTTCCAAATGAATTTCTAAAGTGTCTGATCCACTTCTTTGAAGAATGTCATGGGTATCTTTAGAGGGATGGCATTAAATCTGTATAATGCCTTGGGGAGTATTGACATTTTGATGATGTTAATCCTGCCAATCCATGAGCAGGGTATGTGCTTCCATTTCCGTGTGTCCTCTCTTATTTCTTGGAGCAGAGTTTTATAGTTTTCTTTGTATAGGTCCTTCACATATTTAGTCAAGTTGATTCCAAGATATTTGAGTTTGTGTGGTACTATTGTGAATGGGGTTGTTTTCTTAATGTCCATTTCATCCTTATTACTATTGGTATATAGAAAGACCATTGATTTTTGTGTGTTAATTTTGTAGCCTGCCACCTTGCTATATGAGTCTATTGTTTCTAGAAGCTTTTTGATAGAGTCTTTAGGGTTTTCTAAGTAGAGTATCATGTCATCTGCAAACAGTGAGAGCTTGACTTCTTCCTTTCCTATCTGGATTCCCTTGATATCCTTTTCTTGCCTAATCACTATAGCAAGTACTTCCAGTGCTATGTTGAATAGGAGTGGTGAGAGAGGACAGCCTTGTCTTGTGCCAGAATTTAGAGGGAAGGCTTTCAGTTTTTCTCCATTGAGGATAATATTTGCCACTGGCTTGTGGTAGATGGCCTTCACTATATTGAGAAAGGTTCCCTCCATTCCCATCTTGCTGAGAGTTTTGATCAAGAATGGGTGTTGGACCTTATCAAATGCTTTCTCTGCATCTATTGATATGATCATGTGGTTTTTATTTTTCTTGTTATTGATGTTGTGTATTATGTTGATAGATTTACGGATGTTAAACCAGCCTTGCATTCCTGGGATGAAACCTACTTGATCGTAGTGGATGATCTTCTTAACGAGGCATTGAATCCTATTTGCCAGGATTTTGTTGAGGATCTTTGCATCTGCATTCATCAGTGATATTGGTCTGTAATTTTCTTTTTTGGTAGCGTCTCTGTCTGGTTTAGGTATCAAGGTGATGTTGGCTTCATAAAAGCTATTTGGAAGTGTTTCTGTTTGTTCAATTTCATGAAAGAGTCTTGCCAAGATTGGCAGTAGTTCCTCTTGGAAAGTTTGATAGAATTCATTAGTGAATCCATCTGGACCTGGGCTTTTGTTTTTCGGCAGACATTTGATTACTGTTTTAATTTCATCAATGGTGATGGGGGTGTTTAAATATGCTACATCCTCTTCATTCAACCGTGGAAGATTATAAGAGTCCAAGAATTTATCCATTTCTTCCAGACATGAGAAATATTTTATGTGGTCCCCAACAATTGATGCTCATCTGTACCACTTGGTTGGATTTTTATTTTTATTTTTATTTATTTTATTTATTTTAATATTTTTTCTTTAGGGGCCATACCCAGTAGTGTTTGGGGCAATACTCTATGAGGGCAGGTTTTCTTCTCCCAATAGTGCTCAGGGGACTATGATGTACTGGGGATTAAACAAGGCCTCCTGGTTTACATTTGTTCAGTCAGCTGTCTTTTTGGTCCCAGTTTGGTTGTTTTTAAAAAGGATGCATCTATGCAACATTAAAAGCTTTATAAATACATATTCACTTATATAAGCATACATATAATCTATTTAAATAACATTATTTTTATTTTACTACATGTATAACAACATAAACACAAACACAAAGTAATGTATGCCCAAATTTCACTTTAGATATTAACTCTTCAATAATCAAATATAGATAAAAAGATTAAATTTTTAAGTAAAAATGTTTCCCCTACATATACCAATACAAATGTTTGTAATATAAAGTAATTGACTCTCCCCGATTTTTCAATTTATACTTCAATGAATTCATCATTCTAAATGAGGGAGGTAGGAGATAAAGATGATCTTTCAGTTTAAAAATAGAATTCTAGAGAACAGCTGTATTGCATTAGAAGCAATAGATAATTTCTGAAATTTTATGATGAAGATAACTACATTCTGAAACATTTCTCATCCTCTTTTTCTACTGAGCAGAAAAAAACTATGACCCCAACCCTTAAAAATAGTCTCCATTAAAAGGGACTCTGAGATGACCAGGAGAAGTCACAGTAGTCTCACTTCAGAAAAGTCAATACAATAACTTTGAGGATGAGGGGAAAGATTAGAACTGAATTTTATCTTACATTGAAGATGTGTTAATATTGTTTATATGTATTGATGGCACACATGAAAATAATTTCTACATAAATACATAAATATTAATTTGAGACATTTCTTGAGGGCCTACTATGTTGTGTATACAGAAGGTACAACAGTACACACAAAGGCCATTGGGGGTCATTGAGTTTACATTCCAATAGCATAATGGGTAAATATGGGAGGAAAAGAATAGTTTGCCAAATGGTGAGAAGATCACGGTGAAAACTATACTTTCAGAGATCATTTCTATAGTATAAGAATATCACGGTAGACAATACATGTAGAGGTGAGGACTAGTCAGTAGGAGAGGGAAAGCCTCTGTGATCGTAGAATGAACACGAGCAGATATGTAAAAAGAAAGGCAAAACTAGACAGATATCTGAAGACAAAGCATTGTAGGAAGAGGATGCTTCTACATCAAAGGGCCTGCCATTGACCATCCTGTATATAGTCAAAGATTATAGGAAGACAAGGTGACTAAGGGTGTGGTGGAGAGGGCAGTGTGGTAGGGAATGTGGTCAGAAGAGTTGTTGTCTCCAGATCATAATGTGTCTTCAGATTACAGTTCAAACTCTAGATTTGGGTTTAAGTAGAGGGAGAGTCACTAGAAGTCTTTAAATACAGAGTGACCTCATCTGACTTACACTTGCAGAAAACTAGGTTTCTGGTGAGGAGAACAGATCATGAAGGTGGTAAAGTGGAAAGACCAGTTAGTTCACTAACCACAGGAGCAGTTGTCCTGTCCTGGTTTAAACCAGGCAAGAAGTGTAGAATGAAAAGTGGTTGAAACTTGTCTGTATTTGTTTGTTTGTTTTGGGGCTCACACGCAGCAATTCTTAGGGTTGATTCCTGGTTCTGCATGTCAGGTACTGAACATTTTTAAATTGGTCATGTGTAAGGCAAGCCCCTACCCCCCTGAGCTACCACTCTGTGTGTATTTTAAGGAAGGGCTTATAGGACAGGACATGGTGAGCAACAGTGGCACCAAACTTTAAGAATATAGTCACCAGGGCTTTTACTATGGAGTATATAAGGGGAATAAGATTTAGTCACCAATGGGCATCACAGCCAATTCATCTCTAGGACTGGAGAGAGGGCAGTATATCTGGACAAAGTAAGTCCAGGTAAAGACCTGGGGTAGATGCTGTGGAGGTTCTCTTTCACTTACACATATATATTACATATATAATATTATATGGTAATATATTAAAATATATAATATATATTTAGTGAATTAAAATTCAGGCTTAGAGCCTAGAAAGAGTTCAGTGAATGAGGTGTTTGTCTTACATGTAACATACTCATTTGATTCCTCCATCACAAATGTCCCCTATGCACTACCATAAGTGATTCCTTACCTAGTTCAGAGCCAAGAGTGAGCCTTGAACATCACTGGATGTGTCCCCTACCCCAAATTCAGGGTCAGCTGCTGAGAGAATTTAGAGATTTAGAATTTAGAACTTAGTACAGTAAATCCTAACTTACCATTTAACAGTGTTGGTTCTTGGACCCGGTGATTTTAACTAAAAATGTATCAGGAGGGTAGATCTTTTCAGGATTGACTTTTTTTTTTAATCATCAGTATCTGCCAAATTGGCTTTAAAATCTGTACTTGGAAATTGAAAAATATATCAATCTCTACTATTATATCTGGAAAGTCATGGCCCAGAAAAAAATACTTGAAATTCATATATTAGTACTCATGACATCTCTAGACATATTTCAGCCTTAGATAAAAAAAGTACTATATCCCTAGTAACACTCTCTATTGCTAAGAGAACTTTCTGGAAACTTACATAAATTACCAGCTTCTCATTTCTCTTTGGGACTTATACTTGTTCAGAAATCTCCACTAGCATATTGGCTACAAATTCTTTAAAAGCTTCTAGTATAACAAATAGTTTAGAAGTACCAATTTATCGATAAATTTATAAAACCCATATCCAGTATTAGTTTCATGTATCTCTGTTAAAAACATAATTTTTTTCTCCCTAGTTTCATACTTAATTTTACTTCAAGCCTCCATTTTAGTTGACAGAAATCTTTGACCTAATCATTTCTCTTCAGAATTTGTCACTTCAGAGATTTCTCAGTCAATTCGGTCATCTCTCCCCATTTCCCTGAAGTTCTACCTCTAATGTGTGTGTAGATTGTAGGAGAGCTTAAAGAACTTCTATTATCTTCTGGATATCCTCTCAACGCAGTGGTCCTCAAACTATGGCCCGGGGGCACATATTGTATTTGTATCTGTTTTGTTTCTTCATTGCAAAATAAGATATATGCAGTGTGCATAAGAATTCGTTCATAAGTTTTGTTTTTACCATAGTCAGACCCTCCAATGGTCTGAGGGACAGTGAACTGGCCCCCTGTTTAAAAAGTTTGAGGACCCCTGATTGAGTCTGGATCTTCTTCCTCCAATGAGATGTAATTTGGTTTTTGGTCTTGAGTCAACAACAGCTGCTACATTGTGTAAAACAGAGGAGGCTGGGATATGGATTTTGTATCATCCATCATATCCTTCTTTCTCATGGCATTCTTTTATCCTAGCCCAGTAACCTGTATCCATCCATCAACCCTCTCTGACTTTTATGTAACTCCTCTGGAGGCACTGAAAACCTTGCCCTCTAGATTTAAAGGAAACTAGCATGTATCCTCTTGGCTCATATTTGACCTGCCATTTTGTTGCTTGGTTGCTCTATACCTTGCTGATGTTGAGTCTTGTGAAGACTGCTGTCTCCCCAGGCTATGACTCAACCCCATGTCACTTTTTTGCAGGGCTAAGGTAGGTTAGGGTGTAGCACAAGTCTCAGGGATCAAGACTCCATCTCAGTTGATGGTCTTTTGCTTCTGATATAAGCTTTATACTTGAGTCCTTAATTGTATAAAGTAATATATAAATAGAAATCCTGGTCATTGAATTCCTTGGCTTTCTAGTATATAGACTGTCTAGCATAAATTTCAAGTCGATTTTATAAATTAAGAGCCCAAATCTGTTTTTTGCCCTCCTCATCTGACTTTTCCAGAATCATGATTTCTCAGTCCAAGTGTCTATTTATAATGGTAGTAAAATAAAATTGTAGCTAACTTAAACTAAATATTACTGCCCTTGCATTACTGGTGACTAATTTCAGGGATCTAGGGTGATAATAGTCTGTAGAGCAGTATGGTTTTAAAGGCCAGGCAAAGGACAGAGGTTGGATTATGGGTTTCCAACTCTATACATGTCATTAAAATTCCATAGGGTCCCTTTAATAAGACATGCTCCTGAACTCTACTCTTAGATTTTCAATTTAGAATTTATCCATACATATATTTAAAAGTTCAAATTTCACATTAATCATTTTTACCATGTTTCCACAAGTCATTGTATGTGATAAATTGCTATGCATCAATAGAAAACTATTACATAATTGGCATGCTAACTACTTTTTGTATATTTTTTATATTTTATTTAAACACCTTGATTACATACATGATTGTGTTTGGGTTTCAGTCATGTAAAGAACACAACCGATCACCAGTGCAACATTCCCATCACCAATGTCCCAAATCTCCCTCCTCCCCACCCAACCCCGCCTGTACTCTAGACAGACTTTCTATAACCCTCATACATTCTCATTATTAGGATAGTTCAAAATGTAGTTATTTCTCTAACTAAACTCATACCTGTTTGTGGTGACCTTCATGAGGTGAGCTGTAACTTCCAGCCCTTCTCTCTTTTGTGTGTGAAAATTATTATTGCAAGAATGTCTTTCATTTTTCTTAAAACCCGTAGATGAGTGAGACCATTCTGTGTTTTTCTCTCTCTCTTTGCTTATTTCACTCAGCATAATAGATTCCATGTACATCCATGCATAGGAAAATTTCATGACTTCATCTCTCCTGACAGCTGCATAATATTCCATTGTGTATATGTACCACAGTTTCTTTAGCCATTCGTCTGTTGAAGGGCATCTTGGTTGTTTCCAGAGTCTTGCTATGGTAAATAGTGCTGCAATGAATATACCTATAAGGAAGGGATTTTTGTATTGTATTTTTGTGTTCCTAGAGTATATTTTTTAGGAGTGGTATAGCTGGACCATATGGGAGCTCGATTTCCAGTTTTTGGAGGAATCTCCATAATCGCTTTCCATAAAGGTTGAACTAGACGGCATTCCCACCAGCAGTGGATAAGAGTTCCTTTCTCTCCACATCCTCGTCAACACTGTTAGTTCTCATTCTTTGTGATGTGTGCCAATCTCTGTGGTGTGAGGTGGTACCTCATAGTTGTTTTGATTTGCATCTCCCTGATGATGAGTGATGTGGAGCATTTTTTCATGTGTCTTTTGGCCATTTGTATTTCTTCTTTGTCAAAGTGTCTGTCTATTTCTTCTCCCCATTTTCTTTGATGGGATTAGATGTCTTTTTCTTGTAAATTTCTGTCAGTGCCTTGTATATTTTGGAGATTAGTCCCTTATCTGATGGTTATTGGGTGAATAGTTTCTCCCACTCAGTGGGTGGCTCTTGTATCCTGGGCGCTATTTCCTTTGAGGTGCAGAAGCTTCAAAGCTTAATATATTCCCATATGTTAATCTCTGCTTTCACTTGCTTGGAGAGTGCAGTTTTCTCCTTGAATATGCCTGTAGTCTCAATGTCCTGGAGTGTTTTGCCTATGTGTTGTTCTACATATCTTATGGTTTCAGGTCTGATATCGAGGTCTTTAATCCATTTGGATTTTACCTTCGTACATGATGTTAACTGGGGGGTCTGAGTTCAATTTTTTGCAAGTGGCTAGCTAGTTGTGCCAACACCACTTGTTGAAGAGGCTTTCTTTGCTCCATTTAGGATTTCTTGCTCCTTTATCAAAAATTAGATGATTGTATGTCTGGGTCTGAGTATTCAAGTCTATTCCACTGATTTGAGGGCTTGTCTTTATTCCAATACCATGCTGTTTTGATAACTATTGCTTTGTAGTAAAGTTTAAAGTTGGGGAAAGTAATTCCTCCCATATTTTTTCCCCAATGATTGCTTTAGCTATTCTAGGGTGTTTATTGTTCCAAATAAATTTCAAAAGTGCCTGATCCACTTCTTTGAAGAATGTCATGGGTATCTTTAGAGGGATAGCGTTGAATCTGTATAATGCCTTGGGGAGTATTGCCATTTTGATGATGTTAATCCTGCCAATCCATGAGCAGGGTATGCATTTCCATTTCCATGTGTCCTCTCTTATTTCTTGGAGCAGAGTTTTATAGTTTTCTTTGTATAGGTCCTTCACATTTTTAGTCAAGTTGATTCCAAGATATTTGAGTTTGTGTGGCACTATTGTGAATGGGGTTGTTTTCTTAATGCCCATTTCTTCCTTATTACTATTGGTGTATAGAAAGGCCATTGATTTTTGTGTGTTAATTTTGTAGCCTGCCACTTGCTATATGAGTCTATTGTTTCTAGAAGCTTTTTGGTAGAGTATTTAGGGTTTTCTAAGTAGAGTATCATGGCATCTGCAAACAGTGAGAGCTTGACTTCTTCCTTTCCTATCTGGATTCCCTTGATATCTTTTTCTTGTCTAATCGCTATAGCAAGTACTTCTAGTACTATGTTGAATAGGAGTGGTGAGAGAGGACAGCCTTGTCTTGTGCTAGAATTTAGAGGGAAGGCTTTTAGTTTTTCTCCATTGAGGATATTTGCCACAGGCTTGTGGTAGATGGCTTTGACTATATTGAGAAATGTTCCTTCCATTCCCATCTTGCTGAGAGTTTTGATCAAGAATGGGTGTTGGATCAAATGCTTTCTCTGCATCTATTGATATGATCATGTGATTTCTATTTTTCTTGTTGTTGATGTTGTGTATTATGTTGATAGATTTACGGATGTTAAACCAGCCTTGCATTCCTGGGATGAAACCTACTTGATTGTAGTGGATGATCTTCTTAATGAAGCATTGATTTTATTTTAAAAGATTTGTTATAGGTTCCTATGGTAGGTCCATTTGGTTTTCTGTAGTGGTAAAATTAGATACTAACTTTTCTTTTTTTTTTTACTCTTAATCAGTGTTGAAAATCATTTGTGACTATTTCTATTTACAAAGTACATATAGGGCTATAAAAATAGCTCTTACTTATTTATTTATTTTGGTTTTTGGGTCACACCTGGCCATGCTCAGGGGCTACTCCAGGCCCCATGCTCAGAATTTGCTCCTGAAAGGCTCAGGGGACCATATGGGATGCCTGGATTCAACCCACCAACCTTCCGCATGCAAGGCAAACAATTTACCTCCATGCTATCTCTCCAGCCCCTAACTTTTCTTTTGTGAATGAATGTTTTTTTTCCAACATTTATTGTTTCCCCATTGAACTGTTTCCTATTGAATATGCATAATATTTTTTGTTGTTGTTTTGGGGTTACACCTGGTGGTGCTCAGTGGTTACTCCTGGCCCTGTGCTCAGAAATTTCTCCTGAGAGAATTAGAACAGAAATGAAGGCAAAACAAACGCCAAAGTTACTAAGGAGCATCATGAAACACACAACGTTTGCAGCTCTCAAATGAGTAATTCTTCACAGGAAAAGCAATGTCAAATGAAGGACGAGGCAAAACAGAAAGATTACTGCACAACTTTCAAGCCTCAAAAAGAACATACCAAAAAGGAAGAGAAACTTAAAGAAAACATGTGTATCTAATAAGGAGATGAAGAAATGCAAACAACTAAGCAGGATTCACTAGAATTAGAACAGAAATGAAGGCAAAACAAACGCCAAAGTTACTAAGGAGCATCATGAAACACACAACGTTTGCAGCTCTCAAATGAGTAATTCTGCACAGGAAAAGCAATGTCAAATGAAGGACGAGGAAAAACAGAAAGATTACTGCACAACTTTCAAGCCTCAAAAAGAACATACCAAAAAGGAAGAGAAACTTAAAGAAAACATGTGTATCTAATAAGGAGATGAAGAAATGCAAACAACTAAGCAGGATTCACTAGAATTAGGACAGAAATGAAGGCAAAACAAACGCCAAAGTTACTAAGGAGCATCATGAAACACACAACGTTTGCAGCTCTCAAATGAGTAATTCTGCACAGGAAAAGCAAGGTCAAATGAAGGACGAGGCAAAACAGAAAGATTACTGCACAACTTTCAAGCCTCAAAAAGAACATACAAAAAAGGAAGAGAAACTTAAAGAAAACATGTGTGTCTAATAAGGAGATGAAGAAATGCAAACAACTAAGCAGGATTCACTAGAATTAAAACAGAAATGAAGGCAAAACAAACGCCAAAGTTACTAAGGAGAATCATGAAACACACAACGTTTGCAGCTCTCAAATGAGTAATTCTGCACAGGAAAAGCAATGTCAAATGAAGGACGAGGCAAAACAGAAAGATTACTGCACAACTTTCAAGCCTCAAAAAGAACATACAAAAAAGGAAGAGAAACTTAAAGAAAACATGTGTATCTAATAAGGAGATGAAGAAATGCAAACAACTAAGCAGGATTCACTAGAATTAGAACAGAAATGAAGGCAAAACAAACGCCAAAGTTACTAAGGAGAATCATGAAACACACAACGTTTGCAGCTCTCAAATGAGTAATTCTGCACAGGAAAAGCAATGTCAAATGAAGGACGAGGCAAAACAGAAAGATTACTGCACAACTTTCAAGCCTCAAAAAGAACATACCAAAAAGGAAGAGAAACTTAAAGAAAACATGTGTATCTAATAAGGAGATGAAGAAATGCAAACAAGTAAGCAGGATTCACTAGAATTAGAACAGAAATGAAGGCAAAACAAACGCCAAAGTTACTAAGGAGCATCATGAAAAGCACAACGTTTGCAGCTCTCAAATGAGTAATTCTGCACAGGAAAAGCAATGTCAAATGAAGGACAAGGGTAAACAGAAAGATTACTGCACAACTTTCAAGCCTCAAAAAGAACATAAAAAAAAAAGGAAGAGAAACTTAAAGAAAACATGTGTATCTAATAAGGAGATGAAGAAATGCAAACAACTAAGCAGGATTCACTAGAATTAGAACAGAAATGAAGGCAAAACAAACGCCAAAGTTACTAAGGAGCATCATGAAACACACAACGTTTGCAGCTCTCAAATGAGTAATTCTGCACAGGAAAAGCAATGTCAAATGAAGGACGAGGAAAAACAGAAAGATTACTGCACAACTTTCAAGCCTCAAAAAGAACATACAGAAAAGGAAGAGAAACTTAAAGAAAACATGTGTGTCTAATAAGGAGATGAAGAAATGCAAACAACTAAGCAGGATTCACTAGAATTAGAACAGAAATGAAGGCAAAACAAACGCCAAAGTTACTAAGGAAAAAAATATTAAAGACAATAAAAAAAAAAAAAAGAAAAGAAATTTCTCCTGAAAGGCTCAAGGGACCATATGGGATGCCTGGGATCAAACCGAGATCAGTCCTGGGTAGGCTGAATGCAAGGCAAACACCCTACTGTGTACTATAACTTCTGCCCGTTGAATATGCATAATATTCTTTTTTATTAATATCTTTATTTAAACACCTTGATTACAAATATAATTGTAGTCGGTTTCAATCATGTAAAGAACACCCCCCTTCACCAGTGCAACATTCCTGTCACCAATGTCTTTAATCTCCCTCCTCCCCACCCTACCCCACCCCTGCCTGTACTCTAGAAAGGCTTTCCACTTCCCTCATTCATTCACATTATTATGATAGTTCTCAGCGTAGTTATTTCTCTAACTGCACTCATCACTCTTTATGGTGAGCTTCATGTCATGAGCTAGACTTTCCAGCCCTCCTTTCTTTGAGGATTATAGCAAAAATGTTTCTTATTTTTCTTAAAATCCATAGATGAGTGAGATTATTCTGTGTCCATCTCTCTCCCTCTGAATTATTCCTCTCAGCATAATAGATTTCATGTACATCTATGTATAGGGAAATTTCATAACCTCATCTCTCCTGATGGCTGCATAATACTGCATTTTGTATATGGACCACAGTTTCTTTAGCCATTCATCTGTTGAAGGACATCTTGGTTGTTTCCAGAGTCTGGCTATTGTAAATAATGCTGCAATGAATATAGGTGTGAGGAAGGGATTTTTGAATAGTATTTTTGTGTTCCTAGGGTATATCCTTAGGAGTGGTATAGTGGATCATATGGGAGCTCAATTTCCAGTTTTTGGAGCAATCTTTATATCACTTTTCATAAAGGTTGGATTCGACGGCATTCCCATCAGCAGTGAATAAGAGTTCCTTTCTCTCCACATCCCCACCAGCACTGCTTGTTCTCATTCTTTGTGATGTGCGCCAATCTCTGTGGCCAACAAGGAGAGGTTCAGGAGAACAACAGTAGAGAAACATGCACAGGCGACACGCACAGACTCTCCCAATTGGTAATCACACAGCAGGGCCCATGCATAATATTTTTAACTCAAATCATTTTCACATGTTTTTAAGGTTTGATTTGAGATTCCAAAATGATCTATATTAAGATATAATTCATATTTATATAATTAACCCATCAATTCTTTGTTACACTCAAAACTAAATACAGTGATGCTATTACTATTACTATTACCACAACTTGTTTCTAGGATATTTTTATTCACCGTAAAGGAAGATTTGGTCCCTTAACTATTTGTAAATTTTTTATTCCCAAAGTTTCATGTACACTTCAGCCCTAGACTATCACTAATATATATATATATATATATATATATATATATATATATATATATATATATAATATAGAATAATATTTTCTTGTTCGTCTAGAAATATGTGCATCTTAAGATGCACCTGACCATATGATCCACATATTTTAGATGAACAAGAAAAAATTATTCTAAAGCAAATGGTGTACAAAAATATTTAATAAATGCAATATGAGATGCCATTAGAAGAAGGCGGCTGGGAAAATGATTACATATATTTTTCTAACTTTTTTTAACATCAGAAAATAAAAAATCATTTTAAATACTTTTTAGTTAATATAAAAAAATAAAAGTTGCAGCAGTGATCAAATTAAGCTCTATGTGTGACAGTGAAAGTGCATTAACCTGATTGCTCCTACTATGTGGTATATCTGCACAATAACGGGGCTTAACACTGTGGATGTCAAGTGGTTAGTCCATGCTCTCCTCCCCAGCACTCAGGCTTCAGCTCCAAGTGGCATTCACTCCATAAGATGCACAGACATTCCTCCTCATCTTTTGGAGGAGGATAAAGTGCGTCTTGTGCTACAAAAAAATACGGTAGATTTTTACTCTAAAAGTGTATTTATCCTGAACCTTTCTAAAAATGGAATCATATAACACTTTAAACATTTGAACCTTTCTCACTACCATAAAGGTTTGTCTCCTTTATTGGCCATGGAGGGGTGTTCCCAAGCAGTGGCCAGGAGGCTTGGAAACTCCATTGTGATTCTTGGCCATCCTAGTTCAACCCCCTTGGCCAACCCCTAATTCAATGAAAGTGTCCTAGGATGCTTGGGTCCTATGCTGTCAGATATTACCCACCCAACCCTGGAAGTGCTCACACCCACAGGACTGTACCTAGCAGTGTCTGAGGAACTATATGGTGACAGAATCAAAGCTAGGTCAGGTGTCTGCTGATCATATGCTCTAACCACTGTTCAATCTCCCAACTCCCATTCCTCTTGTGTATATATGCCCTAGGAGTAAAATAGGTGGACATATGGTAACTCTAATTTTACTTAGGAGAGGATGACTTATTTCCCGGACAATAGAGAATAGTTCAATGATATGGGGTGGTAAGTGAAATGTTGTAATTGTAGGTCTCATGAGGTCACAATGACTCAACTTGTATAAAGTGCCAAGTGCCAAGAATGATTGATTCATAAACTTAATACTCACATCCAGTAGTTCTTGTTTATCTGGTTCACATTTCTAGGACAAAGTACTACACACAGATATTAGGGATGATGACATAATAAAATGTCAGATACATTAAAAAGTGAATGATATGGGAACCCCCTAATAAAAAATGAGTCAAAGGAATTGATCAGTTTTAACGCTTCAATTCTTTTTATAGAGGGAAATAAGAAACTATTCAACCCCAAGCTTCCTCCAATACTTAAGAGAAAAAGGAACATTGCTTAATTTATAAATTTAAATGTCATGGGGAAAAGGCGAATAATATTGTGGCATGAAATTGAGTCCACTGCTGATATATTCAGGGTCCCCAAATATCTCCCAAATTAAGAGAACTCCCATTCTCGGGGAGACCTTGGCAATAATCGTCCGCAATAAATGATCCAAACAAAGAGGTTCTGAGGTACAAAAGGTTTGGCCATGGGCCCGGAGAGATAGTACAGTGGTGTTTGCCTTGCAAGCAGCCGATTCAGGACCAAAGGTGGTTGGTTCAAATCCCGGTGTCCCATATGGTCCCCCATGACTGCCAGGAGCTATTTCTGAGCAGACAGCCAGGAGTAACCCCTGAGCACCGCCGGGTGTGACCAAAAAAAAAAAAAAAAAAAAAAAGGTTTGGCCAAAAGAGTCTAATCCTCCCCGCTTCGATTTCTCTCCTCTCCTCTCTCTCTCTCTCTCTCTCTCTCTCTCTCTCTCTCTCTCTCTCTCTCTCTCTCTCTCTCTCTCTCTCTCTCTGTCTCTGTGTCTCTCTCTCTGTGCTGTCTCTTTCTTCTGTTCTCTCTTTCCTGTCTCTCCTCTCTGTCTCTCTCCTCTCTGTCCTCTCTGTCCTCTCTGTCCTCTGTCTCTTTCTCTGTGCTTCCCTGTCTCTCTCTGTTTCTCTGTCTTTCTGTCTCTCTCTGTGTGTGTCTCTCTCTCTGTGCCGTCTCTTTCTTCTGTCCTTCTCTTCTCTCTCCACTGTCTCCCCTCCCTGTTTCTCTCCTCTCTGTCCTCTCTCCGTCTTCCCACAACCGCCTCTGTCCAACTGCCTCTGCTCAACCGTCTCCTTTGGCCTCCCCTCCAAACTCTTTTATTTCCTAATCAATAGCCCCCACCTGGAAAGTTCAGGTGGGACGACAAAGAACAAATAGAATAAATACAAAATAAATACAATACATAAAATAAATACAAAAATACTCTACAAATATAAATGAGTGAATCAGAGAAGGCAGTATACAAGACAATAGGGAGGATGGGAAGCTGTGAAAATTTCAAGAGCACAAGCTTAAAATGGAGCCATTTACATTCAAACATTCTTAAAATACTATGGCAATCAGTAAAAATATGTGAGCTCAGTCCTGTGCATTGCATTCAACCCTTAAAAACAAGCAGGAGGAGGATATAATGAAGGTAGAAAGAGCATGGGTAAAAGAAATGTAATGGAGCTAGAGGGGGAAAAATGAAGTTGTTAGGTGATAGAAAGCATTGAGGAAACATTATGGAAAGCTCAAGGAATTGGGACTGCAGCCCAAGGTGAGTGGAAGAAAAAGGAGTTTATTCACATGGACCCAAAAGTTCAGCCAACTCTCAGACATGAACAAGGATCCACTCTGTTTTTATACATTCTACCAGAGAACTAAGCAAGCAAGCAAGCAAGCAGTCTTACACAAGCTAAATCGCTGTTAAAGCTGATGTTGCTTTGGAGAACAAAGGGTTTTGCACTAAACTCTTTTGCTTCCTTTTCCCTGTGATTTGGATCTTTCTTGTGCTCAGAATTCTTCATCAACCTTCTTCACTCCCCCTTACACCCACAAATCTCTGCCAGTTTCTCTTATATTCCCAGATTTTCATCAATTTCCCTCACAAGATTGCAATAAACACAAGAGAAAGAGGATCATTGAGCTAGCAAATTCTAGTGCTACTTGATTACCTTATATATTTCTATTTTTACCACAAGGTGGGGTAATGAGTAACTTGACTCCATTGAAAACATACTTCCCTAAATCACTCTTTGTGAGTAGAGTGAGATAGCAAAGAGCGAAAACTGAACTATATTTCTTTATTTACTTTAAGGACTGGAAGTAGATCCCTGACTTCTGAACCAGTATCTTATTCCAGAGTGGAATATAAGGTGTGATCTGAGATCTTATATCTTGCATTTCTAAAAAGCTCTCATGCTGCTTATTCCTGAAGAACAGGATAATACTGAATTAAAAAATAATTAAATCAGGGCTGGAGAGATCGCACAGTGGTAGGGTGTTTGCCTTGCATGTAGCGAATTCAGAACAGGTGGTAGTTTGAATCCAGGCAACCCATAGGGTCGCGCGTGCCTGCCAGGAGCGATTTCTGAGCAGGGAACCACAGGAGTAACCCTGAGCACCTCTGGGTGTGACCCAACCCCCTACCCCCAATTAAATCATTTTTGAATGAAAGATGAAGTGAAAAATACTATCTCAACATATTTAGAAACTAATAGGCCAGAAAGGATACAGCTTAGAGCTATTTTCCCTTTCTAGGCTAGGTCATTTTTAAAAATTATAACAAGAAAAGGTCAAGACCAGTCAGAAAAAGGTCACTGTTCCCAACAACTACTCGTGATCATATGACTAAGTTAAGGCAAGTGAGATGTTTGGCAGCATTTGAGTTTTTCCATTAAGAGATGTCTTCTTTTCTCTTCTCTGATGTACTACTTTAGGCCATGTGGTCTTGGTCAATAATAACCTTGGAATATTAAAGCCAAAAGACTGAAAGAATCGAAACTCTAAACTTTGCACAACAGAACAATATTGAGTCAGTGACTTATATTAAAGAAAAAGCACACTTTTAACATTTAAAAGCATTCTTTCTTATATATAAAGCCATTTGGTTAATATATTTGTTAAGATTCAGTTGAGAACAGAACTCATTCTGGCAGTTTAAGATTGTGATTGAAAATTAAATCACTTCTGTAGAAATGATGAGCATATGAAGAAGATCAGATGCTATGTTGAGTTTTTAGAAATCACTCTAAAATCTACATGGCAACTGATGTCACCAAGACAACTGCTGAGTCTCCCATGTGATACAGCTGTATGCCATCGCTACAGAAAAATACTTCCTGATGTAAATGCCACCATAAACAGGAAACTGGCATGACTCCTGCTGACTTTAGAACCATACCCTGCTATGATCTTTACTAGAAAAATCGTGCCCTGTGGCTGCCACATCATGACCACAATCCTGGAGCCTGGTAATAAGACCTTTGTTAATTAGGCAGCAGAGAAGTTCATCACTTAGAACTGTCACAGCAGAAGTCTCAGAAGCAGCAAAACCTTTGGCTCTTAGAAGTGAACCAAAACTACAAGGATGATGCATCTGATTGGTCAAATCCTTTTTTTTTTTTTTGATTGGCCAAATCTAATCTCCTTCTAAAACCTATCTTCTAATGAATCTGGGAAGTGTAGTTTTATTAAAATGTCTTTTCAGATTCTGCAGCTCAGGAAGACATTAAAATGAGAAAAATTAGAATTAATATTAAAATTAGAAGGCACATAGAACAAAGATCAAAAACTAATCTACTATACAAAATTCCTCTCTCATACACAATGGTGCTTATCAAAACTTGTGATATAATAAAAGTGTATTCAAAGAGAAATTCATAGTCTTAAAAGTTTTTATCAGTAACTAGAAAAAGAAAATAAATGAATTAACTATTCATATAAAACTTTAGAAAGAATAATAATATTAATCTAAACACATAATTATAAAACAGCTTTTAAGGAAGAACAATTGTAAAATTTTGAGCTAGTTCTTTAAAGCATAACAAAACATAAATATGTAGATAAGATTAATGTGGAAGAGGGACTGGAGAGATAGCATGGAGGTAAGGTGTTTGCCTTGCATGCAAAAAGATGGTGGTTCAAATCCCAACATCCCATATGGTCCTCCGAGCCTGCCAGGAGTGATTTCTGAGCATAGAGCAAGGAGTTACCCCTGAGTGCTGCCGGGTGTGACCCAAATACCAAACCAAAACAAAACAACAACAACAACAAAAATGATTAAAGTGGAAGAAATGAAGAAAACACAAATAACACTCTGAATAACAAAAAGAATATAATTTACACATGAAATCATTTTGAACATTTCAGATATTTTGGGAGGGGCCACACCTAGTGTTGCTTAGAGTTTACTTCTGGACCATAAAGAATGCTAGAGATTGAATGCTGGTTGAATGCATTCAAGGGAAGTGCCCTAGCTACTGTACTATTTCTCTGGTCCTAAAATTTAAAATACTTTAAACAGAAAATAAACCTATATTGATTAGATTTTTTACTGACTAGTGATTTTATTTTTAAATCATAATTTATTTATTTAAGCACCATGGTAACACACATGTTCATCGTTGGGTTTCAGCCAGAAAATGCACACCCTCTTCACCAATATAACTTTCCTGCCACCAATGTTCCCCATCCCCTCAGCCCATTTCCTGCCTGTATATAGTTATTTCTCTAACTTGCACTCACCACTCTTGTGGTAAGCTAGTCCTTTCAACCCTCATCTCTATTGTCTCTGGAAATTATTACTATACTATCTTTTATTTTTCTTAAATACCACAGATGAGTGAGACTATTCTGTGTCTATCTCTTTACCTATGATTTATTTGATTTATTTCACTGAACATAATAGTTTCCATATACATCCATGTAAAGGTAAATTTCATGACTTTATTTTTTCTTTTTTTTTTTTCTTTTTTTTTTTTTTTGGTTTTTTTTTGGGCCACACCCGGTAACGCTCAGGGGTTACTCCTGGCTATGCGCTCAGAAGTCGCTCCTGGCTTGGGGGACCATATGGGACGCCGGGGGATCGAACCGCGGTCCGTCTCCTTAGGCTAGCGCAGGTAAGGCAGGCACCTTACCTCCAGCGCTACCGCCCGGCCCCCACTTTATTTTTTCTAACAACTGTATAGTATTTCATTGGAGAGAGGTACCACTGTTTCTTTTGTTTTGTTTTATTTTTGTTTTTGTTTTTGGGCCACACCCGGCTGTGCTCAGGGGTTACTCCTGGCTATCTGCTCAGAAATAGCCCCTGGCAGGCACGGGGGACCATATGGGATGCCGGGATTTGAACCAATGACCTTCTGCACGAAAGGCAAACGCCTTACCTCCATACTATCTCTCTGGTCCCTGTTTCTTTAGCAACTTGTGTGTTGTTGTACATCTAGGTTTTTTCCAGATTGTGGCTATTGAAACTAGTGCTCTATGAACTTAGGAGTGTAGAGGGCATTATTGTATTGTGTTTTTGTGGTCGTAAGGTATATCCTAGGAGTGTTATTGCTTGATCATCTGGGAGCTCAATATACAGGTTTTTTTTTTTTTTTTTTTTTTTTTTTTTGGTTTTTGGGTCACACCTGGCAGTGCTCAGGGGTTATTCCTGGCTCCAGGCTCAGAAATTGCTCCTGGCAGGCACAGGGGACCATATGGGGCGCCGGGATTCGAACCGATGACCTCCTGCATGAAAGGCAAACGCCTTACCTCCATGCTATCTCTCCGGCCCCACAGGTTTTTTTTTTTTAAGGAATCTTCACATTGATTTCCAGAAAGGCTGAATTAGATAGAATTCCCACTAGGAGTCTCTGAAAGATGAGATAATATCTTATTGTTGTTTTGATTTGCATCTCCCTATTGATGAGTGATATAGAGCATTTTTTTCATGTGCCTTTTGATTACCTGTATTTCTTCTTTAAGGAAGTGTCTGTTTATTTCTTCTAGTTATTTTTTGATGGGGTTAGATTTTTTCCCTTAAGTTCTGTTAGTACCTTATATATCTTAGATATTAGCCCCTTATCTGATGTGTATATAATATCTGATGGGTGAATGATTTCTCACATTCCATGTGTTACCTTTTTACCTTGGTAGATGTTTCTTTTAAAGAGCAGAAGCTTTCAGTTTGATGTAATCCCATTTATTTATCTCTGTTTGAGCAGTGGTGTTTCCTCCTTGAAGATGCCTTTCGTCTCAATGTCATGGAGTCCCTTGCTTACATTTTCTTCTATATACTTTATAGTTTTAGATCTGATATCAAGGTATTTAATTCATTTTGATTTGACCTTTGTGCATGGCATTAGATAGAGGTTTGAGTTTACTCTTTTGCATGTGGCTGACCAGTTGTTACAGCACCACTTGTTGAAGAGGCTTTTCTTGTTCCATTTTTGCGTTTCTTGACCCTTTATGAAAGATTAATTATATGTCTATTGCTTTGTAGTACAGTTTAAAGTTGGGGAAAATAATGCCTCCCATAGTCTTTTTCCCAAGGGTTGCTATAGCTATTTGTGGGTATTTATTGTTCCAGATGAATTTTAGGAGTGTTTTATTCATTTCTTTGAAGTGAGCTGTTTAATTTCCAGATGTTAAATTTTTTTCTGTGTTTATTATTCACTTTTTAATTCAGTAAATAAATATTTTTATTTACAAGTTTCTATCCAGTTTATTTTATTTACAATTTCTATCTATTTTATTTTATGTAGGTATGTTTTTATGGGTTAGCATATGATCTATTTTTGGGTAATGACTCATGTGCATTGGAGGATAATGTGCATCCAGTTTAATGGAAGTAGAGAGCCCTATATATATCTATTAGGCCAATTTCTTCCACTGCTCCTTTCAGTGCTACTATATTCTTGTTATATTTTGGCCTGGTTGACCTATCAAGTGATGAAAAAGCAGTGTTGAAGTCTTCCATTATTATTGTATTGCTATTGATATCTTTCTTCAAGTTAGTAGAAAATTGTTCTAAATATTTTTTGGTTCCTCATTGGGTGCATATATGTTTAGGGATGTGATTTCTTCCTGTTGTTAATATCACTTATAACTTTTTTAAGTCTAATGTCTGTGTCATTTGAAATTAGTATGACCACTCAAGCCTTTCTATGGAAGTTGTTTGCATGAATGATTTCCTCCAACTTTTGAGTTTGAGTCTGTGTTTTCTCTGACTATTTAGATGAATTAATTGTAGACAGCTAAAAGTAGGATTCAGCTTTTTTTTTTTTTGGCTTTAGGCCACACCCAGTGATGCTCAGGGGGTTACTCCTGGCTATGCACTCAGAAATCGCTCCTGGTGAGGGGGACCAGATGGGACTCCAGGGATCAAACCCAGGTCTGTCCTGTGCAAGGCAAACTTGCCCTACCGCTGTGCTATTGCTCCGACCTCTGGATTCAGCTTTTTGATCCATTTTGCTACTCCATATCTTTTAACTGGTGCATTTAGTCCATTGCCACTGAGAAAAAATGGTTGTTCTGGAAGTTAGTGTCATCTTTTATTAGGAATTTGGTGTGTCTTGTAGTCTGTCTTATCTTAATGTAGATCTTTCAGTTCATCCTTGAAGGCTGGTTTTGAGTCTGTAAAGTTTCTGAGCTGTTGTTTATCCATGAAGCTGTATATCTTTTTTCAAATCTAATGTAAGTCTGGCTGGGTGAAATACTCTTGGTGATGCATTAATTTTTTTAATTGAGTTTTGCCATTCTATCTCACCATTACCTTCAGGTCTTGAGGATCTCTTGTGACAAGTCTGCAGTAAATCTTAGGGATACTCTTTTCCTTGCTGCTTTCAGTATTCATTCCTTATCTATGGGGTTCATCATTGTGATGAGGATGTGTCTTGGGATGCTTTTCTTTGAATCTCTTTTGGGCAGTACTCTTCGGGCATGTAGGATTTGATTGCATGCATTTGTTAGCTCTGCACATTTCTCTCCAATGATGCCTGATTTTTGATACTTCATAGGTTTTTTCCTATGCCTCTGGGAGTCCAATGATTCTTATGTTGTTTCTGTTGAGTTTATCAAGCACTTCCACTTTCATCTGCTCACATTTTTTGAGGACTTTTTCCCATTGTCTGATTGTTTATTTGAAGCTCTTTTCCAACCTCTTCTGTTGTATGGAGTTGTTATGTATCTCTTCTCCCAGCTCCCTAATTCTGTCTTCTGCCACTATTACTCTGTTGGAGAGGCTTTCTAGTGAGGTTTTCACTTCTCCTATCAAGCTTTTCAGTTTGAAGTTTTCTTATTTCTACTCTCAGTTTTTCATGATTCTTTTTTGTGGCATTTTCAGTTCATTCCATGCTTTCTTTGAGTTCTATGAACATTCTCCACTTTATTCTTTAAAGACCATATCTGAGAGGATAAATAGTTGGTTGGTACTTTTAGGGTCATCAGAGCTACCATTTTTGTTTCTAAGCTTCATGGGGGCCTGCATTGTCTCCCCATTGTCACAATTGTAGTGTGATGTTTTCTATATCCTATGTTGATATTCCTTGACTAGGAGGAACATGCAGCCATGGAGCAGAGTGGATCTGGTTCTTTGTCTTGGATTCTGTCCTTCACCTGGGTGTTGCCAATATGGATTCTAGTTCCCCAAATCTCTGGCTCTGCTGCCCATGGCCTTGTTGTCTCTGACAGGGGTTTAGCAGCTCAGGGTCCCCGCCTTCTGACCCTTACCTGGATGCTGTTGACATGGCTTCTGGGTCCCAAAGACTTTGGATCTGTGTCCATGGCCTTGTCTTGGATGCAGGTTCTGCAGCAATCTGACTAGTGATTTTTCATTCTTGTGATCTTTTCCTCTCTATTCCCATTGCCTTTTCTTTTTGGAAAAAAAAATCATACAAGATAATATTTTACCCATAAAAATGAATATATGACACTAACAAATTAGGATTTTAAGAATTAATATTTAATAGTAATATTACATTGAATAAGTTAATAGTAATTTCTTTCTTTCTTTTTTTGGGTTACACCAGGCATAACTTAGGTTTACTCCTGGATCAATGCTCAGAAATCACTACTGGCAGGCTCAGGGGACCATATGGGATGCCAGGATTCGAACCAACAACCTTCTGCATGCAAGGCAAATGCCCTACTTCCATGCTATCTCTCCGGCCCCTAATAGTAATTTCTTTTTTTTTAATTTTTTATTTTTAATTATGAGAACAATGATGAAAAGAGGACAAGGTAAAGTTACAGTGAAAGGGTGAAAGGACAATTGCCCATAAACAGAGTTCTCAGAAGAAATCCCCTTGCTGACCCCTAAATATTGAACTTACAGTCAAAAAAAATTAAGAAAAAATAAGGCAGAACCCATGTACAATTACTTTGTCCACAAGTCCCCAGATTGTAGTACATTATAACATTTCTTAGCAGTACACAAAGCAACCTAAAGCCATGAGATTTATGTGACTCCTTAACATTGAAGGCATAGTAATTTTTTATATATTCATGCACATACATATTAGTTTAAGTTAACATCAAAAGTTTAAGAGGTTTTTTTTTTAAGGGTTAGTCAAAAGGGCACAGTAAAAACAGTGTTAGAGTGGCAAATATTGTTTGCATAGGCCCACCAAAATATGGGGGTCATAGAAAGGAATAGCCTTGGTCTAAATACAAGGAGACCACTACCCCTGAAGTTTCCTGGCATAAGACCAACTCTAGGCTCCAGGCAAACTAGTTTATTCAATCCAAGTCATTGTCTGTAGTGCCAATACAGTTTTATTTTTCACACAGTCCTATTGTTGGCATCAGGTTTCTGTATTTAAGATCCTGGAATCTGCACATCCTACATTGAAGTCAGGCTGGTGTGGAGTATCCTCTAGTTTCACCTCACAATTAAGGGGCAATACAGAAAGTCCTGCCCAGTAAGCAAGTCATTGTTGTTGTTAAATCTTCTCAGTGTTAAGGGAAGTCTCTTTCGAGTAGGTCGATGTCAGAGCAGCGGTAGGGTCTTCCCTGGTAAAGGATTGCCTCCAGGTGATGTTATAGACAACCTTGGATGTTTCGTACATGTCTTCTCTAGATCAGGGGTGAATGGAGAATGCCCATTCTTCTGAGGCCTGTGCCAGGTCTTTATGTCAATGTTCAGGGTGTCAGGTCCCATTGCACTACAAGATTTGTGTGTTCCCATCTCTATTAGATAAGAACTTATTTGTATGTATAGTATTTTCCCGTTTTAGTGTGCCTAAGCAAACAAGAAATAAAGTCATGTGGCGTTATCAGAGTATATGGGGCGTAAGAACACGTCCAACAATACCCGTGACTTGGTTCAAACATAAGCATTAAACTGAGGGATTCTTTCTCACCAAATTCCATATTGAGCAGTTCACAGAGAAGATAAAAAAGGGGGGGGTATCATCATTGTATAAGAAAATATTCAGCAAAAGTTATAGCCGTCAAAGAAAACACCCATAAAATGTTGAAAAGACATAAGTGTCCTTTTTATGCCTTTTGGAATACTTGGGTGGGTATTAACTCCAGGGTACCACTTTGGTCTGTGACTTAGGACTCTATAGTACATAAGTTAAAAAGGGTAAATGAGGAGTAATGATGATAGGGGTTAAGAGAGTTAAAGAGAAAAATGATCTTTTGTAGGGGTGTGCAAAAGGGCAGAGTACAAAATGAACATTCTGCATACATAAAAACATAATTCAATGATAGTGAGTACTATTAATTTATCTTGTGCTAGTGCTAGTGCCCCCGCGTGATTTTGAAAATATAGACTGGAAAGAGATTACCAGTGACTGCATCAGGACGCTGGGAGGCCAGAAGTTCAGAGCCCCACCCAGACCCTCCCTAAGGATAATGGGGGAAAGCCTAGGGTACCTTCAAGCTCCGCCAAGGGACCCAACTTGCTGGCTTGCCCAGGCATGTGGCCTGGGAAAGCCCTGGAGATCTTGAGCAAGGCGGTAGAGGGGTGCTGGGGTTACCCAAGTCCCGCACCCCCTCCTAGGCCTGGTTAAGAAGGCCTCTGGCATGGCAGAGGCCTGCCAAACCCCATGCTGCTAGACTCCCTGCTCCCAGGAAGGAAAGAGTAATAGTAATTTCTTAATGTTATCTAATACCCAGTATATCTTTAACCTTCTTTGATGTCTTCAAACTGTTGTAACTATTCTTTTATTCGATTAGTATTAAAACAAGAGCCTCACGGTGAATTCAAAATACACAGTTAATCAATATACTACACAAATTTATAAGAATTTTTCTACCTGCTTTTTCCATAAAACATCTATTTCTGAAAGAATTACAGTTATATGTCTCCTTAATCATCCACATCCACAAATTTATGATGAAACATTTGAACATCTTATTGGAAAAAAAAGTTTTCTAGGAAAACAAAAGGTTACAAAACTTAAGTAAAAAATATAAAACAGGAGTATATTAAAAAAGGATTAGGGAAAATTTAAATAATTGCCAAAAAACTGAATTCACATTCTGAAAATGTAAAGGGTAAGTTTCTCCAAATATTCAAAGAATAAAATATATTTATTTTAAGCATTTTAAGAACATGGAAAGAATGTGGAAATTTTTTAATTTATATTTGAAATTAGTGTAAAATGATTATAAAATTTGACACACACAAAATAAGCTGTTTAAACACACAAAAATAAGCTGTATCAATTAGAAAATACATTGACAAGGAAACAAATTTTTGTATGAGGGATTAAGAGAATTAGGACTAATGCACATAGATACCGACACCCAAAAGCAAAATATACACTCTTGTCTGTACACGTGGTACATTCTCTAGAATAAACCACAGTCTAGGGTACAATTTGACTGTCTATAACTATGAAAATAGAAATGATAACAAGTAACGTTACTACCACAATGGATGAAAGAGAAAATAAACATAAAAAAAGAAAACAGAAAAAGCTCTAACATTTGAAGAACAACACACTTTTACATAATCTTGGTTCACAGAAGAAATAAAAGCAGAAATAAAAATTCCTTGCAGTAAATGACAGTGAAGTCACAAACCATCATAATCTATGGATTCAACAAAAACAATGCAAACTATGTTAGAAAAACAAAACTTAAATAAGCAACCTGACTTTACATATTAAAAAAAAAGAATAAAATAATCTGAAAGTAAATGGAAGGAAGGAAGTAGTAAAAATTAGAGCAGGAATCAACATAGAAATAAAAAACAATACAAAGAATAAATGAATATGGGAGCTAGTTTTTCACAATAATTAACAAGACATAAATCCTTAACTATATTTAAAAGAATAAAAGAGAGACAATAGAAATAAATTGGATCAGAGATGAGAAGGGAGACATAGCTTCCTCAGGAATACAAAAGATTCTAAGAGTTACTGTACAACTTTATGCCACTAACACAGTATTGGGGTTCTACAATCTCCCAAGATTGCATTAGGAGAAAAAGAAATAAAACCTGAATAGGTCAATCATGAGTAAGGAAATTAAAATTGTGATTAAAAATCTTTCCCAAACAGGGATTGGAGAGATAGCACAGCGGTAGGGCATTTGCCTTGCACACAGCTGATCTAGGATGGATGGTGGCTCGAATCCTGGCATCCTGGTCCCCCGTGACTGCCAGGAGTGATTTCTGAGTGCAGAGCCAGGAGTAACTTTTGAGCATGGTCAGTGTGACCCCGCTCACCCCCTCACCATAAACCTAGATAAATCTTTCTCAGGCATAAACCTAGATCCAGATGGTAGAACTAGTGAATTCTGCCAAAGCATTAAAGATAATTTTCTTCCTAAACTCTTCCATAATATTAGAGGAAAATATTCCTAAAAACTCCTATTAAGCTTTCATTAGATTAACATAAAAATAGGCAAAGAAATAACAAAAATTAATTTTTAGGGCTAATATTTTTGAAAGATATTTTACAAAATTTTAGCAAACTGAATCTAACGATATATCAAAGTATCATATGCTATGATCAAATGGATTCATTACAGGGATGGATGATTGTTCAATACATACAAATCAATTAATATACAATTAATTAATAAATAAATTTATTTATTAATACAATTAATAAAAGATTTAAAAATAAAGTATCAATTAATGCACAGAAATTTTTTTACAAGGTTCAACAACCATTCATGGTTAAAAACCCTCAAAAACGACGACCTCCTTACAGGACAGGGCTCTCTGCATTGCCCTTTAATGGTGAGGTGAAACCAGAGGACGCTCCACATTCTGACTTCAATGTAGGATATGCAGATTCCAGGATATTTAATACAGAAATATGATACCAACAACAGAGACTGTGTGAAAAGTGTGTTGGCACTACGGACAGTGTCTTGGATTGGATGATCTAGCTTGCCTGGAGCCTAGAGTTGGTCTTATGCCAGGAAACTTCAGGGGTCGGGTCTCTTTGTATTTAGGCCAAGGTTATTCCTTTCCATTCCCCTCATATTTTGGTGGACCTATGCAAACAACAATTGCCACTCTAACACCGTTTTTACTGTGCTCCTTTGACTCTAATCCTTAAAAAAAAAAAACACTTAAAATTTGAGGTTAACTTAAGCTAATATGCATGTACATGGAAATGTAAAAAATACTATGCCTCTAATGTTTAAGGACTTATGTGAGTTTTATGGCTTTAGATTGCCTTGTGTGCTGTTAAGAAATATTATAATGTTTACAATCTGGGGACTTGAGGGACAAAGTAATTGTACATGGATTCTGTTTTATTTATCTTAATGTTCTTTGGCTGAAAGTTCAAAGTTAAGATATCAGCAAGGGGACTTCTGAGAATTATGTTATGATTGTCCTTCCACTGTAACTTTACCTTGTCCTCTTTCTTTGCATCTTTGTTCTCATAATTAAAAATAAAAAAAAATTAAAAAAAACCCTCAAAAATATGGATAAATTGAATATACTTTAAGATTGTGCTGACCATATACAACAAGCCTGTAAAAACAATATTCAGTGACAAAACTGAAAACTTTCTGAAGTCAGGCACAAGACAAAGATATACACTTCTTCAATTATTACCCAATATAGTTTTGGAAGTTTTTTTCCAGAGCTATTAGATAATAAAAGAAAATTAATGACATTCAATTTGGAAAAGAGATTTATTATGTAAAATTATATGAAAATGAATATTAAAGACCCTATAGATTCTACTCATTATTAAGACTAAACCAATATATCAAGAGATCAGGCTACAAAATTAATACAAAAATTGACTATATTTCTCTTTATAATAAACAAAAGAATGAACTAGAAAAATCAAAAATAAAACATAATTACATTTCAAGTAGTATCCAAAAACATCAAATATCTAGGAATCAGCTTATTTTTTATTTTAAAATTCTTTTTGGTTTTGGGGCCATATCCTGCAGGGCTCGAGACTTATTCCTATCTTTGAGTTAGTTCAGTGATTGTTCCTGGCAGGCTCATAGGACAATATGTGGTGCTGTAATACCAGGTTGATCCTGAGCAAAAGCCCTACCAGCACTGGTTCAGGATTCAATGTAGGAATCAACGTAACAATGGAGGTAAAGTTTTACATCCACAACTTTTATTTCAAAAAGAAATAGAAGAGGGTACTAGGATTTGGAAAAGATTTCTATGTACATGAAGTATTGGAATAATTTACATTGTCAAAATGATCAGTCTACCAAAAGCATTATGCAGATTCTATGCAATTCCCATCAAAATCCTGTTTATGTTCTTCAAGGATATAGAACAAATTTTACTTAAAAGTCTACTAAAATTTGTAGAAAATCATTAAACTACAAATAGTCAAAGTAATTCTAAGAAAAACCAGATGAGAGATATCATATTCTCTGATTGTAAAACATACTATAAAACTACACTATATTAATCATAGATGATAATAATTGTTGTGTGGAACTGTCTTACTATTTTGTGGTATTGGAAAAACTATAGACTTTCAAAGCAGTGGAATATAATTAAGATCTCTTTATTTTGGAGTAAATTTGTGGAGATCACAAATAGCTGAGCTCAAGATTCATTCGTGACTTTTCATTTACTCCTGGCAGTACTCAAACCATGAGTGATTCCTGGGGTCAAACAATAAATGCGCAATCTCTCTTTTAATCCCCCAAACTATCTATCCAACCTAGTTCTTTCTTTTTATGGAAGAGCCCTTGGCAAGATTAATAAACTATTGTTTAATTTTATTTTCTTCAAATATAAAGTAGTTGCGGATATGAACTGAGATTTTCACATTGGTATTTGCAATACATAATAGCAAGAACCAGATACTAAGATTCAATGAATATTTAATGAAGAAAGAAAATAATTATTAATGTTAAATATTATACTATCTCATTAAGAATTCTAAGTTTACCTCATTTGACCTCTAATTTCTCTGGATTCTGAACTCCAAATTGATGCATAACAAAATTGATTCATATAAATCCTAAAATTTCACATTTTAAGTGAACTGAAAATTTTTCTACAGTTATTGAGATTTAGTTATTCAGATTTATAAAAAGCTAAATTATGGTAACATGAATAAACAAAAAACTGGCAATCTTAGCCATTTAAATAATTCAGCTTTCTGGTACCCAAGAAACGATACAGGAATTAAGGTGATTGTCTTGCATATCCTGAGCACTACAGGAGTGACTCTTGACTAGAGCCAGGAGTAAGTGCAGAGCACAGCAAAGTGTGACCCCCGCAAGCTCCCCAAAATACAAATAAAATAATTTTAAAATGTCCCTTCCATTTAATTTATTATTAAATTATTATAATAATTGATTATTGCTGCTGTTTCTGTGAGGATCACAAGTCACTTACACTTAGCTATGGGGTTCACACATTTGTTTATAAGCACAGGAAATTACATATATTCTTTGTTTTGGTGGTGGTGCCAGGGATTCCAAACAGACGTGTCATAGGGATTTCCCACAATACATGTGGTGATGTGCCAGGGACTGAACTCTCAGCTTCATGCTTGGAAGGTAGGCATTTTGCCATGGAGTCATCGTCGAACTCCTTAAGCAAATAATCTAATTATGGATAATTATTTAATTATAATTAATCAAAAGAATGTCTATTATAAAACTATTTGGGGGGCCACACCCAGTGACGCTCAGGGGTTACTCTTGGCTATCCACTCAGAAATGGCTCCTGGCTCGGGGGATCATATGGGACGCCGGAGATTGAACCCAGGTCCTTCCTGGGTCAGCCACATGCAAGGCAAACACCCTACAGCCATCCTATCACTCTGGCCCCCTATAAACTACCAGTCCCAATTTCTTGCCTCCCATAAGCCTCTGAAAGACAATTTTCTTTTTTGCTAATGCCTGTTCACTTTGTGAATTATAAGTTTGACTACTTTAGTGTTCCCATACAGATGGACAAAGCCCTTCTCTGCTTTATACCACCTAGCACAATGATTTTAACTTTTATTCATCTATGTAGAATGTGTCAGAATTCCCTTCTTTAGTAAGGATGAATAACATTTTGCTGTGTTTTATATTTGCTTCATTCATATGCTGATGGACAGTTAGGTGGCACCCACCTTTTTCTATGGTAGATAATGAGGCAATAGACATACAAGTACAAAAACCTCTTCAAGATCATGCTTTAAATACTTTTGGGGAAAAGTGATTTAAAAAAACTATAAAGAATCCTTTGCCAGCTAAACAAAGTAATGTTTAGCTTGAAGCATAGTCTAAGCTGCTGGTTTGCTATCCCTGGTCCCTTTCATTTATTTATGGAAGTTTTAGATCCAGCAAGGAATAACAAATTCTTTAATAGTCTAAAACGATAAGAAGTTATCCAGGTAAAAAAAATTAAAAGCAGCTTGTTCTAGGCAAAATGGGCAACATTAGAAAAAAGACGTGCAAGAAGACAGATGGTTGGAAACAACTGAATTAGAATTGGCAATGAAGGGTAACTATGGATAAGGGCAGGATTGCAATGTTAATGGTAAGCAAAGTAAGTATCATTGGAATCAATGTCATGAACTTCAGGAGTAGCATCACTTAGATTTCTAGGTTTAAAGATTCTTGAGGGGAAGTGAAAATGCAGCAATTACCAAGGAGCATAGGCAAGTAAAGAGACAGAGGAAAGCAGCAAGTGAACTTCAATAGAATTTACCTGGAATGGAGCTGTGCACATGGGGAAACTTCTCAACTTGGCACCGGGAAGAGAAGTGATTACCATCCCTGGGAGGTAGTGACCTCAGATCTCAGGGAATCTGGATGCCTCCAATATCATTTTACAGAAGTCAACTCCCCACTTAGGACAAAAGACTCCTGCCTCACTGATATCTGTGGCAGGGAAGGGGAATCCCATGGGGAAAGGAAACCAAGGTTAAGGGTGGTGTGGGAGGATAGTGGATGGAGATTCAAAGATGAAGTATCTTATGATACACATACATGAAAATGGTAAGAAAAGTTTATTACTCACACGGAAGCAGGGAAGACTCCTACACAGATATGAAAATGGCTAGAGTGAGCAAGGGATTAGGGGTGTGCCTGGTTTGGGGGTTTATGTAGCTGAAAGGTAGGGCTACGGTGAGGATTCCTTAACGTTGGCCAAGGTTTGCATTACTTAAACTTCTCACCGGTACTGAAGAAGAGGGGTTGCTTAACTTTCTTACTTAGTTTTTTTTAATTAACTTGCAGAAATTATGCCTTGAGGGGAAGGGGAAGAAGCAGGGCTTGAACGCTGTTAGTTATGAGACATAAAAATAGTCTTTTATTAGCGAATATCAGAGAACTTTAAGTGAACTGCAAGCATAGGCCTGGACACTGGACACTGACTTCAAACTGTAGAGAGAAAATCAGTAACCAGGGCTCTCAAGAACAAGATTCTTGACCTACTTCCCGCTGTCACTGAGGTTTAATAAAAGAGAACTTTATTGAAGAGTTTATTCAGTGCCAAATTGCTGTGCCTACAACCAGAAACCAGTCATGAATTCCTCTTTGTGACTGGCTGCTGACATTCTGGTTTTATCCTTGGTTTTTATCAGTAACCTATGTGCACAAAAAGAATACATCAAAAAATCATTGTCTTTCCATTGGTCTAAAATATTTTGGAATTGCAGGACTTTGGCTTTATATCTCTTTTTAAAAAGTATTTAAAGGCCATGGTTTATAAAGATATCAAGGGGCATATAGTATTCCCTATTGCTTTTATCTTCTTTTCTAAAAAATTTTTATTAAAAATTGAAGTATAGTTAAAAACTTGTCGATAGTTGGGTTTCAGTCATGCAATATTCCAAATCCCATCCCTTTCCCAGTGTTTATTTCCTACCACCAATTTCCCATTACCCTGTTACTCTCCTCCCCACCCCAGCCTGACTCTGAAAAACACTTTTCTCTCTCTCCTCTCTCTCTTATTTCTCTCCTTTCTCTCTCTCCTCTCTCTCTCTTCCCCTTTCTCCTTCTCTCTCTTACCTGCCCCTCTCTATTTTTCCTTTTAGGCACCATGTTTGGTGATACTGTTATTGAAGGGGGATAGTATATCACTTCTTTTCAATTTTCAATTCTTGTCTAGAGTGATCTATTCCAACTATTATTCTCATAGTGGTCCTTTCTCTACCATAAGTGCGCTCCACCTATAATTTATCTTGGGTATTATACTCATCGTGTGTGTGTGTGTTTATCCTGCAGTGAGCACAATCATCGTATGTTTGTTCCTCTCCCTCTGACTCATTTCACTCAGCATGCTGCTCTCCATATCTATCTATGTATAAACAAATTTCATGACTTCATTTTCTTAATAGCTAGGTAATATTCCATTGTGTGGATGTACTAAACTTTCCTTATTCTTTCTTTCTTCTTTCTTTCTTTCTTTCTTTCTTTCTTTCTTTCTTTCTTTCTTTCTTTCTTTCTTTCTTTCTTTCTTTCTTTCTTCCTTCTTTCCTTCCTTCCTTCCTTCCTTCCTTTCTTCCTTTCCTTCCTTCCTTCCTTCCTTCCTTCCTTCCTTCCTTCCTTCCTTCCTTCCTTCCTTCCTTTCCTTCCCTTCCTTCCCTCCCTCCCTCCCTTCCTTCCTTCCTTCCTTCCTTCCTTCCTTCCTTCCTTCCTTCCTTCCTTCCTTCCTTCCTTCCTTCCTTCCTTCCTTCCTTCCTTCCTCCCTCCCTCCCTCCCTCTCTCTCTCTGTCTCTCTCTCTGTCTCTCTCTCTCTCTCTCTCTCTCTCTCTCTGTGTTCTTGGCCACTTGGACACTAATATGCAGATGCTGTAATGACCATAGTGGTACAGATGCCTTTCTGCATTGCATTTAGTATATATTCCCACCAGAGTTATTGTTGGGTCATATAGGAGCTCAATTTCTAGTGTTTTGAGGAATGTCCATATTGTTTCCAAAAAGTTGGACCAGTATGAATGAGAAATTCCATCATCAGTTAATGAGAATCTCTTCTTCTGGCATCCACACCAATACTGGTTATTCTTGTTCTTTATGATGTATGCCATTCTCTATACTGTGAGATGATATCTCATTGTTGTTTTGATTTGCACCTTCCTGATGATTAATGACATAAAACATTTGTTTGTTTGCTTATCTACCACTTCTAGGTGTTACTCCTGGTCTGCATTCAGAAATTATTCCAGGCAGGCTGGAGTACCATATAGTTTATCAGAGATCAAATCTGTGTAGGGTATGTGCAAGGCAAATGCCCTACCCATTGTGCTATTCCAACCTCTTTAGAACATTTTTTCTTGTGCTATTTGGCCATCTGTATTTCTCCTTTGAGGAAATGTTTATTCAGATCTTCTCCCCACCTTTGATAATCACTAAAAAACCATCTGACAAAGTATTCTGAGTCCTGCTTGTTGCAGAGATATGGTGTGGCAACATTTATTTTTGAAAGTATCTAAAGCTATAGAATGGGTGTCAACAGGGATATTGGTAGTGGGAATGTTACACTGGTAAAGGGGGGTGTTATGTTTATGACTGAAACCCATCTACAATCATGTTTATATTCATGGTGCTTAAATAAATAAAGATTTTATTTAAAAAACAAAACAAAAATACTGTGTTCAGAGAAAGACAGGCTCATTAAACATTAGCCTTTCCAAATCTATGTTAGAAATATAAGCATTTTACTAATAAGAATCTTTTAATATTGTATTGTTAATATGTTAATAGTCTAGGTAACAAAGGAGTAAATATTGTCCTGATAAATTTAGTAATCAACAATTTTGAATATAAGAAATTGAAGTGTTGGGTTCTACTGGTTTGAGGTACACTGTGGCTAATATATTTCATTTGCATTTTATTTTTATATATGTTTCAAAAGTGGATATAAGAAATGCATATATGCCAATGACAACTTTTCAAATAATACAAAAAATTCTAAGCTATAGGTGAGCAATATTTTCTAATTTTTAGTATACTCATAAAATGACATCTTAATTAATTGCAAGTCACTCAAATATGATTATCTGAGTTTTATAAGTGGTTATTTTTTTAAGAATTGGTGGACTAGATAGTACAGAAAGTAAAAAATTTGTCATGTATGCAGCTGATTCCAGGAAGAATATATGGTCCACTGAACATCACTAGGGATGATTTTTGAGCACAAAATTTAAATATGTCCCTAGCATTGCCAGGTGTGATCCAACCTCTCACCCTCAAATCTAATTTCTTCTAGGCACACACCCACATGCCTGATTTTTTGGGGAATCTATTAAAATATTTTGTTTCTTTTAACTGTGAGTTACAGCCTATGCTGTTTTCTTCTGATTTCTAGTTAGACTTATATATTAAATTGTCATGATAGAAAATTACTTTTTCATACTTTACTCCTCAATACATTGTGCATATCCTCCTCTTTTCTTTTCTCTTTCTATTCTCATTATAATTTTAATCACGTCAGTATTCATTAATTTGACTGTATTACCATTAATCCCAAGCCAAATAATACAACTAATACAATATTACCTCATTTCCTTTCTTGTACAATTTTTTGCTGTTCCTATAATTACTCATCTCTTTCACCTGTTGGATTAATTTTCCATTTTTCTCACTGTTCTATGTTCAAATGCTCTGGAAGCTCTGTATTTTTTCTCAATGCAAATACTTACTCTATCAGAGATTATTTTGGAAAACTGCAATTGCTGGATATGACTTGTTCTATTTTCATTGTATCTGGATGCTTTTTTGAACCTGTGTCTACTGCCATCCAGAGATCATAATTTCTGAATCATATACTTTGCTCATATACTTTTTCAGTAGCAATCTGAAAAAACATACTTACATGTTTTGAGATCTTACATTTGGTCTTTGGTTTTGTGATGATATTTTTTCTGATTTTAGAATTTTAGGAAATTTCTTTTCCCCGATATTTTCAAGTATTGCCCATTTTAGATAAATATTATCTTTTAGATACCAGTTTCACTCACTCACTCACTCACTCACTCACTCACTCACCTCACTCACTCACTCACACACTCACACATACACACATATGTAAGTTGCCATTTAATTCTAAATAGCTTCAACATAATCATCTTCCATCCCCCTCCCAGAGAATCTGTTTCTTGAATTCTTGAATTTTGTAAATTTGTGTTTGACTCCCAATAAATTTTCATAATTTGAAAATGTTTATCTTTAAATTCATGACATTCATTCTTTAACAGTTCCTTCTTTTCTGTTCTCTTTTACTGTAACAGTTAATGATTTGAATATTAGATCTTTTAGTCATCTTTTTTTAATTTTGCTTTCCAGTGTACTTCCTCAATTTCATCATTTTATTTTTTTTTGCTTACAGATACATTTTTCTCTATTATTAGCATACTTCTTTTTTTTAGCTAAAGAACTGTGGTTTACAAAATTATTGATAGTTGACCTTTAGGCATCTAATATTTCAACACCAATTCCACCATCAATGCCAACTTCCCATCACCAGTGATCCCACAGACTATCACCCCAGTCCTCACACCTGCTCTCCCATCCCCAACCTGTCACCTTGACACACATATTACAAAATTCAGTGGTTTCAGCTTCTATCTCATGTTTTCAGTTTAAGTCTATGTCTTTGAAATATAGCTATAACACTACCACATCACAAATATAACTGAAGCCCCAACCCCTATTCACTCATTATTTCCCTTTCTTATCTTCCTTTTCTCCTTGATTACTTTTTTCTCTGTCCTTCTCATTCCTTTAAAAAAATAATTCTAGGGACCGGAGAGATAGCATGGAGGTAAGGCATTTGCCTTTAATGCAGAAGGATAGTGTTTCGAATCATGGCATCCCATATGGTCCCCTGTGCCTGCCATGGAGGGATTTCTGAGCATAGAGCCAGGAGTAACCCCTGAGCACTGCCGGGTGTGACCCAAAACAAAACAAAACACAAATTTTTAATATTATTACTACATCTCTTATTTTCTCTGAATACCTCACTTATCCCCCTCTGAACTATTCCTATTTGTGAGTATATCATCTTTTCTGCTCACCCTTTCTAAGGACAACAGTTTTGTTACTTAGAAAATATTTGTCCTTAAATTGTGTTTCTTCTCATTTTGCCTTTGTGTTGTTGTTGTTGTCGTTGTTAGGTTCTGTCTGTACATTGAAACCTTTCTTCAAATATGTGATTATCCTTGTCTATCAACTACATATTTCAACTAGATAACTTTACCAAAATATTTATCATAGAAGTGTTTAAGAAACTACTACCCCTCCTTAAAGACAAAGATAATGGAAGATTAATAATCTCAACAATTTTGAAATGGTTGAGAGGGTTGAGGGGTTTGACTTTTGAATAGAGGGCCTGATTATAGGCTCATCAGACCAGTCTTGGTTTTATCGTGGAACTTTCAACTAACTCACTATCTAGATTTCTTTTCTCTTATTTTATCACTTTCTCTAGAGATAAAATTTCTAACAAAATACAACTTGTGAAACCTCTTGTAAATTATTTCCAAAGATGGTACTCTATGAATTCTTTATCAATTTCTGATACATCTAGAAAACTTAGTTGCTAAAGTATATAACATATCATTAAATGTTTTTTCACACTGGTCTTAATATAACACCACTAATAGAAAGTTTGTTTTCTTTTAATGTATACCTATATTCTTACTCTTCAGCAGATGCCCAATACATAAATGGCACTCAGTAAATACATAGTTAAAAATGAATCATACATATATAGAGCTGTTTAGGGTTTTTTTTTCCTCTAAAGTCTCTCATGCCCAAAGATGCTTAACACCTATCTTGAATTAGCGTTGATGTCCTTACATGTGTTAAAATTCTTAAAGAATTTTATTTGGTATTTAGGAAAGTAAGATGCTTACAAACTGATGAGCACAACATTGGATTGAGTTTTTTTTTAAATGATGGTTTTATTTTCTTCATCTTCAACAGAATAGGCATAAGAACATGGCCACTGAGTACTAACATTTAAAAACTAATAATTTAGGATAAAACAAAAACAGTAGTATCCCTTTGTACACAAAAGCAGAGTTTTAAATGATTCAAAGGTATTTATGCCTAGTCAGATTTGGTAATATCCTCCTTATTCAAATAGCATTAAAAATGTAGGAAGTTAATATGTACCTAAAATACTACTGTGAAAGATATGTAAGCCAATATGATCAAAATAAAAATTAAAAAAAATGTAGGAAGTTTCCTAACCTTTAATCAATCTGAACATGTTATCACATAAAAAAAATTAAGTATGACTCTTAAAATTATAGTTAAAAGGTTATTTTAAAAAATCTTTTAAGTATTTGTTTATTTTTTAAATCTACCCAGTTTCACACTCTTTGTTACTATTCTATGTACCAATTAAAGAAAGCAGAGAGAATCCTCCTATTTGCTTCCTGCTCAGCTGAATCAACACTTCCGGAAACAGTGACTAATAAAAGCCAGAGCCCATGGTTGTATTCAACATTTGAACTTCCTAGTTAATTTTAAGAACTGATTAAATTATACATGCTTACAGAATGAGTAGGTTGATACAAGAACAGGTCAGGCTCAATGAAGTAGCTTATTTGGATTTAAAAATATTTAATAATTACTTACCTGTTCTGAGACCCTGGTGCTATAAATGAAAGCATTTGGTCTATAGAATTCTTCATGGCATTTTAATATCCTATTCATTTGGTATCATATTCCAGAAAAGAGTGGGAGACTATGAAAAAAGAAATATGTGATCTCAGAAAAAGTAATATAACAGACACAATATCCTTCAACATTTTTTATAGCTAATTACCACAGAGACCAAATAATCTTGATGAAAAAGAATATGTCTTTACTTCAGAGAAGTATCTGTTCAATTCTATTACTGTTCATCTATATTTGCTTTGAATATCTTAATTCTCTTAGAAAGTGGTTCCACCAAGAAAAAATTAGGTCTATATTCTAGGTACCTCATCTTTATTACCATCTATGTCCAGAGATTTCACTTCCTTTAACCAGTATGTATTTCAGGCCAACACATAAGACAACGTCATTGGTACACTTAGTACCAAGATATTATGGACCTAACATAAATGGTAGACAAAATGATATAGTGGATTTAACTATATTCTTCTGCTTAGAGCTAAGAGTCTTAAAAACTTAAGCTTAATATTTTCCCATATTTCCTCCCATTTTGCTCTTGCACTACTGTTGATAATTGTAAACAACACCAATAAAATTTAAAAACAGCAACACCAAAAACCCCAACTAAGTATTGCAGAATATTTTCAGCCTTATGCTTTTGAACTTTAAAAGTAATTAGTATGTTTGACAACCTTACCTCCCCTAGACTTCTCTGACATTTTAGTGAATTTCTCTTAGTCTCTTATTTCTTACGTTTGTTTCAGTCTTTCTATCATGTAATCTTTTACCATGCTCAAGTTTTTGTTTAATTTTCATATTAAAGGAATAGTCTTTCCCCAAACATTTAATTTCTTTAGAGATAATATTTAATTTATTTCAATTTTGCTATCAAATTTCCTTAACTTCTTCATTGCTCATTTGCTTTACAGATCACTAAATTCAGGCTTCTCCATTAGTCTATGGATTGACTCTAATTAAGTCAGTGATTTTTTACCCATGTTAAACCCTCAATTTATTTCTCAACTTTTCTTTCTTTCTTTTGTTTGTAGGCCATATCCTTCTGTACCCAGGGTTTACTTTTGATTCTATACTCAGTATTCACTTATTTTTTTTTGGGGGGGCAGGGTTCTGGGAACCATATGGGATGCTGGGGATAAAATTCAAGTCAAGTACCTTTCCTGCTGTACTCTCTCCAGTACCTTACCTTGTTTTTCTAACACATGACATATTAATCACCTTCTTCCTAAGATTCTTTCTTGGATTCTTTGATATTGCACTTGGCTTGTTTTCCTCTTAATGTTCTAGACATTCTTTGTCAGATTTCTCCTTGTCCATTTCTCACTCTTAGATCTTGAAGTTTCCCATTATTTTGGTATTTTTTTCCTCTGACCTCCTAAACAATCTTTGCAGAAACTCACTGTTTCCTATGGCTATATCACCCTACCATGCTGATGATCAGTATATTATTACAGAGATAATTATATGCTTTTATTAGCTGCCACTACAATAGCTAAATTAAGAAGACTTTCCAAAGCAAATATTGATGAAGATGTGAGATCATCACAACATAAATATACTGCTCATAAGAAAATGAATTGAGGGCCGGAGAGATAGCATGGAGGTAAGGCGTTTGCCTTTCATGCAGAAGGTCATCGGTTCGAATCCCGGCGTCCCATATGGTCCCCCGTGCCTGCCAGGAGCAATTTCTGAGCATGAGCCAGGAGTAACCCCTGAGCACTGCCAGGTGTGACCCAAAAACCACAAAAAAAAAACACAAAAAAACAAAAAAAAAAAAGAAAATGAATTGATTTAATCACTCTAGAAAATTGAAATTAATTGAAGCTAAACATGTCCTAAACCATTCATGAGTGAGTTCTTGTTAGTTTGCTTCTGCTCCCATAGCACATACTATGGTATTTCTCACATTTTTTGTTTTGTTTTATTTTTGAGGGCTTAATGTTGTGGGCTTAATTCTCTGGGCTTAATGTTGTGTCTGTGCTCAGGGATTTCCCTTGGAATTGCTTGGGATCATATGTCAGGAATCAAACCCAGGCCAGCTGCATGCAAAGCAAGCACCCTACCACTACTCTTCACTCCATCTTTCCCATGCCTAAATTTGTTATATTTTCCTGTCTTCTTGTTGGTTTTACCCCACTGGACTCCTTGGTATTTTAGAAATAACATCTGTGTTTTCATGTTTAGAAAGAATGGTACAGATCTGCTTCATAATGGATATTAAACCGAACCTTGCCAAGTGAATTATATGTAAACCAAAATAAATATAAGTTAATTCTTGATGTCCATTCTAAATTAAACTCAGACCTTTAGAAACCTGTATAATTTCTTCTGATAGGAAGTAAAAAGGATGTTGCTCCATATGCTTAACCTTTCATTAATGTTCAGAACTTAAAATAAAACTTTGAAATACCAATACTAACTCACCTTTCTATAAAAGGAGAAAGCAAAATTAAATTATATCAGCATGTCATACCACTCTTCTAGCAACAGTGGTATGAAAGAGAAAAACAGCATCAAAACTCTCTTAGAGAAAGGTTATTCCAGATCAATGACAATTTATAGAAGCATCTAGCAGGGGTCTTCAAACTACGGCCTGCAGGCCACATATTGTATTTATTCCCATTTTGTTTCTTCACCTCTAAATAAGATATATGCAGTGTGCATAGTAATTTGTTCATAATTTTTGTTTTTACTATAATCTGGCCCTCCAACAGTCTGAAGGACAGTGAACTGGCCCCCTGTTTAAAAAGTTTGAGGACACCTGAATGGTGTCAAAATTATTTTTGATTTCTGCCTGATGACTTTATATAGCTAAAAATAGGCTCAAGTGCAAAACGAACACTTGAAATCAAACACAGTAAAGATCATCTAAAGAAACAAAAGAATTGGGGCTGGTGAGGTGGCGCTAGAGGTAAGGTGTCTGCCTTGCAAGCGCTAGTCAAGGAAGGACCACGGTTCGATTCCCCGGCGTCCCACATGGTACCCTCAAGCCAGGGGCAATTTCTGAGCGCGTAGCCAGGAGTAACCCCTGAGCATCAAACAGGTGTGCCAAAAAAAAAAAAAAAAAAAAAAGAAACAAAAAAATTAAACTAACAACCTGGAATGAGTCATCTAATACAACGGAATGATGGAGTTAGCCTCACGTTTTTGGGAAAACTAAGGCAAAAGAAAGGAAGCAATTGAGTTTCAAAGACTTAGTTTTGGGAGTCAGAGATTTACAGCAGTGATGGAAGTGGGGTTTAAATGAGGGAAATATAAAGAGAATGAAAATTCAAAGAGGAGGATTTTGAAGCTGGTGAGTGCCTACATTCTGGGGCTGCGAGATCGCTCTGCCCTGCCGTGTCTTTGTTCACTCTGAGGACTTCGGGGGAAACTCCTATCTCTGTCTGCCTGAAACTGTGCTTCTGAATTTCCGAAGGTTTCCTCAGGGGCCTAGGGAGCGTACCCCCAAAAAACTGCATTTTGAAGCTGGTGAGTGCCTACATTCTGGAGCTGTGGGATCGCTCTGCCCTGCTGTGCCTTTGCTCACTCTGAGGACTTCAGGGGAAACTCCTATCTCTGTCTGCCTGAAACTGTGCTTCTGATTTTCCGAAGGTTTCCTCAGGGGCCTAGGGAGCGCACCCCCAAAAACTGCATTTTGAAGCTGCCACGAACTCTTCCTAATCAATGAACACCACCACAACACAAAGGAAAAACTACACTACAAGCGTGACAATGGGGAAAACTCGCAGGCAAACACCATCCATAGAGAATGAAGATGAAAGCTCGGTTGACCTAATAAACTCCAACCACCTGATTAACCTTTCAGATAAGGAGTTTAGAATAGAAATATGGAATATGTTTGTAGAACTCAAAAAGAGCATAGATTGATCTGAAGAGAACACAAAGACAGAAATCAGAAAACTCCAAACTGAAATAACAGATCTGAAAACCATGGTAGCTCAACTGAAAACCACAATGGATAGCCTCGCCAACAGGATATCAGCAGCTGAGGAGAGAATCGGAGTACTGGAAGATGAGATGCAGAAAAGCTCAACACAACAGAAGAAATTGGAAAAGAACCTTAAGACAAACGAACAGGCAATGGAAAAATTACTCAAGGCATGTGAACAGATGAAAATAGAAGTCTTTGATAAACTCAACAGAAACAACATAAGAATCATTGGAGTCCCAGAAACCCAGGAAGGAGATCTCCAAGAAGAATCAACTGTCAAAGACATCATCAAAGAGATACTCCCAGAGTTAAAGACAACATGCAATCAAATCCTGCATTCCTGAAGAATACCAGCTAAAAGAGACCCAAAGAAAAACACCCCAAGACATATCCTTGTTACAATGACAAATCCCATAGATAGGGATAGAATACTGAAAGCAGCAAGATCAAAAAGGGAAATTACATTAAAAGGAGCATCCCTAAGACTTACAGCAGACATGTCACAAGAAACTCTCAAGGCCAGAAGACAGTGGTTGGATATTGTGACAAGACTGAATGAAATAAACACCTCCCCAATAATACTGCACCCAGCCCGACTCACGTTCAGGTTTGGAGGAAGAATACATAGCTTCACGGATAAACAACAGCTCAGAAACTTCACAGATGATAAACCAGCCTTAAAGGAAAAACTGACAGGTCTACTCTAAGCCAAGAGAGACCAACAAACACAGCAAACTTATCTACAAAGATGATATTAAATCCTATGACAATCATCTCCCTCAATGTCAATGGACTAAATTCACCAATTAAAAGACACAGAGTGGCAAAATGGGTCAAAAAGATGAATCCAACCTTCTGATGCCTACAAGAAACACATCTGAATAGTCAGAACAAACAGAGACTCAAAATCAAAGGTTGAAAGAAAATTATCCATGCAAACAACACCCTAAAAAAAGCTGGGGTGGCCATATTAATATCTGATGACACCAACTTTATACTCAGAAAAGTGGTAAGGGACAAAGATGGACACTATGTACTAATCAAGCGATATGTGCAACAGGAAGAAATCAGACTAATAAACATATATGCACCCAATGAGAGACCAGCAAATTATCTAATACAATTACTGACAAATCTGAAAGAAGAAATCAATAATAACACAATCATTGTGGGAGACTTCAACACAGCCCTATCAACACTTGATAGGTCAACCAAAATGAAACCCAACAAAAACATACTAGCCCTGAAAAGAGTTATGGAAGAAAGAGGACTAGTAGATATATACAGGACACTCTATCCCAAAAAACCTGGATACACATTCTTTTCCAATGTACATGGGTCATTCTCCAGAATAGACTACATGCTGACACATAAAACATACCTCCATAAAATCAAGAGGATAGAAATCTTGCAGGCTACCTTGCTGACCACAAGGCTCTGAAATTAGAAGTGAACTACAAAGCCACACAGAAGAAAAACTTTAACAATTGGAAATTAAACACCCTGCTACTGAACAACCAGTGGGTCCGAGATGAAATCAAAGAGGAAATAAAAACTTTCCTGGAAACAAATGATGATGAAGACACAAACTGCCAGAATCTATGGGACACAGCAAAAGCGGTCCTCAGAGGAAAATTTATAGCTTTACAAGCACACATCAAGAAGGAAGAAGGAGCATACCTGAATAACTTAATGGCGCAGCTTAAAAAATTAGAAAATGACCAACAAAAGGAACCAAAAATAGGGAGACAGAAGGAAATAACAAAGCTGAAAGCAGAATTCAATGAAGTGGAAAACCAAAAAGCAATACAAAAGATCAACGAAAGCAGAAGCTGGTTTTTTGAAAAAAAAAAAAAAAAAAAAAACAAGATTGATAGACCATTGGCAAAACTCACAAAGAAAGAGTGAGAGAGAAATCTGATAACCCGTATTAGAAATGAAAAGGGGGAGATCACAACAGAAATTGCAGAGATCCAAAGGATAATCAGAGACTACTTTGAGAAACTTTATGCTACTAAACATGAGAACCTAGAAGAAATGGAAAAATTCTTGGACACTTATAACCTTCCACATTTAAGTAAGGAGGATGTAGCATATCTAAACACCCCCATCACTACTGAGGAAATTGAAACTGTAATCAAACATCTACCCAAAAAGAAAAGCCCAGGCCCAGATGGTTTTCCTAATGAATTTTTTCAAATCTTTCAAGAGGAGCTACTACCAATTCTAGCCAGACTCTTCCATGAAATTGAAAAAACGGGAACACTCCCAAAAAGGTTTTATGAAGCCAACATCACCTTGATACCAAAACCAGACAGAGACGCTGCCAAAAAAGAAAATTACAGACCAATATCCCTGATGAATGCTGATGCAAAGATCTACAACAAAATCCTGGCAAATAGGATCCAATGCATCATCAAGAAGATCATACACTACGACCAAGTAGGCTTCATCCCAGGAATGCAAGGATGGTTTAACATCCGTAAATCTATTAACATCATACACAACATCAACAACAAGAAAAATAAAAATCACATGATCATATCAATAGATGCAGAGAAAGCATTTGATAAGCTCCAACACCCAATCTTGATCAAAACTCTCAGCAAGATAGGAATGGAAGGAACCTTTCTCAATCTAGTTGAAGCCATCTACCACAAGCCAATGGCAAATATTATCCTCAATGGAGAAAAACTAAAAGCCTTTCCTCTAAATTCTGGTACAAGACAAGGCTGTTTGCTCTCACCACTCCTCTTTAACATAGTACTGGAAGTTCTTGCTATAGCGATCAGGCAAGAAAAAGATATCAAGGGAATACAGATAGGAAAGGAAGAAGTCAAGCTCTCATTGTTTGTAGATGACATGATACTCTACTTAGAAAACCCTAAAGACTACCAAAAAGCTTCTAGAAACAATAGATTCATATAGCAAGGTGGCAGGCTACAAAATCAACCTACAGAAATCAATGGCCTTTTTATACACCAATAATAATAGGGAAGAGATGGAAGTCAGGAAGGCAATCCCATTCACAATGGTGCCACACAAACTCAAATATCTTGGAGTCAACTTGACCAAAGATGTGAAGGACCTATACAACGAAAACTATAAAGCCCTGCTCCAAGAAATATGAGAGGACACATGGAAATGGAAATACCCTGCTCATGGCTTGGCAGGACTAACATAATTAAAATGGCAATACTCCCCAACGCATTATACAGATTTAATGCGATCCCCTTAAAAATACCCATGACATTCTTCAAAGAAGTGGATCAAACACTTATGAAGTTCATCTGGAACAATAAACATCCTCGAATAGCTAAAGCACTCCTAGGGAAAAGGAAAATGGAAGGCATTACTTTCCCCAACTTTAAACTGTACTACAAAGCAATAGTTATTAAAACAGCATGGTATTGGAATAAAGACAGACCCTCAGATCAGTGGAATAGGCTTGAGTTCTCATAGAACATTCCCCAGGCATACAATTACCTAATTTTTGACTAAGGAGCAAGAAATCCTAAGTGGAGCAGGGAAAATCTCTTCAACAAGTGGTGCTGGCAGAACTGGTTAGCCACTTGCAAAAAAGCGAACATAGACCCCCAGTTAACATCATATACGAAGGTAAAATCCAAATGGATTAAAGACCTTGATATCAGACCAGATACCATAAGGTATATAGAACAACACGTCGGTAAAACACTCCATGACATTGAAACTAAAGGTATCTTCCAGGAGGAAACTGCACTTTCCAAACAAGTGGAAGCAGAGATTAACAGATGGGAATACATTAAACTGAGAAGCTTCTGACCTCAAAAGAAATAGTGCCCAGGATACAAGAGTCACCACTGAGTGGGAGAAACTATTCACCCAACATCCTTCATATAAGGGGCTAATATCCAAAATATACAGGGCACTGACAGAACTTTAACAAAAAAAAATCTAATCACATAAAAAAAATGGGGAGAAGAAATGAACAGACAGTTTGATAAAAAAAAGAAACACAAATGGCCAAAAGACACATGAAAAAATGCTCCTCGTCACTAATCATCAGAGAGATGCAAATCAACACAACGATGAGATACCACCTCACACCACAGAGATTGGCGCACATCACAAAGAATGAGAACAATCAGTGCTGGCAGGGATGTGGAGAGAAAGGAACTCTTATCCACTGCTTGTGGGAATGCCATCTAGTACAGCCTCTACGGAAAGCGATATGGAGGTTCCTTCAAAATCTTGAAATTGAGCTCCCATTCGACCCAGCTATTCCACTCCTAGGGATATACCCTGGGAACACAAGAATACAATACAAAAACCCCTTCCTCATACCTATGTTTATTGCAGCACTATTCACAATAGCCAGGCTCTGGAAACAACCAAGATGCCCTTCCACAGATGAATGGCTAAAGAAACTGTGGTACATATACACAATGGAATATTATGCAGCCGTCAGGAGAGATGAAGTCATGAAATCTTCCTATACATGATGTACATGGAATCTATCATGCTCAGTGAAATAAGTCAGAAGGAGAGAGAGAGAGACGCAGAACAGTCTCACTCATCTATGGGTTTTAAGAAAAATAATAGTCATTTTTGTAACAATCCTCAGAGACAATGAGAGGAGGGCTGGAACACCAGCTCACTCCATGAAGCTCACCACAAAGAGTGGTGAGCACAGTTATAGAAATAACTACACTGAGAACTACCATAATCAAGTGAATGAATGAGGGAACTGGAAAGCCTGTCTGGAGTACAGGTGGGGGTGGGGTGGGATGGAGGGAGATTTGGGACATTGGTTGCGGGTTGTTGCACTGGTGAAGAGGGGTGTTCTTTATATGACTGGAACCTTATCACAATCATTTATGTAATCAAGATATTCAAATAAAGGGAAAAAATTAAAAAAAGACTTAGTTTTGGTTGAAGAACACATAAATTCACATTCAAACAAAATCAGCTAACTGCATAAATCACAGAGCAAGATTTTGCACTAACCTGCCTCGAAGATGATTTTTCCAGCAGACTCTAGCTGCCTCCTTCCCCCAGATTGGAGGTGTTTTGGGAACACACCTGACAGGTATATATAATACAGGAGCCAAATAGGTTTATATATAACATAGGGAGTCAGAACAGTTAGGTAACACCAATTTTAGATGGTATCAGTTACAAGAAGTACAATGTTGAAAAACAAAGAGAATCTCATCAATAAACAATAAAGATTATTAAACTATCTCTGTAACTTCTGCTCGAAGAGCATAATTGTAACATTCATTTTCCTGGTGCTCTGTAGTGTTTCAGGGTAAAGTAAAGCCATGGATAAGAGTCTTGTTTCATGGGTGAATCAAAGAAGAACATCTTTCTCTAATCAGTGCATCTGTGATCTAAAATGAAAAAGAAAAAGAACCTTTTAGCAAAAGGTGTTTTCTGATTCTTTTATCCTTTATTGGAACCTATTTTGTACTAAGGTCATAGGTGTACTACTCAAGTCTTTTCTTGACCTTCTTAGGAGTCTATAATGAAGTGATAGCTCACCAGCTGAATCACGAAAATCCTTTCCACCCTGCTTCCTCATTCTCCTTGCTTAGCACCCTACATGTGATGGCAGCTAGGGTTTATTTATTTTTTTTGATGCCACTTAACTATAAGTACAGTGAGTAAGGAAGCTAGTAAAACAGTCATAGCTCTTTCCTGATATTAATGGTCCCTAAGACAGACTGCCAGGCATTTGCTTCAAAACAAATGTATTAAAGAATTTGTCTTCTGCTTTGCTGTCTGTTACAATCCCTTTAAGACTTTGAAGACCAGGTTATGTTTAGGAACATAGCATTTTACTCCAGAGGGGTCTAGACTGGAGGAAAAAATAAGACTCTAATCTTCTGTACAATCCTGTTGTCTCCACTGTTGAGAATCCAGCACCTGTATAATTTAACTGAATCAGATCAATTCTGTAATGAAATAGGAAAAAATTATATTTTGACATTCCAGTGTGAGGCTGCATTAAAAATGGCATTGGTGGAAAGAAGTGGACACTGGTGAAGGCAATGATGTTGAAATACTATATTCCTAAGACCTAGTCATAAATAACTTTGTAACTGACAGTGAGGTTACTTTAATTTTAAAAATGGGCATCTGGTACTGGAGTAATAGCACAAAGGGGAGGTCCCCGAGAATCCATAGTCTCCCCAGCACCACCAGGAGTGATTTCTGAGTGCAGGGTCAGAAGTAAGCCCTAAATGCCTCTGGGTGTGGCCCCAAAATAACAACAAAAAAGCATCTGTAGAAAGCATGCCATCTTGCCATGCCAGTCATACTTCATAGCTTTGGAATTTATGATAGATAACTAATCTGTTGTTTATATATAATGTAGTATGCATACAAAGATAGACATACTCCTATAGCATGGCCTTGCAGATGACTTTCAAAGAACTTTTTCTTTTAAAAAAATGACATTTGTCAGGTATATGCTAACTCTACCAAAATATCTATCATAGAATTTTTTGTTTTGTTTTGTTTCTGGGCCACACCCGGTGACACTCAGGGGTTACTCCTGGCTATGCACATGTGCTCAGAAATTGCTCCTGACTTGGGGGACCATATAAAATGCCAGGGGATCAAACCAAAGTCCGTCCTAGGTTAGAGCATGCAAGGCAGAAGCCCTACTGCTTGCGCCACCACTCTGGCCCCTATGATAAAATTTTTAAGGAACTACTATCTCTCCTCAAAGACAAAGATAATGAAAGATTAATAATCTCAACAAATTTTTATAGTAATGAAACAAATAATGAAATCTAAAGAATAAACTAAATATAAGAATGCCAAAAAGCAGGTAGGATTTTGCTGCAAAAATTTAGGAAGAACCAGAAATTGGATCTGAAAATGAATAGATTAAAACTCTCTATGTGTTGAGATAGGCCTTATGTACCCTCCCATGTACCATATCTAGAAAAAACTTCTCTCCCTGTGTGGCAAAGACAAAAGGTGACTCTTCAAATCAGAAATAACATAATGACATTGTGGGGGTTTTAGAAACTTTGTTAAAATGAGGTGACTATGTATATTGAAACCATTGTAACCATGTGTCCTAAATGCTATTAACTAAAAACAAAATTTCAAAAGATGCATTACTTTGGAATAAGGAAATATAATAGAAGTGGGGGAGAAAAATGAAGAAAATAGATAAGAAATTTTGTAAAAAGGAAATGAGTTCCAGAAATAGAGAAGTAGGAAAGCAAAAGAGAGAAGATTAATTCAGAAAAACTCAGAAAATTACCAGAATGGAAAGGTTTACATTCCCACATGAAGTATAAAGTATCTAGCATGAGGCCTGGAAAAACAATTAAAAACTCCCTTAGAAAACATGTAGTAGTCAAGAACTGGAAACAACCAAACAGCACAAAGAATGGGTAAAGAAATATGACACACAGCAGCACGGTTAAAAAGGGAACTTATAGATACAAAGGAAAACCCATAAGATTCACAGCAGACCTGTCAAACAAACCCCTATAAGACAAAAGAGAATAGAGGAATATTTTAAACAAAACCAAACATTTCAGTGATATGAACACCTCACTAAGAAAACTCCATCCAGCTTTTACATTTGAAAGAACAGTACAGAGCTTCATGAACAGATAGCAGCTTAAAGAAATTAAAACCTTTTTCAAGAAGCATTGAAGGAACATCTTTAAAACACACACACACACACACACACACACACACACAAAATTCCCAACACTTTGCTATTTATTCATGTCAAATATTGCTTTGTAAGGAGGCAATAAGGAAGGCTTATTTAGTCCTGCTTTGTGAAGGATTTTATACTTTTTCAATAAAACACTAGTATTTTACTTACATTGGTTATACTATATCTATTTAGTTGACTTTCCTCATCTATCAGACTTTTTTAAGTCTTGTAGTTATCAATACAGATACTTTATATATATAATATAATATATTGGGGGGGGTTGGATCATACCCAGCAGCGCTCAGGGGTTATTCCTGGCTCTATGCTCAGAAATTGCTCCTGGCAGGCTCAGGGGACCATATGGGATGTCAGGATTCAAACCACAGTCCTCTGCATGCATGCAAGGCAAATGCTTTACCTTCATGCTATCTCTTCGACCCCTATAATATAATATTTTCTAACATAAAGCAAATATTTTCTATCTAGGATAAAACAAATTTTCATGTTTTTATAGCCCTATTCGGATTTCTCCTTAATTTATATTAATTATCCTGTCTTTATTCTTATTAAATTGTATATTTAGAATATCTTAGCCTTGAATTATTAAAACTATTATTTTCAAATTTATCTCTAAAAAGAAATATATATATATATATATCTATAGCTTTTGCAACCTATGATTTACAGTTTTATGGAATTTCAAGGCTTTGCTTTATTCATCTGTGTTGAGTAGGTGTTACCACCTTTACAAAATAAATTGAAAAAAGTTTTCTCTCACATTTGGGATATAGAGAAACAGCCAGGAAACATTAAATAGATGAATTAATTGGAACTGAAGATGTTGTCTATAGAACTGAGCTTGGGATAGCTCATTGGAGGAGTCCTAATGGATGGAAGTGGACTCTCTGGCAATGGATATAGTGTTGGAGTTATGTATGCATGAAGAGAATAATTAACAATAATGTAAATACCCATATCTCAATAAAAATTGTAGAAGAATTAACCTTTTCTTTAAACATAAAATGTAGAAAGTCAAATATTGGATGATACTACTCATATGAGATATATAAAGGAGCAATGCAAGTGAATAGGTATTGGGCAATAAACATAAACCTTTTGTCTTCTGAGGATGAAACTGATGTTATCTAAAAGTACAATGGACAGTAATGTTTTGTGAAAGCATGGAATGGTTATATTATGATACTAAAATATAAACATTTACAACACTTATAAACCAATGTTACTTCAATAAATTATATTTTTTAAAAATACCCACAACTAAAACAATCATTAATTTTTACACTGCAATAGATCAAAGTGAAGATGATTTCAGAAAGGTAAAATAACAATTAAACAAGAAAAACATAGGTAAATACAAAGGTTTAAGAATCCAAATGACATTGACTTTTTCTACAGTAAAGCTAAAAAGAATAGATTATATATATACATATATATACATATATATACATATATATATATATATATATATATATATATATATATATATCATGAGGGAAAGTAATTACCAACCAGAATTCTGCTCCCAGTAAAATTTTAATCAGTTGTAAGTTAGGTTAAAAGAAAAAAAAACTAAGATTAATATCCTTTTTGTTTTTACTTGAAGAAACTAATATTGAGGAGGTATTTTCATTAAACAAAGAACAAATATAGTATCTACATATCCAAAGAAATCCAGCCAGAAAACAAATGAAGAGAATTCCCAGGCTAGTGATAAAGAGAGAATCTAGGATAGAAGCTGAGAAACAGGTAAAGAGAAACAATAATTTGGTTTGACACAAGATGTTTCAGGATGAGGTCAGAGCTACAGCACAGCTGTAGGGCGTTTGCCTTGCACATGGCTGACCTAGGACAGACCGCGGTTCGATCTCCAGTTTCCCATATGGTTCCGAAGCCAGGAGCAATTTCTGAGTGCATAGCCAGGAATAACCCCTGAGCATCACAGGATGTGACCCAAAAAAGCAAAGAAAGAAGTTTCAGGAGTCTAAAAGGAAAGTAATGAAACTGAAATTTTGCCAGATGCATTCATGGTTTTGAGGGACTATTTATAGTTCTGTTGAAAATCTGTGTTGAATAAGTGGTCTGCTCACAAAATAAATTGAAGAAATGAAAAGGAAGCTATTAATAGTTTTAATATACCAAAAGTATGAAAGCAAGTAACATAATCTAACATAATCTTGTATGTTAGACTGAAAATAATAAACAGTCATAAAAGTTAAATAGTGAAATTGATTTAAATATAGTTTTACTAATAGGATTATTATTGAGTATGGTGTGTGCATAAAATAGTTCAATGAATATATTTTATTGGAAAATTGAATATATTAAATCTGAAAAAATTTTTAAATATATTAGCATATAATTTAGGAATATAGAGTTATATGCCAACTATAAAAATATCTCTCATATATAAATTAGTGTTATAATTACTACTTTCCTTGGGGACTAAAAAATTATGAAGAGAAGAGGTAAATTTTGAATTTTTTTGGTTAAATATTTTGTAGAATTATTTTAATTTTAAAACAAAATACAAATATAACAAATTTATAATTCATAATTCATGTAAGAATGATAGTATCTTAGGAAAGATGTTACTAGATCATTTGTTCAAAAAATTGGATCATTTTTACTACTACATATTTTGCAAAACAACCTAGAACTTGTGCCAATTTGTGCAAACACAAGCTCTTTCTACTTCTCCTCCCACACAACTAATACATATTCTGTGATGCAGTGCTTAGTATTACTATTTGCAGTGTGCTATTATGTTTTCCCCTTTTCTCTAATTTTTATGTATATTTCTAAAATGTTGGGTTATGACTCACAAATGGATGTTATTGTTATTGGCGATGATGCTAGGGGTCATACATATGAGATATTCTCTTTATCATTGAATGGCGATCCATCAATGACAATTATGACCTCCAAATTAAAAACCCATTAATCTTGTTCCTACCATTTGATATTTTAGAACTTTCCCCTTACAGGAATTTTCTCTTCATATTCTAAACCTTTGGAAAATTGCTCTGATCGAAAGGTGATTTGGGGTTGAGATCATCTTACATTTGACCGGACTCTCCTTCATGTAATTAGAGCCATCATTTTGGATATATCTCATGAAGAAAATGGTGTTCTGGGCTTTAAACTAAAATATTTTTTGTCAATAATTTTATATCTTAGAAGAGCGTTTTTCAACCACTGTGCCGCAGCACACTAGTGTGCCGTGAGATACTGTCTGGTGTGTCATGGGAAAAATTTCAATTTCATCCATAACATTTGGCTTCAGCTCACAAATAGACCAATCATTATAAAATACTTTATAAAATCATTATAAAATAATTTCTTTGTGTTTATTTGATTCCTATCAAGAGAATTACTTTATATATAGTCAATAGAGTCACAGAATTAAATTTTTTTAACATTTTCTAATGGTGGTGTGCCTCGTGATTTTTTTTCATGTAAAAAGTATGCCGTTGCACAAAAAAGGTTGAAAAACACTGTCTTAGAAAACATCCAGTAAACATTAGCTGATTTAGTTTGAGTTGTTTTTAAAAGGTTAAAACAATGTTACCACGAGCATGTATTTTTTTACTTTTTTAAAATTTATTTAAAGAAAATGTATCACAAAGTTGACATAACTAATCATAATACATTTGTTTCAGACTGACAGAAAGAAAAGTTATTAATAAATAGAAAGAGAATAGAGAATTAAAAAATAAAGTGGAAAAGAAGGGGAAAGAGTTCATTAGCAGCTATATTTGTGAAAATTGTTGTATCATCAATAAAGTCGTTAATACAATAGCCAAAGATTTAGTATGCTCCCTTTTTTTTCTTTAGGGGTGGGAGATACACTAAAAAAAAGGTGTGTGTGTGTGTGTGTGTGTGTGTGTGTGTGTGTGTGTGTGTGTGTGTGTGTGTGTGTGTGTGTGTGTGCCCAGCAAAATATGGAAGAAATTGGAAAGAAATACCTTTGGCCTATAAAACAGGAGATCTGGGAGATACACTAATAAAAGGTGTGTGTGTGTGTGTGTGTGTGTGTGTGTGTGTGTGTGTGTGTGTGTGTGTGTGTGTGTCTAGCAAAATATGGAAGAAATTGGAAAGAAACACCTTTGGCCTAAAAATCAGGAGATCTGGTACCCCTGAAGTATTTTGGCATAAGAAAGACTCAAGGCTCCAGGCATACTAAGTTGTCCAACCCCCTAGTCATTCTTTGTGGCCAGCTCTTCAGTCTCACAGCTGTTGCTGTCAAGTTTCTCTAGTTATAAATCCTGGTTTCTGTACAGGTCCTGTGTTGAAGACAGGGTGGTGTGTAGTATCTTCTGGTTCTGTCTCACCATCAGTTAGCATTGCAGAGAATCCTGCCCTAAAAGCAGACTATTGCTGTTGCCTGGTTGTTAGGGTGATATAAGAACTGTCTTTGGAGTAAGTCAGTGCCATGGCGGTAGTGGGGTCTTCCTTGGTAGAATTTATGTTTCTAGTGCTGATGTGGGAAACCATGTTTGTTTCTGTAGGGGGTATCCTTGGTTCAGGGGTGAATGGTCAATTTCCTATCAACTGGAGTCTAAACCAAGTCTAAACCAAGTGTAAGGTTCCACTGCAGTATAAAAATTTTTGTGTTCCCATCTCTATTAGATAAGAACTTGTTTGTATCTGTTAACTTTTCTCATTTTAATGTGCATATGCAGAAAGGGGCAATGCCACAGGAAATTACGAGTGCATTGGAGGGGCGGGGGTTGGTATCAAGACCAACAGTCCCGAGAGTCTTTTGCTTACATGAACTATGAACAGAGAGAGATTTGTGGACTAGTATACTATATCGAATGAAACCCAAGGATAGGGGAAATTGCCGCTACATGAGAAAATATTCGATAATGGTTATGCCTATTAAAGGAGTGTATCTAAAAGAAATATTCGAAGGAAATTTATATGCCCTTTTTAAATCTTTTAAAATAGGCAGGAAAGGGGTAAGATCCGGGGTTCAGCTTCAACCTGTGATTTGGTTTTGTGGCCCCCAAACAAAAACAAACCCAAAAAACAAACATGTATTTTTATCCTTATTTCTCTGCCTCTGTTTAAGTAGAATTGGGTGGTTTACATGTTTTATTATTAACTTGGTGATGATTACACCATTGCATCTTGAAGGATTCATTGTTTAGAAAGGCACTGAAGATCTATCAACAGTGCTGTTCTTTTTAAGGTTATTCAAATGTCATTGCTCATTCAAGTGCATTTGACTTCATTCACAGGGAGGAGCAGACCAGCCAGATAGCCAATGCTTTGTTAAGCATTTCCAAAGGACATCTTCTTAAAGATATCTTAATGGGCCAGCTCCTCACAAAAGAATGAAAAGCAATTAAAAACAGAATTAGACACATTGGAAGAATATTTCAATTCAGAATGAAAATTCAGGCTACCGGAAACCCTACTTTGCCTTAATTCCCACACTTTAAATATTACAAATGAAGGTTGAACCCCTGCTACTATAAGAATTAAATCCTGTCACTGATCAGAGACTGATAGATGTACTATATGTCATGTATACTAATATAACTTAGCTGACTTACCCTTTTGACACCTGTAAACTTATTTGGAAGTTGTATAGAGGGAAACATTGACCACAAGTTTTAAAGTATTTCTTAAACTAAGCAGACATTCATAAACATGTATTATAAAATTATCAGTCATTCCAGTAGTGGCTTTTGTTTAAAGACTGTGAAAATTATGTGCATTTTGTATGCCTTCAGAATAGACATACATTAAAAGAAAAAAATCCTTTCTGGGGTCCTGGAGAGATAGTTCAGCAGGTAAGGAGTTTGCTTTGTATTTGCATTTGGCCAACCTGAGTTTGATTCCTGGTACCACATATGACCCCCCCAAACACTGCCAGGAGTGATTCCTGAATGCAGAGCCAGGAGTAACCCCTGAGCCTAGGTGTGACTCAAGATAAAAAAAAAAAAAAATTCCTTTTTTTCTGTGAACAATTTAAAATCCTTTCCCAAGCTTCATTATTTTTTGAACATCCCTGAACTATCAGTACAAAAACTTTGTCTTTGAAGAAAGCATATGAGATTAATTTTTAGGCATAAAGGTAATAGCTATGTTTCTGAGCCTATGTTTTACAAAAATCTGAGTGATACAATCAAGGAAAGAAATCAACTGAATGTGTGAATATCCTGGAAGTGGAGACTAAAATATTGTCAGTAGATCACTGACATTGAAAAGGTTTTTAATAAAGATTTGGTTATGTCTCAGATGAAAATGCTATCCATAAGCTAGTTCCATCAAAGTCATTTGAGGTGCTTGAGGGGTTCCATCAAAGTTACTTGAGGCTCACGGAAATCATTTTAGACTTACTGAATTAGAATACCTTTGGAGTGAATTTATGTTCTTTCTGTATACCTAATTTTTATAATTACAGAATTTTTTAATAGAAGCAAATTAAATATTCTTTGAAATGTAGTTATTAACCTAGGTTTAAGTCGACCAAGCAACTTCAAATATCTACTGGTAAACCATGAAGAGTATAATTTTATCCCCCATGGTAACTGCTTTTATCCTGTCCAGCAGTCTTCTGAAATTCAACTAGATATATTTGTTTTTACCTTGCTCTCAAGGGAAGCCACGGACAGCCCATCCTATGCAGTCTTGAGGCTGCATGTCAACAGTGTGGTCACTGTAACAAAAGCATCTACATCGTTCATACCTGATCACTGTTTTATAACAGGTCAGTAATGTTAAAAATCAAAGTTCAAATCCAGTGAAAATAAACGTTTTATTTTCTCAAGATAGGTAAGATTTGGATTTTAGTTAGGGGTTTGTAATGACATGATTAGAAGGGTATGCATACTTTGTTTCATACTTGGTACAAGAACTTAATTGGAACAAGCAGATTTCCACTGTCATAAACTGAAGTCATAAACGAAGTACCATATTTTCCAGCGTATAAGATGACTTTTGAAACAAAAAAAAGTCAACCGAAAATCGGGGGTCATTTTATACACCGAGTATATCCCGAAAAATGTTTCAATATGCCGCTAAAGGAAACAAACAAACAAACAAACAAACAAACAAAAAATCAGGTCACAGAGTTTCCAAATCTCTTTCTTGGGGGCTCCCAAACAGTACTCAGGAGATCTGGGGGCCACTTCTGGCAAAACCCAGCTAACCGTGCTGGTGGTTCAGTGCTAGGGTCCGAGGATGGGGTGTTGTTTGGTTCATGTAGTGGGGGAGATTAACTGACGCCATCCAGGAATTGCCAGAAAAGATGCCTATGATAAGGGACCAATCACTGCCAGGCTGCTCGGACTGCCTCTCTAACTCAGCCAATCTAAGCAGGCTTTTTATGTATGCAAATTAGACAATGTTTTGGACCCGAATCTATACTGTAAAAAGCCTGCTCAGATTGGCCAGAGTCAGAGAGGAAGTCTAACCTTTGAACCTTTGCTTGTTGTGATTGGCTCACTGTGGTACATACAGTTGCAGCACAGGAACGTTCTGTCTGATACAACAAATATAGACCTAAACCTATGCTTTAACTGCAAAATTAGGGGGTCGTCTTATATGCCCAGTAGTCTTATACGCCGGAAAATACGTAAAAAACCACACTGAAATCCTGATGCTCTTGTCTAAGAATATACCACTTAATGTTTATTTCACTGAGCTTCTAGAAAGTTCATGGGATAGAATGGGCATTTTGCCAAAACTATGGTTTGCTCTTCTCTGGCTTATTTCGGTCACATAAACATCTTTGAAAGAAGTTAAATGAAAAGAATTTATTTTTCCAAGATGACAGAAATACACAAACACACCACAAATGGTCTTGATAATATGGAAGGAACCAAGCATTTAGATTACTTTAGGACACAGTTTTAAACATTTGAACATTTGAGTAGTAATATGGATTGCCATAATTTATAGTACCTATTACAACAACAATACTGCAAAATTAATGGATTGATGTATGTATTCATTAGTTCAGTAAATACTTAAACATTTAAATACCAAGAACTCTTTAAGTAACTATCTATCTCTGTTAGTAGCTAGGAATATAAAGGAAATCTTACTTTATTTTTGTCTAAAACATTTAGGAAAGGGGCCAAAATAATTGTACAGCAGGTAGGACATTTGCCTTGCATGAGGCTGACCAGGGTTTGATCCCCAGCATCCCATATGAACCCTTGAGGCTTTCAGGGGTGATTCCTGAGCTCAGAGCCAAGATTAATCTCTGAGCACTATCAGGAATGGCCCTAAAACAAAACAAAACAAAACAAAACAAAACAGACAAAAACATTTAGGAAAGAAAACTATATAGCAAATACAAACCATTGTGATAAGTGACAAAATGCAGATTTGGATTTTAAAGTTATAAGAATAACACAAAGTATAGTTTTCAGAAAACAATGGGAGAAATTCCGTTTTCACTATAATTCTAGCTACCTCATGTAGATACCTATGCTTCATTTTATCTCTAGAATTTGAAGTATATTAAAGAACAGCTTCTACTCATCATTCTGCATAGTGTTCACTGAAGACATCCTGACTTCAGAGGAAGGGCATGACATTACTGACAAGACACTGTTCTGGGGTTTCTGGTGTTGGGAATAAAACTTTAAATGTATTTATTATAAAGATATATCAGGATTTCAGAAAAATGGTATCATGTGTTTTTAAGGATCTCATATAGTGTAATACTTTTTTCTAACATTAACTAATATTTACTTACTATATTCTTCTTGGGGTACTACAAAGAGACTATTTTCCCCAGTGAGTTTATACTACTTTTTAAAGGATTCAATGGCCTGAAGGAACTTTTGTTTTATAAATACAGTACATATTTTTTCCAGAAAATAAAAACACAAAGCCATTTTAAAAAAAAAATAGCTTCCCAAAAGTAAATTGCTAGGCATCATCAGGACAATGCTGTAATCATTGGAGAATATAAAATTATCTTCTAATATCATTATTTCTGAAAACATACCTTATTTCCTAAGAGCACCAAAATGTAACACAGTTCTTGAAACTACACAACATTTAATAAATAGCAAAGTGGAACCTAATTAGTAGCTCTGATATCAAGGCTGTAACTTTGATTTGATAACCTTGACATTTCAGAGTACAACAATCACATATACATGTTATTGAAAATACAGATTACAAAAACTCCTTGGCTTTAGCTCTTGTAATCATGCTAAACTAGAATCCAGTAATAAAAGAAGTTACAATGGTTCACAAATAAATATCCATTCTTTCCTCGAACTTTTGTGATTACTATAATTTTGCCCAAATTCAAACTGAAGCATCTTGGTAGATTTGCAATTCCTGACCTATATTAATGCAGGGGACCTTTGAAAAAATTTCTTAGGAGACTCCATATTATTTCAATGAAGATTAATCCTATAGCTCAATGTTAAGGAAGCCTTCTAGGGCTGGAGTGATAGCACAGTTGGTAGGGCGTTTGCTTTGCAAGCAGCTGACCAGGAATTATATCTCAGGCATCCCATATGGTTCCCCGAAACTATCTGGAGTAACCCCTGACCACTGCTGGGTGTGGCCCCAAACCAAGAAAACAAAAAGTCGTCTGATTTTTTAAAAATTATCAGATAACAGTAATTTGAAATTGCTAAATAAGAATAAAAAAAATCAAACAAAATTCTAACTTTCTCCCATCCCCACCCCATAACATCTTTGTTACAGAGGAATATTAAATGACAAACTCATTTACATATAGATTTAAACTTAATGATTAATTCCCTTATACTGACATCATAGAGGGTAATTATGTATATATTTTTAAAAGGTAAGATAAAATATTTGCCAAAATATTTGTTTTTTAATAAGATTTTTCTGTTTTGAAAGGCTTTCACTGTTAGAAAGTTGCTTTGTAATAGCATAGGCATAGCAAAAAAAAAGGCTATACAGATTTAGAAAAAAACATATCTGATACAAATATGTAAGGATACAAATATGTAAAAATTCTCATGGTTCATAGTATGAAACATTTGAATAATATTAAAACTGAAGAATCCAGTAATAACAGTTTATGAATATTAGTTAGAAACAGAAAAAATGCTGATAGAATTTAAAGTGGTTTGGGGAAAAAATAGAAAAGTAAGGAATTGAAGGACAGAAAATGTTTTTATGTTTATATCCTATATCACATTGGGTTTTAAAACTAAGTATGACTGTTTAACTTAAAAGCCATTAAAAACTGAGACAAAATAAATTGAGTATACAGAGAAAAGCAAAGATAGGTAATGAGGAATGGCATGGCTTTGCGATTTCTTAGAGATTTAACCCCTGCTTCGAATTTTTTTCTCAGGCTCAGATGCATCTTCTCTGCTAGATTCTGAGAGATATTAACTCACTCTTCCATTTTATTCTTACTGCTCTAGAAAGATCAAATGAACTTATTATTCAAAAGGAAAAACATTCTTATACACATGTGCATGTGCACACACATTCTAACTGTGTAAAAATAAAGAGCAAACAGGGGCCAGAGTGATAGCACAGCAGTAGGGCATTTGCCTTGCACTCTGCTGACCCAGGACGCACCCAGGATTAATCCCCGGGATCCCATATTGTCCCCAACCCTGCCAGGAGTAATTTCTGAGTTCAGAGCCAACAATAACCCTTGAGCACTGCCGGGTTTTCTCAAAAACAAACAAACAAACAAACAGCAAAAAAAAAAAAACAGGGAAAAAGAGCAAACCATCTAAAAACGGGAAAGTTTCAATTCTCTAGAATTTTGTTGTTGTTATTTTTGGAGGGGTGAGGAGGCACACCTAGCTGTGCTAAGGCTTACTCTTAGCTCTATGCTCACGCCTAGTGATGCTTAGGGGACCATGTGTGGTGTTGCAGATCAAAGCAGAGTCAATCGCATGCAAATCAAGCATCTGAACTACTCTACCCTCTCTCCAGCCCTGAACTGGAGAAATTTAAAGAAATTTAATTTAAGAAAATGAGCACTTACTTTATTTTGGGGGGGGGGGCAAACCCAGCAATGCTCAGGGGTTATTCGTGGCTCTGCAACTCAGGAATTACACCTGGCAGTGCTGGGGGGGGGGGGGCAGGGAACCACATAGGTGTTGGGGATCAAACTTAGTTCAACTGTATGTAAGGCAAGTGTACTATCTCTCCAGTCCTTAGTACTCTAAATTCCCAATGACAAACCCAAATCTATCATTTGTCAATGAAAAAAAAATTTTTTTAAACACAATGGAAAGGCCAGAGAGATAATATAGGAGTTAATGTGTTTTCTTTGTATGCTGCCAACTCTGGTTGATCCTTGGTATCACATATAATTTCCAGAGTACTGCTATGGTTCATTCCTGTGCATCAATCCAGAAATAGCCCTGAGCACTTCAAAGTATGACTCCAAACTTACCCCTTTAATAAAGAATAAATAACCACTATAACGCAGGAGTTGATAAACTTCTTCTGTAAAAAAAAGCCATTCAGTTAATATTTGAGGCTCTGCAGGCTATCCAGCTTTCACAGTCACTCCTCAGCTCTACCATTAGGGTGTAGGCTGGCATAAAATTCAGACAAAATTTTACCGACCAAACTTGTCAAGAGGAGAGGTGTGATTCATGACCAGAATTTTCTTTTTCTGGGAAGGTGACACACACCTACAGAGGCTCAAGCTGGTTCTGCTTCATATGGGATGCTGGAATTGAACCCTGGTTAGCAGTGTGCAAGGCAAGTGCTCTACTAGTTGTATTATATCTCCAGTCCCATAAACAGAATTTCTAGACTATATTTTCAACCTTGGAACACTATCCAACGTTAGAACAATTCATGCACAAAAGTGGGGAACAAAGGAGACAAGTGGGGACTCAAATCCAGCTATATTCTCTTTTCCATTTTGTTTGTTTAGATTTGGATTTTTAGCCATACTTGGTTGTGTAGGATTTACTACACAGGATTACTCCTGGCTCTGTTCTCAGGAATCACTCCTGGTGATGGGGAAGTGTATGGGATACCAGGCATAGAAACTGGTTTGGTATCATGCAAGGTAAGCAGCACATCCTATCCATTGTATCTCTTCTCTCCCATTACTGTTTTGTTGTTGTTATTGTTGTTTTTTCCTCACAAAAGTGTGGCATATTACTCATAGAAAGGAAAGTTAAAAACAAATAGTCTACTCTATCCCATCTGTCCAGCAGAGGCATATGCTTCTGATCAAACTATGCCTCCATAACTTGTTTCTTTTGTTGCTTTCCTGTTCAGAACCACAGATATAAATATTAAAATATTGGCAAGTCATAAAAAATGTCCTAAATGAAAAGACTGTTCTTCAGACAAAATACCCTCAGCCATCTATCTAGTCATTCTATCCATGATCTGGTTTGCAGTCATTTTCATCTTTCTGGTTATTCTCTTATAACATTTGCTTTAGAATACCAGTGTCCTAGTGTCCATAGTTCTTGAGGAATGGTTTAAGTACCAATCCAGTGATTGTTAGGGATACAGTTGCAGAATCACTAAGATTTGGAGGAACAATCCCTACCAGAGTGTAAAATCACCCCCATGCACTGTATTTCTATCCCAGAGTGAAACAGGGTCATGCATGAAATAATCCAAACCAGGCTGAGGATGATACATGTGTAGTGTGGCAAGCTGCCTGTCATTTTTACTGAGTGTTGAGACCACCTCTTGGGGGGGGGGGGTAAGGACAGAATAAGGACAAATAGCTCAGACAGATAGCTCCCACCCAGGTTTACATATAAGACAATCTCTATTTTGGGATAAAGCCAAGTTTATAAACAAATAGACAGAAGGAACCAGGAATGATCTTTGTTTTGGATGAAACCAAAATGTAAATAAACAGATACAAAGAAACCAGGAATGATCTTTGTTTTGCATAAAATAAGGTGTAATCTGGGGTTGCTGGAGCGGTGGTGCAAGCAGTAAGGCATTTGCCTTGCCCGAGCTAGGCTAGGACAGACTGAGGTTCAATCCCCAAAACAACAACAACAAGGTGTAATATAACACCATATACACATAGAAAACTATTTTTCTTCTAGATGAGGTGCTTTGCTACCTCAAAAATGTACTGTTGTTGGGGCCAGAGAGATAGCATGGAGGTAAAGTGTACGCCTTGCATGCAGGTCGGTGGTTCGAATCCCGGCATCCCATATGGTCCCCTGAGCCTGCCCAGAGCGATTTCTGAGCATAGAGCCAGGAGTAACCCCTGAGCGCTGCCAGGGGTGACACAAACCCCACCCCATCCCCCAAAAAAGTACTGCTGTTAAGATATAGTCCTTAGATGTTGTAATTCTGCATATAGTTAATAAATCCCTACGTTTAGATTTTATACTTATTTCTTACATTTTAAATAACTGTCTCATGTTTTAGGTATTTCATAGGGCTCATAGCTACCTACTCTTACTTATGGGGTCTGTAAGTTTGATAGATTCATCCATCAACTTATCTAACTGACTAATTGAAATGTTAAAAAAAACAAACAAACAAAAAAAAAAACAAGAGCCAGAGCATAGAAAATTGCTCATGTACAACCTAATCTGGCACCTATAGCTTAAAGTAATGCATATGCCTGTATAAATACATTTTAATAATCTCACTTTTAGGGCCTGGAGAGATACAACAGTGGGTAAGCCATTTACCTTACATGCGGTCAACCTGAGTTCAATCCCTGGCATCCCATATGGTCCCCTGAGTTTGCCAGCAGTAATTTCTTTTTTTTTTTTTTTTTTTTTTTTTTTTTTGTGGTTTTTGGGTCACACCCGGCAGTGCTCAGGGGTTATTCCTGGCTCCAGGCTCAGAAATTGCTCCTGGCAGGCACGGGAGGACCATATATGGGACGCCGGGATTCGAACCGATGACCTCCTGCATGAGAGGCAAACGCCTTACCTCCATGCTATCTCTCCGGCCCCGCCAGCAGTAATTTCTGAGCACAGAGTCAGGAGTAACTCCTGAATGCCACCAGATGTGGACCCCATGTCCCCCTCCAAAGGAATCAAAAAGAATAAAAAGAATTTCACCTTTAGAGAAAACTATTTCTGCCAGTGTTAACTGGATTTTATTAACTTTGGAATACATGCAATAATATGAAATAAAAATGCTAATATTTGAATAATAAACCAAACTAACATATTTTAAATGTCTGCCACCAAGAGACCATCATAAATAATGGTGAAAGATAATGAAGGGAAAAGTCAAGTATCAACAAATATAAATTAAAAAATTTACATTTAAAATTTACCAGTTGACTAATAATAGAATAAATTAAAATATAAATAATGTCAGACAAATATTTTTGTAATTTATAAAGTAATCCTGGAAAGACTGGGTAAAACATCTTCTCAGATTGTTGGAGGTATCACAAGTCAATATAAGTTTAGAAATTCATATTGCAAAATGTAGAGAAGCATAAAATGTTTTCTTCTTGACTTAGGATAATTTTCCTATGCAGGTAAAGAAGTGTTGAAGAGTGTGTTAAAAAATAGATTTAAAATGGAATTGCTTATGTTAAGCCTATCTACTTAATACCTAATTGCAGTTACAATCTCACCAGAAATGTAACCTTAATGGGCCAGTGGAATATTTGGTTAGCACCTAAGAGGTAATTCTTCCTACTCCAAAGGATGATGAGACAATCTGGTACCCACAAATTTTCCATTTCCCATAAGTAGATTAACTATACCTGAAATAATCTCCTATGTATCATCCCATCTTGCCTTTAAAAACTTTTCTCATTCTGTAGTATTTTCGTACTCTCTTTAACACATGACATGGGGTAATGTTCTATTCATGAATCATTTAATAAAGTCAGTATATCTTTGAGCTTAATTTTTGTTACTTTAAAAAGGTGAATTTGGACATTATTTTTATAACCCAGAAGAACTGAAAATATTGTTCATATGACTAGAATATCTTATTATATTTGAACATCCCAATAGAAAAATGCATTGATAAATTAGATTTACAAGCATAAGAAATGAAGAACTATGTATATATAAGGGAATTATATGAAAGCATGTAACTTGACAGAACTAAAGAAATATAAAAGTATATATTTGAATATTGATACTATGAAGTTAATTTCTTTTATTTAGTTTTGGTTTTTAGACCATACCCAGCTGTACTCAGGGGTTACTCTTGGCTCTATACTAAGAAATTACTCCTGGGAGGTTCCAGGGACCCTATGGAATACCAAGCATTGAACCCGAGTCAGACATACACAAGACAATCACCCTCCCTGCCATGCTATTGCTCAAGCCCTTATGGAGTTAACTTTTATTAAAAATTAATATTGCTATTTTAGGTGACAATAAATAATTTACTCTAACAACAAATTTATTTACATTAAATATTAATATATGTAATATTATATTGAATATGTAATAAAATATACATTTATTTATAATAAAAATTTATATCTATATATAATTTATGTTTTAATTTTATTTATAAATTAAATGTTATTTTATTTTATATATAAATAAGTATATTTATATATAATAATTTATATATTTAAGTTTATAAAATATGAATGCTTATGGGCCCGGAGAGATAGCACAGTGGTGTTTGCCTTGCAAGCAGCCAATCCAGGACCAAAGGTGGTTGGTTCGAATCCCGGTGTCCCATATGGTCCCCCGTGCTGCCAGGAGCTATTTCTGAGAAGACAGCCAGGAGTAACCCCTGAGCACCGCCGGGAGTGGCCCAAAAACCAAAAAAAAAAAAAAAAATGAATGCTTATATAATATATAAAATATAATAAAATACATTAAATATAAACATATTTATTGTTTTGTTAGTTTAAAAATCATATTTTGGAGGCAATTTGATAAAAACTAGATATGTGACTTGGGAGGTGTATAATCTATTATCTCTTTGTTAAATTTGTTCTTACTATCTTTGATTATCTTTTTGTTCTTCAACATATTTTTTAAAATTAATTTTGTTTTTCTTAAGGCATCAACTATTTCTACCTGAATGTGGGAAATGGCACAGAGGGTATTTTCTACATATTTTAAAATCTAAAACAATTTTGACAAAATACCTAACATGGGTACTTAATGAAAATAAGTGGAATAGGAAGGGTGGACAGCAAAAGACCTTCAGGACCTGTGTCAATTACATGTATTTGACTTCAAGTACCGTATTTGCTGGTGTATAAAACGACTGAGAGTATAAAACGACCCCCTAATTTTGCAGTTAAAACATAGGTTTAGGCCTATATTTGCTGTATCAGACAGAACGTTTCCTGTGCTGAAACTGTATGTACCACAGTGAGCCAATCACAACAAGCAAAGGTTCAAAGGTTATACTGTAATAGACTTCCTCTCTGACTCTGGTCAATCTGAGCAGGCTTTTTACAGTGTAGATTCAGGTCCAGAACATTGTCTAATTTGCATGCATAAAAAGCCTGCTTGGATTGGCTGAGTTAGAGAGGCGGTCCGAGCAGCCTTGCATGATTGGTGCAGGATCGAGTTGGAAAATTCATTTTGTGGCAATATTCAGACAATTTTCGTTTAGCGGAATATTGAAACATTTTCGGGATTTACTTGGCGTATAAGATGACCCCCGATTTTTGATTGACTTTTTTTGTTTCAAAAGTCGTCTTATTACGGAAAATATGGGAATTGTTGTTTGAGTTATAAGGACATGTGCTGTTTCATTAACTAGATATTTTGAGATACATGCTCCCAGACTCTAGGCTACTGTTGCCAACTATAAGCCATAAATATTTCAATTAATTGCTGCTGGCCATCATGTCTTAAATTCTGTACCTTCTAATATTTTGGGGAGGGGTTCACCTAGCTGTGATCTGGGCTTACTTTGAGCACTAAGGTGGGGTTCAGAAAATATTTGTGATGCTGAAGATTAAATCAGAGTTTATTGCTTTCAAGGCTAGAGTATCCTACCTACTGTACTATTTCTTTGGCTCCAGTCTTCAATATTTTAGAATTTATTTTCTATTCTTTTTATTTTTTAATTAATTGGATTGATTGGTTTGGGGGCCACACCTGGCAGCACTAAGGGTTACTCCTGGTTTCTGTGATCAGAAATCTCACCTGGCAGGCTGGGGGGACCCATATCGGATCCCGGAATTAAACTGGGTCCTTTCTAGTTCGGCCATAATGCAAGGCAAATACCCTACTGCTGTGCTATCTCTCCGACCCCTTCTATTCTTTTTATTAAGATAATTTTTGAGTTTGATATTATCTTAAATTTGATAATATATTTGATTATCTAGCTTATTCATGTCTGTCAAGACTAAAATAAGGGGGGGGGGAAATGCCAATGGCGTGAGTGAAGATTTGAAGATAAGCAAATATGAATTTATATAATCTTTATATACCGTAGTAAATAAGGCTTGCCTGCAGCCTAACCTATTCAGAGTGACCCTTGAGCCAAGAGAAAGGAGTAAGTTCAAAGAGTTGCCAGGTGTGGCCAAAAATTTATAAAATGAACAACAAAACACTTAAAAATAATTTATTGAGTTAAATTACTATGAGAAAAAAAATTCAGAACTGAAAAGTATTGACACCAGAAAACTTTAATTCAGTATCCAACTTTATCATTTTACCTGAACAACATCAGTTTAAACTTAGTGGACTTTGTTTTTATATCCATAAAATTAGAATAATAATATTTTGTTTTATTCTTGATTTTTCTTACATGGCTTTTTGAGGATGAAGCTAGACTTTTTTTTTTTGGCAAATCTCTTAGTATATAAAACCCCAAGATATAGTTACATTCATTGGCAGATGAGAAAGATGAGTAAGGCTTCATTTCAAGCGAAGAAAAGAATATATATTTTAGATGGTCCAGCACTTTTTCTTCTGTTCCAATAACAACTGAAAGATACAATAGATTTTTCTCAGCTATGATGGTTCTCTGGGAGTAAGTGTAAAGAGGGACAATGATGGTGATGTGGAAAACACATGTTTCAAGAAACTAAAACCAAAATGACACAGGGTTTCTGGAAGGAAGAGAGAACACTGGGTGATACAAGAGATTTTTCTGAGAAACCTCAAAGGATGGGGTAAAATTTAGAGGAAAATGGAGAATATTATTAATTAAACCAAAAATGGAAGTAAATATGTCATAGTGAGCTTATCTCTATGACAGAGCAACAGGAAATATAGAAACACTTTATGTGACTATTGTGAAGACTAAATAAAGTGATTCGTGTGAAGCATTTGGCAGAGTCTTGAAACATAGAATATGAATATTCACTTTATGTTAAACTGTTCTATTAGTTTAAATTTAGACTCCGTAGACAGGAATAATGGTCCCTCAAAGATGTTCACATCCCAATTTATGTAATATGATACTATGTGAAGTTATATGGAAAAATGCAGTTAAGTATGCAGATAGAATTATAGTTGCTCATCAGCCAACTTTAAAATAGAAAGAATATCTTGTATTTTCTAGATAGATCAAATATAACTGGGTTCTTAAAAATTAGAGAAGCAAGCAGAAGAATAAAAGATGTGACTATTAAAGAAAGATCTATTTAGTATTACTGGTTTTGAAAATGGACGAACTAGAAAATAAAAGTGTCTTCTGGAACTGGAAAAGGTAATCCGATCCACCTCTAGTACCTCCAGAAGAAAATTCAAACTTTTTATTTTATTCTATTCTAGTTTTATTTTATTCTAGTCCTAAAGTCTAATGTCAAACTGCAAACCTCCAGAAACATAAGATAGTGCATTTTTATTATTTTAAGTTAACAAGTTAGTGGTAATTTATTACCACAAAATAACACTAACCTATAAGCATCACCAGGGAAGTTCCTAATATAGATTCTGGGCCATTATTTATACACAATACTCTGATATAATGTTGATTGTAAAAAAATTATTTTGAATGGTAGAATAAATAGAAATTTAGGAATAAATTGCAGTTATGATGAGCAGAAAATTTGTTGTGGTCTAGATATAAATAAGACTTGATAATTGGTTAAGGTTGTTAGTTTGGTAGACAAGAGGAAACCTAAGGAAGAAATCTGATGTAGATAAAGGAAGATTAGTATTGTGTTAGGGGAGTAATCTCAGCACATTAAGTAAATGTTTTGAAGTTATTTTATGATTCTGAAAATTTAGATACTTAATGCTCCCAATATGTATGAAAGTAGCTTTTTAAAAAATGTATGGTATTTTTAACTCTTGAGTCTACTTATTCATTTTAATAGTTTGGTTATTTTTCCACATTATAATAAAAACATTAATACTTTTACAATTTGAGATTAATAATCTTGAACAAGGTTAACTATTATATATAATTACAACTGAACACCAAAATTATTAAGGTAAGAATTAAAGCAAGTAGGGTCTACAATTGTGATCAAAATGCTTGAAAGTTTTTAATGACTTCATTTTATTTTTAACAAAGATAAAAGTTTAAGTAGGATTAGGAAAAATACACAGAATAAATTTTGATTAGAACAAATATGTATACAAAATTTTAACAATATATTCCTGGATAAGATATTGTGTGTGGGGGGTAATCATCAAATGTATGGAATATGGATCCACTAAAACCCGACATACCTATTACAAATGGTCATGTGTCCGTGCCTCATGAACCAGCCCATGAGCAATTTTATTGTTCATATCTGACACTCATTAATCTGCAACTCACTCTTTCTTAAATGTCACTGTTCTTTATAAAAACCACTTCTTGTGACTATGCAAACAAGATGGTTACTTTGAAACATGAATCTGTCATCTTCCAACATGCTGGTTTAATGGACAATATAGTTGTTTTTCAGCCTGTATTTCAAATGATGGGTCTTCCTGCACCAGTGGAATGGAACCTTCATCATTACAATTAAAAAAAAAAAGAAAAGAAGGAATGAAGAAAGAAAGACAGAAAGAAAAATAAAGAAGAAAGAAAAAGAGAGAGAAAGAAGAAAGAAAGAAGTAAGACAGAAAGAAGAAAGAAAGAAAGAAAGAAAGAAAGAAAGAAAGAAAGAAAGAAAGAAAGAAAGAAGAAAGAAAAGAAAGAAAAAGAAAGAAAGAAAGAAGAAAGAAAGAAAAGAAGAAAGAAGAAAGAAAGAAAGAAAGAAAAAGAAAGAAAGAAAGAAAGAAAGAAAGAAAGAAAGAAAGAAAGAAAGAAAGAAAGAAGAAAGAAAGAAAGGAGGAGGGAGGGAGGGGAGGGAGGAGGGAGAAGGGAGGGAGGGAGAGAGAGAGAAAGAAAGAAAGAAAGAAAGAAAGAAAGAAAGAAGAAAGAGAGAGAGAGAGAGAGAGAGAGAGAGAGAGAGAGAGAGAGAGAGAAAGAAAGAGAAAGACCTGACGGAGAAAAGTCTGGTCAATGTTATGAGTGAGAAGTATAATGCCTGTCTTGAATACAGGAGGCAAGGGGTGGGGAAGGAGGGAGATAGGAGGCATTGGTGGTGGGAATGTTGCACTGGTGAAGGGGTGTGTTCTTTTTATGACTGAAACCAACTACAATCATGTATGTAATCGTGGTGCTTAAATAAAGAAAAAAAAAGGGGGGGGGGGAAATCTGGTTAGTTTGAAGCTTGACTTAATTTCAAGTTTGGCTAATTTTTCCATAAATTTTCCAGTTGGGAAATTTCTTACCTGATACTAGTAATCATTGTTATAGAAAGTTATTTTTATAATTTCATTTTATTTTCTATCTTCTATTCCTTGCCCCTTTTCCACATTAGGAATAAAACCTAGGCCTCAGACATGTAAGATGAGTGCTTAACTGGGCTCTATCACAGGACTCTCATAGATATTTCTAAATTGATATTTTTCCCCCTGCCTTTCTATAGGTTAAACATTTTCTTAGACTTTAACATTTTCCTATAGGTTTTAAAGTGGTTACTCTAGAACCCAGAATATAAGGTCTTTTAGTTATCGTAATATATCTAGCTTATTCCTGTCTACTGGTAGTGTGATAATACCAGTATTATGTGATAAATACTGTGGAATATATATACTTTTATCTCCTTTTATTTCCCTTCTTCTGATTTCTTATATATTTGTTTAAAATATTTCCTTTACATTTAGAAACACATCAATTTGTCCTATGTTTTTTATTTCAATTGTTGTATTAGTCTGCCAATGGCTTCAACAACAAAACAATGCTTAAGAGTTCTGTACACTGAAAAGTGCAAGGTCAGATGTTCTCCTTCATGGTGAGAATACTTCCTGATTTGTAGATGATAATCCTTACTCTGAGCTCAAATGGTAGAAAGAAGAGTTCTGGTGTTTCTTCCTCTTTCTCCCATTCAAAAAGGGCTACAACCTTGCAATATTTAATCCTTGGTCCTTCCTCTTTGGCTCTATCTCCATTATAAGCACATTGTTAGAATTTGAACAAGTATTTTGGGGGATAGAACAATTCAGAATATAACCACCTTCAACATAATTAGGGAGGGAGGTTGATATAGTGGTGATTGAACCCACACCAATGGAATTATGTGCATGAGAAACCATCATCAACTGTACTTTAAATCATAGAATCTCCTCTCTCTCTCTTCTTTCTCTCCACGCCACCATTGGCTACGTGCAAGGCAAATGCCCTGCCACTGTGCTATCTCTCCGGGGCCCCTATATCATAGAATCTCAATATAAATAAAAATAATTAAAAGAACATAATTAGAAAATTTAAGAGGTAAGGAAAAGTCTAGTTTATTTACTGTTTTTCTTTATAGTCCAGAATTTCATCTTACATCGCCTTTCTATTTAGAGATATATTTCTAGCTAAACATTTTTAGGACAGGTCTGCAGGCAACAAATTTCCTTAGTTTTCCCTTTTTCACAAGAGAAATGTCTTGCCTTCTTCACTTTTGAAGAATATTTATATGAGATATAAGAATTTGGATAAACAGTACTTATCTCCCAGCATTTGAAAAATGGTGAGCCAGTTCCTTCAGAAATGCATGTCATCTATTGAGAAAGTTACTGTCATTGTCATTTATTTTTCCTTAGAGGAAAGCTATCTTTTTAATCTCATTACTTTTCCCCCTTTTTCTTCAGTTTCCAGAACTTTGACTTAATGTGTCTCAATGTGTATGTCTTTGAATTTACCTGTTTTAGATCTTTCAACTTTTTGAACACTGGTTTGTTTTGCCAAATTTGGAACGTACCCAGCCTCTATTTCTACATCTTATCCTGTCTAACCTTCCTTCTCATAGCTTTCCAAACCTTTCACAGAAGAAATATTGGGTTTAGTCCAATGGTTCCTGAAATTAATTCCATTTTTAATATCAGTCTATTTTCCCCTCGTTGTTCATACTGGATAATAGTTATTGTTGTCTTCAAGTTCATCTGCTCATTCTTTTTCCTTCCACTCTGCTTCTGAGTTCATCTACCATACCCTTTATTTCTTTAATTCTATTTTTCCTTTCTAAAAGTTCCTTTCATCCTTTATAATTCCTCCAACTCGTTTTTTTTTTTTTTTGCCAAGAGGATTTACTTTTCTTTTAGTATTCAAAATTTTCTATAACTGCTTTCAATAAAACTTTTTTTTATAGATTTACAATACTAGTTTCAGGTGTTTAATACAATTATTTGATATCTGTATTTGGAATAAAGCTATTAGCACAATAATTGTATTTAACAATCACCTCCATTATTCTTTTTGTGTGGTGAAAACTTTTAATATCCTTTAGCTATATTCAAACTTTTACCACACTATACAGGATTCACTATTATTAATTTTATAGTGCCTGGGAACATGCATGATACTAAGAGCTAGTATCTCTGTCATCATAATTTTTCAGGTGTAACTGGAAGTTTCTATTTTTGGACTCTGGCAATTGCTGATCAGTTCTTTTTTATCTACAAGGTCAGCTTTTATGTTTTTAGTTTCCACATATGAGATCACATGATATTTCTTTTTTTTATTTTTGGGCCACACCCACGTGCTCAGGGGTTACTCCTGGCTGCTGCTCAGAAATAGCTCCTGGCAGGCACAGGCGACCATATGGGACACCGGATTCGAACCAACCACCTTTGTCCTGGATCGGCTGCTTGCAAGGCAAACGCCACTCGTGCTATCTCTCCGGGCCCACATGATATTTCTTTATCAAACTATAATTGCTAAAGTGTTATGATAATTACTTCAAAATCCTCTTACAATTGTTATCTATTTTGCATCTTAGTGATGTATCTACTTCTATTTTAAAAAATCCAGTTTGAGGTTATTCAGTTTTGAGATATTGGGCACTTTCATTTGAAACTTAGACATTTAAAATCACTTCAACATTATACTGATTTCTGAACTATTTAATAAGATCTTTTAGTAAATCAATAAGTGTATTTTTTAAAGTGAACAATTGGGAACTTTATACACTTTAAAGCTTATGTTTCCTTAGAATCAAAATGAATTGAAAAATATTCCATCTAACTGAAATGAAATTTTGTAATTACCCTAAAAATGTGTGTGTGTGTGTGTGTATAAACAGTAAAAAAATTCTTTAAGAACTTAAATGTAATTAACATGGGGAAGGATAAGAATATGAAAATTCAGTAGTACATAAATCATCATAAATCCTTTGCTTTTATTATAAAATTTTCCTGAACATTCTATCTTCACAGATTTTCTGTTCAAACTAGCAGGGACATTCCAATGAAAGTTATTAAAATCTCACATTACAAGAATTATCATGAGAACTAATTATGATATAAAGAGTTGTAGTATCATTATTTTATAAGTAACTGAAAGGTCTAGTATTGGCTTCACAATCTTGTTCAGAGATCAAGAAGTATACTTTTCCCAAAAAATTATTCTCTTTTCAGAAAGCTACATTTCAACACAAAGAGAACTGGTCTCCTGGTAAGTTTTATTATGCCTTAAATCCACTGTATGGAGAGTATACTCTGGTGGAAAGAAATTAATTTCAAAAATGTTTTTAAATAGTTTTTATTAAAGCTCTAAAGTATTCTCTGTAACATTAAAGTAATATCAAAGTATTATCTGGATTAAATAAAATAGAATCCAATTAAGATGGATAAATCTGAGTGGAGGACAAATGAGTAGAGACAGCTGTCTTTTGGTCACATCATTGATGTATAAAACATTTTCTGTAAAACATTTTAGATTTTAGAACCAATTTAAAAAATATTGAAAGAAATAATAATTTTCACTGGAGCAGGAACTCAAAGATCAAGCTAAACTCTGTGGGTCCAAATTTTATCATCTGTGAAATAAGGTGTTTGAAATAGGTATATTTAATTAAGCTTAAATATTGGAAGGAACCATTAAAAATATATATACAAGTCACCAAACATTGGTGCTTTATTCTTTGTTTTTTTCCAGAAAATAAGATGCTTATCAACAGGTAAGAATTGCATGTCTCAATAGTTCTAATTATTTGATTTCTCTGACTTAACATTTAAGAGATTTAAAAGAAAGTTGCAATGTAAATTTAAAATTATCCTGTTCTAAGATATTTCAATGTATCTTTCTCAATTCTCTTCAGCCATTATTATTTCATTGATTTAGCAAATACACTATCATTATCTGATAGACATTGAGCTAAGTAATAGAGGGAAAAGAGAACAAAGAATGTCCAGGACTGTAGAGAAATTCCTTACAATGTATCTTTTTCTACATAATCCTTTTGATTGTGTTGCTCTATTATTTGCAAATGATGGAGACAGTGTTGCAGAAGACATACTTTTTCCATTGGTATAAAGTCTTTGTTAATCAACAGTGTAACTCTGAACAGTTGATGATTCTATGTCTGGGATACAACCTCACCTCTGTCATTCTACCTAATTCTGAATCTCCAGTGGTTATTAACCTTGACATGGATTGGAACTTGAAGAAGGAAGAGTTGGTTGGATGATCATCAAAAAGCCTCTGAGGAAAGATGAGAAGGCCAACTGTGCCAGGGCCATTTCTTTTAGACTGAAACCCACAAAAATTCCCTTGCACAGGAACAAAAGCCTCACAGCTGTGTGTGGAAATCTCTCTTTTGTCTTTCAGTTGGGCGGAAAAAAGAGTTCCCAGCACCATCTTTCAAGGGCATACCCTTGCCCTGAGAGAGGACAGATACTGAGAGACAGAGAGAGAGAGAGAGAGAGAGAGAGAGAGAGGAGAGAGAGAGAGAGGAGAGAGAGAGACAGAGAGAGAGAGAGGCAGAGACAGAGAAGAGAAGAGAGACAGAGAGAAAGACAGAGAGACAGACAAAGAGAGAGACAGAGAGACAGAGACAGAGAGAGAAGAGAGAGACACTCCCTATCCTGGCTGCAACATCCTCTAGTCCTACTCCTGGGCCTACCCAACTAGAACCACCCAACTGTTGACTGTGTTCAAGGTCCAGCAGCAGCACCACCATCCATCCATCCGATCCAATCCATCCAACCCATCCATCCAATCCATCCATCCATCAGCCATTCCCCAAGTACCATCTTGCAGGGAAGGTGCCTCTCGAGCTCCCTTCGGGCCCGCCCCGTCTTCGCGGAGCACCCAATGGGGAGGAGCCTGGGGCGGCGGTGGGCGGGGCCGAGCGGGCCCATTTAAAGAAAGGCCGAGGGGCGCAGGGGAGGGAGAGAGGAGCCGAAGAATAGAGAAAGCGGGGACGGGGGCGGGCGGTGCGCGGGCCGTCCAATGACAAAGCCCAGGGGTGGGGCGCCGGCCGCCATCTTGTGCCGGGCGGCAGGCGCTGGGCCCGGGTCCTCCGCCCTCGGCGGGGGGGAGGGGCGGCGGGCGGAGGCGAGAAAAGTAGCGAGCGACGCGCGGGGCGGGAGGCGTCAGCAGCGGCCGCCGCCGCGGAGCCGGACGCGGGTTGGGGACGGGCGGCGGCGGCGGCGGCGGGAGCGAGCGAAGAGGCGAGCGGCCTCAGATGCGGCGCGGCGTGAAGAGGCGGCGGGCGCCGGCCCCCGGCGGCGGCCCCGGCCCCGGCTGTCCAGGGGGCAACGGCGGCGGCAGCTTGAGGGCGGCGGCGGCAGCGGCAGGCGGCGGGCGGCGGCGGCGGGCGGGTCCGAGCTGGAGGGCGCGGGAGGAGAAGGTGTGTACTCGCCGCTCGCAACTGTCGCTGGCCGACAGCACCAAGGCGCTGGGCGACGCCTTCAAGCTCTTCATGCCCGCGCAGCACGGAGTTCATGAGCTCGGACGCCGAGCTCTGGAGCTTCCTCTGCAGCCTCAAGCACCAGTTCTCGCCGCACATCCTGCGCAGCAAGTGACGTCCTACGGCTACTCGTCGTGCCGGGCCCTGGTGCCCGACCCGCCGCTGGCGCCCCACGCCCGCGGCTTCCCAGCGCAGCGGTCGCGGCGGCGGAGGCAGGCCCGCCCGGGGCGCAGCCGCGGCCGGCAGGAGGCGCCGTGGAGTCCGGGCGGGCCGCCGCGGCCCGCAGCAGGAAGCCGCCGCCGCCGCCGTCCGTGGCGTCGCGGGGTCGCTGTCGCCGTCGTCGGCGGCCCGAGGGCAGCGGCCCCGGCAAGCCCGCGGCCCACAGGCTTCGGCGGCCGCAGCCTGGAGGAGATCTGGCGGGCGGCCACCCCGACGCTCACCTCCTTCCTCCACCATCCGCGTCGGTCGGCGACGGTGTGGGGCGAGCGCAGCCTGGCGGCGGCGCGGCTCCGGGAGCGCAAAGTGCTGCGGGTGGACCTGGATCCCGTGGTGAGCTCCGCGCTTCCCGGGTCCCCGCGCTTGATCGAGGGCGCGATCGACGTGCCCGCCGCGCCCAGACTCGGACCCCGGACGGAGCTCTCCGGCAAGTGTCAGTCGAGTGTTTTACAGATCCGGCCAGGACCCCGCCCGCCGCCCCGTCCCGTCCCGTCCCCTCCCTCGTGCACTTTACGGCCGAAGAAGGGTCACCGGGATGGATGGATGGATGGATGGATGGATGGATAGATGGTCGGTCGGTCGGTCGGTCTCCCCTCGGGGCCCAGGTGATGCCCTGCTGCCTGCCCCCTTGCTGCCTGCCTCCTGGCACCCGGCTGCGGAGGAAGGAAAGAAGGAAAGGGAGACTTGCGGGACCCCACACCTACCTCCGCGGGGGTCCCCTTTGCTTCCTAACCCCAGATCGAGACGTCTCCAGGACTTAACGGGCAGATCCGTTTTTTCTCCCTTTTTGGACTCTACCTCACTGGTCTGGAAGTCCCTTCGAAGTCTGTCTTTTTTTTTTTTTTCGTTTTTCTTCTTCTCCAAGGAATTTGACGTCGCGCGCCTGGACTCAAGCCACACTTTTGTGTTTGGGTTTTGTTTGGTTTGGTTTTTGCATTCTCCCCCCCTCCCACACCTCCGTATCCCCCCACCTTTCCTCTTCCCCACTCCCCTTGTTTTTAAAAGACTGCCGCCACCCCCTCGTTCTGGACGCAAGCTCGAAGATGCGGTGTGGTTGTTGCACTCGTGTGTGTGTGCTCAGGGTATTCTGAATCCCCACTCGTTTCCGAATTTAACTGGATATTCTAAAGCTTTGACCAAAGGAGATTTTTTTTTCTCTTTCTCTCAAGAGATTCCAACTTCTGCCTTGTTCATAGCGCAAGGATTTGTTTGGATGACTCTGATGTCATGGCTCAGTGTTGGGAAACAAAAAAAGATGCAAAGTACAACTTAAAAAAAGGAAAAGATTTTTTTTTAAGTTTTATATCGAGATTTTACTGTTTCTATTTGCGGAGCACCTAAGGGAAATAGAACCTCAAAAGTTTTTTGTTTTAGGAAAAGTTGACACTTGTTAAATTCTTTCTAATTGAATAAACGTTAAAGTGCGTTGAAAACCCCATGCTTGTGATAAAACACAAATAAAACACGGGCGAATTAGAACTGTGGTTTAAGAGGTGGGGTGAATCTTGATACCTCTTACAATGTCTACTATACAAACCCAGGGAATCTTTCGAGGATAATTTATTTTAAATTGAAGTCACATAGAAGTGAATGTAAACTTTCTGATTCAAATTAACAGAATACCCATTAGAATTCTCAGAACTGTGAGTGTCCTAGAGGAGTGGGTAGGTACATTTGTTGTATCAAATAACTACTGAAGTTATTTGGGGCGTGGGGAAAGAGACCTTCCCTTCTTCGTGGGATTTTATTTTATTTTATATTATGTTATTTTTGGTTGTTATTTCCGTCACTTTTACAAACGCCATGACAATTGGTTGACTTTGGTCCATGATTTCTTTTTATTATCTACTATCCACTGATAATTATATTCAGAGGTCTTTTGACAGCTGCAGACCTCCAGATTCAAATAGGGCGAGCCACAGAATGCTGACCCTTTGACATTTTTTATAATAAGTGTTTATATGACATGGGCCCAGTAAGGAATTCTTGATTAATCCATAGTGCCTTTGGTCATTGGGTGGCAGCAGACTTACGGTTTTAGCCAGTAGTGCCACAAGCCAGTCTTTACTGCAATATCTAAGGGTCAAGTAGTGTTTTTTGTACCCCAATTATTTCAAATTTTAAGTATCATAGAAGATTCATAAGAAACCCTTAATAGTAAGGCATTTCTCTGCTTGACCAGCTTCTTACACAGAATGAGAATTTGCAACTTGAATTTCTGTGTTCTTAAAATTCAAGTAGCATAATTTTCTGAAACGAATTTTCCAAATTTAATAGTCCATAATAGAAGTCCTGTGACTTTAATTTCAGTGTTGTTAAAAAGAAACACAAAACACGTGACTTTATACCAGCTTCCCATAAGCCTCATATACTTTTATTGACTATTCAGTGCATTGTGTAAATCACTGTCACCTGAGTAAGTAAAAGTAATTCATTAAAAGATAGAGAGTATTATGTTGTGTGATAGGAAACCTAGGTATACTCTTGGTTTTAGCTTCCGTTGCCAATAATAGCTCAACACAAGGTTTTCTTCCCCCTAAGACCTTTCATGTCCTTTTGCTAACTTTCTAGCACCTGAGGGGTGGGGGTATGTATTTGTATCACTTGTGCTATTGTATATAGTTTTATATTAGAAAATAAACTCAATGTGCCATATTAGAAGTAATGTCAACTAGTTTCCCAGAGGATTTTGAACTAGACATATCTAGGAAAACAACTTTTCTTCAGCACAAAACAAACACCATCCATTTATTTTGAGATTCTCCCGATGGTCTTATTCTCTCTTGTCTTGTTGTTTTTAGTGCCCTGAACTTCCATTAAATGCATTTTTGGATTATCTGGGGCTGTGTGATTCACACAACTGTGAAATATGGCTGTGTGATATGATTATCCAATTCAGTGTGTTAACCTGTCTATTAAAGAAATAATGCCGTTTCTAGTTTGTAAAATAAACTAACAAAGCCCCCTTATTTTTTGAGTTGCTTAGCAAAACCTGATTACAACTTCTAAAATGTGAAGATCAACTAATAGAGTTTGAGTAGTCCTACTGATAGGAAAAAGTGAAAGTATGTGATGGATACTTTGGGAAAGAATATGAAAAGTAACTTGGCACAATGGCTTGTGTGGTGAGGCGTCCGTTTACTGTCCTCTCATGTGAGTCATGTAGCTTACTTGTAAGCTTGTATATAGTATTATTAAAAATAATTCCATGATCTTTATTTGTTCTCTTACCTTCTCTTATATCTTACATGGCACAAGTAGAGGGAGAAGCTAGGAGTACGTTTTATGATCTCGCTACGCTTTTATTTAATTTTTAACTTCGAGTGCCTAAATGTGGTGACTGGCACCTCAACAACCATTGGGAAATTCCCAATGTCATTTTTTTTATCTTCCTTATGTCAACCAGCAACTATCTTTTCTGTACTAGAACCAGTAATGTCATGATTGTTGAGGGCAAGCTTCATTGTTGATAGTGTGAAATGTCACTGTTGTGATGTGTTTATTTTGTCCAAGTTTGAGTACTTTATTGGACAAGTGTAACTTCAGCTTGTGGTAATGAAACCTATTGATTTGCTCTATGCAAGTATAAAACTGTTTTCTAAAACTCTTCAACAACTAAAATAAACATGAAAATATCTGGACATACATTATCTGAGCAATTTTGAACTTAACTTTGGTTATTTTAAGGTTGCCACAGCACTCTGAATTGGTGTTTTTTAATGACTATATATATATATTTATTTACTTTATTGTGTGTTTTAAAATAATTTTTGATAGACTGTGAGTCTTAAGTGCATTCCAAAGGCAATTTGTAATGGAATCAAATTGTTTCCTTGGACAGCTTGATGTGCATATGATAAAAATTTACAATCTGTTGTACTTTGCTTTTAACTTATTAACTGTAAATAAATTTTAAAGAATACACATTGTCTCTTTCCTAATGAGGTCAAAACTTTTTGAGAGAATTTTGTATTTGCATACGAATGAGGATGCAATGTGCTTACAGTATAATGCATTTTAATTTTTTTTTTTTTTTGGTGAATGTCTCGCACATAGTTTATCTTGAAGTTTTGTGTGCTGTCTTGGGAGTTTATATGAAAACTTTTTAATTACCTAGTGAAATCTCCAAGACAGTGCTTCATGCCAACCTCAATCAACAATTTATCAATAATGCTTTAAAAATGTATCAAACTTCTGTTTTTGAGTCCTATTTCCAAGTCCCTAGTGGTGGTGGAGTAAAGGTGTAAAGTTTACTTTCTTTCAAGTAGGGAAAGTTAAAAGAGCTCCTGAGTAGGAATAACAGTAAGGGTGGTTTCCCAGAATCAGAAAAGAGCCAGATTACAATATAATCAAGGATAGGATTCTTGATACCTGTGTATAAATTTGTTTTGTTTTTAACTCCGTGTTTCTGTGTATCATTGGAGACAGGTAGGGTTATAACTGGGAAGTCAGTTTTTTAGAATGGAATTAAACCTTAATCGCTTGCAAATGTAACAACTTTGGGCCAAGTATGTAAACTTTGAGCTGTAGCTTCCTCTGCTACAGTGTGACCGAAAGAAGCTGTGAGGATATTGCAGGTATTAAAAGGGATATTAATGGTGGACACAGGAAAAATGCAAGAGTTGCTACTTGAGTAAGTGAAACTTATGCCAAGTATGTGAAAAGTGTGAGTGTCACCCTGAGAAAGCTAAAGACAAATGAAGAGGAGGCAATTTATAGCAGAAGTCTGTATCATATCAGCACTCATTATGAATGTCATACCCTTCTTCTGACTCTGACAGAAGTTAGAACCTTTCTACACTTGCAGTGTAGACTGGCAGTGGTTCGTTGCTTTTACAGACAGTATTTACAGATGGCTGAGAAACTTTAGTTGGAGATGAGATTAAGGTGTTTTAGTAGATACTTTTCTTGAGGTTTTCTAGACTTAAATTTTGTGTGTATGGGTGGGTTCCCTTTTATCATATTTCTAAAATGTCGACATTACAGGCTTTAAATTATTTAAGATTTAAAAAATAGATTAAAGTTGATCCTAGAACTTGAAAACTTTCCATACTAATTCTCTGCATAAGATAAATTAAGAATTGCATAGGAATCATGTTCATTTGTGTGTACTGAGCTTATTGGAATACTTTGTATTGTAATTAAGAGTTGTATTCCTGTGCTAAAGGAGACAAATTAGCACCCATAGTTTTTTTGAAATAAAAGACCATTATAAAATAACTACTATTTGAAGCATCCACCATGCTCATCTTTTAGATTTTGGGGACTAAAGACTGTAATCCAGTTCCAATTCTTTTTAAAAGCAGACGAATAACATTCACCAGAGTTTTACATTATCTGAAAGTTGATATAATCGTCCTTAGATGGGTAAACTGGGGAGAAGCTCTGGGCTGAATCTTGACTGCAAACTTTATTAAGAGCAAGATTTCTCATTGTCAGTACTGACTAGTCCTGGAAAATGTCATCCTAAACAGACTAAACTTATCTAGAGCCCAACTGGAAGGTGTTGTAATCATAACATCACCAAACATTGCAGTTAGTCTGTCAAGTTTGAATAAATATTCTGCTGAACTCAAAGCCATACTAATATTTTTTCTTTTGATTATATTCGTAGAAATGTGCCATTGACACTTTTCAAAAATAATCAAATTAAATATACAATATATGTATTTCTTCTTAGGATTTTTGCTTTGTTTTGCTTTTGAATTTTTGGCAGCATTTGGATGGACTCATAGTTTACTCCTGGTTCATGTTCAAGGATCACTCCTGGCAGTGCTGAGATCTTATGTAATGCTAGGGATCCAACCTGGTTAGATACCAAGAAAAAGCCTCACTTGTTTGCTATTTCTCTGGGTTGTCTAGGATTTTTTACAGATGCATATTTATTTAACTTAAATATCTAAGTAGAGAAAATAGGTGGACTTTAGGGTCCTAAACTCACATTAAAGGAATTTAATGAAAATATCCACATAAAACATATTCAAGCACACTGTTTAACAGTTTTTCTGATTTTAAAAAAGTCATTGCTGATACCCCAGAAGACCCTTGAAGCGCTTGTTCACTTCCCAACTCACTTCAAGATAATCATTCTGACTTCCTTTCAATATAATAACATATTGGACATAATATACATGGAATTATGTCATAAGCCTAAACTTCTTCACTTCAGATTATTCTTGTGAGATGCATTATATAGCATCACACGTTGTAAGTCAATTATTGTCATAGTACAGAATTCCAGTGAGTGGCTATTTTACAACATGTTTCAACTTTTGGTAGGTATTTTGAAAGCTTTTGGCTTGGAACAATTAAAAATAAAGCATCTTTTAATATTATACAGGAAGTTATTTGATGGAAGTGTATAGTTTTTACAAGTATTCATCTAGGAATGAATTTGATGCTGTACAAACCATCAGCTATATTTGATATTCTAGGTTTTCAATGTGGTCTTAACTTACATGTAAGGAAACGCCATATCCTTGCCAACACTTGATATTTAGGGTCTTTTTCATTTTAGATGTCTTGGTAGGTAAATAGGTGTTTTTGTGTAAAGCATTGGGTTCCAGTGGCCAGAGTAATAGTATAGTCGATGAGGCATTTGCCTTGCACACAGCAGGCTCTGGTTTGATTCCCAGCATCCCATAAGATCATTCAAGTACCCCAGGAGAATTCTCTTTGCATTGTCAGGTGTGGCCTCAAAACAAAATGAAATAAAACAAAGTGTAATATAGACACATGGTATTTTTTTTGTTTTTGTTTTTGTTTGAAAAACACACCCTACATTAAGTTAAATATTTCTCTGCTGGGGTTGTATGGCCCTTTGTGTATCCCAAAATATTCCAAGGCACACTGAGGAATTAATGCTGACCCCAGTTCTTTCTTCCTTTTGAAAATTTATTTTATTTTATTTTTTAATAGACTAATTTTTTTCTTAATAATTAAGGGAAATTTTAGATTTAGATATATCTTGTGCACAAAGTACAGTTTCTTCACCCTCTCCACTCTGGTTTCTACTATTTTTATTACATTTATGTGCACACATTGATTACAATCTCCATGTTTTTTTCACTAACAGTTTATTATTTTAGAACAGTTTAGGTTTACAGAAAAATCAATTGCAAGTATAGAGTTCTTTATCATATACTCCAGCCCCCTCCATCAGAGTCACCCCATTATGAACATCTTGCATTAGTATAGAGTTTTTATAGAACTGATAAGTCAATACTGATAATGTTATTAACTAAAGTCCATAGTTTATCTTAGGATTTACTCTATGATATATAGTTTTATGAGTCTTGACAAATAAATGTCATGTTTTTGCCACTTCAGTATAATAGCTCCACAACCTTCAATATTTTCCAGGTTTATCTTATTTTTATTTTCCTTTAAGTCCCAGGAAACCCCTGGCTTTTTTTTTTTTTTTTTTTTTTTTACTATATCTATAGTTAGAGGCAACACTTCTATGCGTTAGTGGGTAGGAGGCTCTAGACAAGGGGTCTCAAACTCGCAGTCCACAGGCTGTTTGTGGCCCTTTGTACATTTTTGTGGCCCGCGGTCAGCCTTCAAATATTGCAGTATTCGCAAAATAAAAATCACACTAGTAAGAAAAAAATTGCATTAAATATTCACATACCCCGAGCAGTTCCGTTCAGGGAATGCAAATGTTTAATGCGATATTTTGCGATTTTTTTACTAATGCGATTTTTTATTATGAATATTCAGTAAGTGAAATCCCTTATGCGGCCCTGCCTCACCCTGACTTTGCCTCCTGCGGCCCCCAGGTAAATTAAGTTTGAGTCCCCTGCTCTAGAGAGAGTTCTGCATATCTGGGAGCCACTCACAGCAATACCCAACCACCATATTGCAGAGTTTAATGCTCTGGCCCAGTAATATGTTTGGTCCTGGGAGAATGGGACACCAGTGCAACTCTAGCTATACTTGGGGATCTTAAGGTCTTTTTAACATCTTGCATTAGTAGAGCATTTATTAGAACTGGAGGGAGAGGTAATAGTAGCTCTGTACAGGGGTGAGATACATGCCCCTCACCCTGAACTATCTCTCAGCTCCTGAGTAAATATCAACTGTTTCAAGTTTTATTTTATTTTTTTTGTTATTAAAATAATAAAATACTGAACTACTATTTGCCAGTTTTAGTTGACACCAACTTTCTATATAAATATGAAACTTTATATATTTTCCTCTATTCCCAGCATATTAATGTTACTGATTATTTTATTTCTATTTTAGACAAGATCTTGCCAGAAAAATGGGAGTCATAAGAGGCATGGAAAGAGTTACATGTGTGACAGAATAACCCAGAAATTAAAGTATGGCAATGTAAAGAGTTAGTATTGCAACATTATAAAGATGCTAGGCTTGAGAAACACAAAACCACCATCAAAGTTACTTAGTAAAGCTGGGGCTACAGAAGTGAACCCTTGAAGAAGCTTAGAAACTTCTAGTAAGTCACTAAGGAAATAGTGGGAGAGAGAAAACGTGGACTTAAACCTTTCTGCCTTTCTCTTGTCAAGTTTCCATTGGTGAGATCTTGCTGAAAGCTAATTGGCAAGGAACCTGGGGCTTTTGGGGCCACATCTGGCTGTGCTTAGGTTTTACTTTTGGCTCTGTGCTCAAGGATCACTCCTGGCTGTGCTCACAGGACCATAAGCTGTGCTAGGGATTGAATCAGGGTTGGCCACATGGAAGGCAAAACACCCTGTCTCTCTGACCCCTCTCCACTTTGGAATTTTGTCATTGTTAACATTTTTATTCTGATTTAATATATATTTTAATATATTTCATGGATTCTAAAAATTAAGTACCCAGTACATGGCTTTGCACTATTATAATTTTAAATAGTATTCTTAGTTCTTAAACATCTTTAATGTAGACATTCTAGGAGCTAGGTGAATTTTTCTCTTTTTCCTTTATCTTCTATTAATGATTTAACACATATTGTACTTTGGCATCCTTTATTTAGATATCCTTAAATTTATTTGCCTTAAACACTTTTAGAAAAAAATAACTCAGTTCCTCTTGGAAACCAAAAGAATTATAATCAAGGCTATTGCTACTAGGCTTCTGGATGACTCCAGCAACCCTCACCCACCAGTGAGCCAGAAGGATAATTACCCACTTGGGAAACACTGATTCAGACTAAGAATTAATGTGACTTTTTAGTATTTATTTCCCTCATTTTGTTTGTTTCCTGTGCACTTTTAATGTTCACAATCAGAACAGCTATGTAGTAACTTCATGTTTTGTCTCTTCTGCCCCAGTTCAGACTGGTGACTCAACAAACCTGCTATTTATAGTTTATCCCAAGGTATTCTTTGCTGCTGTCCCAATTTGATTCTGTAGTTTTATAGTAACATGATCTCTGGGAAGGTAAGGATGTTGAAGAGTCTGGGTTCTGGAGTCAGATAATCCCGGGTTACGTTTTAGTTTCTCCTCTTACCAATTGTGAAACCTTAAAAAGTTAATTACCCTTCATAACTCATTTCCTCTTTTATGCAGTATTGATATTATAAGCTTCTTAGAGTTTTGTAAGGTTCCGATATGAAAAGTACCAAAGACATTGCCTTTACAAGATAAGACCTTGGAGATGTTAGTGATTTTAAATTAGGTTCTTCTATCCCTGCTTTGCTGGAGTATATCCTCACAATTTTCTAGTAAATAGTGACTAGGATAGGAGGTACTGATGTTTTATATAGCTGAAAATATATTTATTCTTGTCTCACATTTAATTGATAGTTATGAGAGGTTTAGAATTCTTGGTTGAATTAGTCATCTCTACCTAAAGTGATCCCAAACTATATCATTGAAAACATTAATTTTACTTTTTCTGACACATTATAACATGCTTACCTTAAATTACTCTTTTGAAATGATTAGTTAAGTTGGCCCAATTTCAAGAGCTATAGCCTATACTTACCTCTAGCTTCAATACATTTGAATTTACTACCATCTCGAGAATTTGCTCTCCTAAAGATTCCACAAAATTGGAATTCAGCATATTACCTAAAGGGCTTGTTAAACTTTTCCATTTGTGATCCCTTTTGGCACCATTTTTATGGGTACCTAAAATAGGCATATAAATAAAACATACAATGATAATAAATCATAAGTTTATTTAAAAACATTTTATGAAGGGAAGGGAAGAAGGAAAAGAAAGAAGAAAGAAAAAGAACAAGAATGAGTATATAATAAGAAAATGTGTGAAAAATACTGTCTCAATAAGATCATTAAGTCATTGCCAGAAGGTTTACTAAGCTCTTGTTCCTAGTTGATCTTTCTGTTACTTTTATTCTGAGCATTAAGTGACTTCAAATATACATTGGTATCTAAATTGATATGACTAGATTGTGTCCTGCTGCGGTGACAATATTAAAAAATTGAATCAGCTTTCCTGCCAGTGATCCTGCCTGAGACTGGATTTCATCAGCATTCCTGCTGGTGATCCTGCCTGCTTCAGAGGTGGGTCAGGCCGAACACACACTGATTCCTGGTGGTTTCTGATGGGTGTCAGAAGGGCGCAGAAGCCATCTTGGGCCATAATGCTTCCAGCCACCTGAAACTGGATTTCATCAGCATTCCTGCGGGCAATCCTGCCTACTACAGAGAGTTCTTGGCTGGCTCCGCCCTCCTGCTGTGCCTTGGATGACCCTGAGGACTTGAAGGGAACTCTTTGCTTTGCTTGTCTGTCTTCCCTGAATACTTGAAGCTCTACTGAGAGGCCTAGGAAGAGCCCCCTCCACCGCCCCAAAAAAACCCTGTCATCTAGAGGCCACAGAAGAGCACGGCCACTCCGCTTCACGGCCACACACTTTTTTTAATTCTTTCTAATTTTACTTTAATTCAAAAATTTTTATTTAAACAACTTTATTACATACATGGTTGTGTTTGGGTTTCAGTCATGTAAAGAACACCACCCATCACCAGTGCAACATTCCCATCACTAATGTCCCAAATCTCCTTCCTCCCCACACAACCTCCACCTGTACTCTAGACAGGCTTTCTATTTACCTCATGCATTCTCATTATTAGGATAGTTCAAAACATAGTTATTTCTCTAACTAAACTCATCCCTGTTTGTGGTGAGCTTCATGAGGTGAGCTGTAACTTCCAGCTCTTTTCTCTTTTCTGTCTGAAAGTTATTATTGCAAGAATGTCTTTCATTTTTCTTAAAATCCATAGATGAGCGCGACCATTCTGCGTCTCTCTCTCTCTCTCTCTCTCTCTCTCTCTCTGACTTATTTCACTCAGCATAATAGATTCCATGTACATCCATGTATAGGAAAATTTCATGACTTCATCTCTTCTGACAGCTGCATAATATTCCATTGTATATATGTACCACAGTTTCTTTAGCCATTCATCTGTCAATGTTTCCAGAGTCTTGCTATGGTAAATAGTGCTGCAATGAATATAGGTGTAAGGAAGGGATTCTTGTATTTTTGTGTTCTATAGTATATTCCTAGGAGTGGTATAGCTGGGTCTTATGGGAGCTCTATTTCCAGTTTTTGGAGGAATCTCCATATCGCTTTCCATAAAGGTTGAACTAGACGGCATTCCCACCAGCAGTGAATAAGAGTTCCTTTCTCTCCACATCCCCGCCAATACTGCTTGTTCTCATTCTTTGTGATGTGTGCCATTCTCTGGGGTGTGAAGTGGTACCTCATTGTTGTTTTGATTTGCATCTCCCTGATGATTAGTAATGTGGAGCATTTTTTCATGTGTCTTTTGGCCATTTGTATTTCTTTTTTGTCAAAGTGTCTGTCCATTTCTTCTCCCCATTTTTTGATGGGATTAGATGTTTTTTGTTCTTGTAAATTTCTGTCAGTGCCTTGTATATTTTGGAGATTAGCCCCTTATCTGATGGGTACTGGGTGAATAGTTTCTCCCACTCAGTGGGTGGCTCTTGTATCCTGGGCACTATTCCTTTTGAGGTGCAGAAGCTTCTCAACTTAATATATTCTCATCTGTTAATCTCTGCTTTCACTTGCTTGGAGAGTGCAGTTTCCTCATTGAAGATGCCTTTAGTCTGAATGTCCTGGAGTGTTTTACCTACATGTTGTTCTATATATCTTTTTTTTTTTTTTTTTGGTTTTTGGGCCACACCCGGTAATGCTCAGGGGTTACTCCTGGCTATGTGCTCAGAAGTTGCTCCTGGCTTGGGGGACCATATGGGACACCGGGGGATCGAACCGCGGTCCGTCCAAGGCTAGCGCAGGCAAGGCAGGCACCTTACCTTTAGTGCCACCGCCCGGCCCCTGTTCTATATATCTTATGGTTTCGGGTCTGATATCGAGATCTTTCATCCATTTGGATTTAACCTTCATACATGATGTTAGCTGGGGGTCTAAGTTCAATTTTTTGCAAGTGGCTAGCCAGTTGTGCCAGCACCACTTGTTGAAGAGGCTTTCTTTGCTCCATTTAGGATTTCTTGCTCCTTTATCAAAAATTAGGTGATTGTATGTCTGGGGAACACTCTCTGAGTACTCAAGCCTATTCCACTGATCTGAGGGCTTGTCTTTATTCCAGTACCATGCTGTTTTGATAATTATTGTTTTGTAGTACAGTTTAAAGTTGGGGAAAGTAATTCCTCCCATATTCTTTTCCCTAATGAATGCTTTCGCTATTCTAGGGTGTTTATTGTTCCCAATGAATTTCAAAAGTGCCTGATCCACTTCTTTGAAGAATGTCATGGGTATCTTTAGAGCAGTGGTCCTTAAACTATTGTATTTGTATCTGTTTTGTTTCTTCATTGCAAAATAAGATATATGCAGTGTGCATAATAATTCATTCGTAAGTTTTGTTTTTACTATAGTCAGACCCTCCAATGGTCTGAGGGACAGTAAACTGGCCCCCTGTTTAAAAAGTTTGAGGACCTCTGCTTTAGAGGGATCACATTATATCTATAGAATGCTTTGGGGAGTATTGCTATTCTAATGATGTTAATCCTGCCAATCCATGAGCAGGGTATGTGCTTCCATTTCTGCGTGTCCTCTCTTACTTCTTGGAGCAAAGTTTTATAGTTTTCTTTGTATAGGTCCTTCACATTTTTAGTCAAGTTGATTTAAAGATATTTGAGTTTGTGTGGCACTATTGTGAATGGGGTTGTTTTCTTAATGTCCATTTCTTCCTTATTACTATTGGTGTATAAAAAGGCCATTGATTTTTGTGTGTTAATTTTGTAGCCTGCCACCTTGCTATATGAGTCTATTGTTTCTAGAAGCTTTTTCATAGAGACTTTAGGTTTTTCTAGGTAGAGTATCATGTCATCAGCAAACAGTGAGAGCTTGACTTCTTCCTTTCCTATCTGGATTCCCTTGATATCTTTTTCTTGCCTAATGGAGAAAAACTGAAAGCCTTTCCTCTAAATTCTGGCACAAGACAAGGCTGTCCTCTTCCACCACTCATATTCAACATAGCACTGGAAGTACTTGCTAAAGTGATTAGGCAAGAAAAAGATATCAAGCACTCTTTCTAACCAATGAACCCCACCACAATATGTAGGAAAAACCACACTATAGGCGTGACAATGGGGAAACCTCGCAGGTAAACTCCATGCACAGAGAATGAAGATGAAAGCTTGGATGACCTAATAAATTCCAACCACCTGATTAACCTCTTGGATAAGGAACTTAAAATAGCAATATGGAAGATGTTTATAGACCTCAAAGAAAGCATAGATCGATCTGAACAGAACACAAGACAGAAATCAGAAAACTCCAAACTGAAATAACATATCTGAAAAACACAGTAGCTCAACTGAAAACCTCAATGGATGGCCTCGCCAGCAGGGTAACAGCAGCTGAGGAAAGAGAATTGGAGTACTGGAAGATGTGATGCAGAAAAAGTCAAAACAGCAAAAGAAATTGGAAAAGAACCTTAAGACAAATGAACAAACAATGGAAAAACTACTCAAGGAATGCGAACAGATGAAAATAGAAGTCTTTGATAAAATCAACAGAAACAACATAAGAATCATTTTAGTCTCAGAGACCCAGGTAGGAGATCTCCAGGAAGAATCAACTGTCAAAGACATCATCAAAAAGATACTCTCAGAGTTAAAGACTACATGCAATAAAATCCTGCATGCCCGAAGAGTACCAGCTAAAAGAGACCCCCCCAAAAAAAAAACACCCCAAGACACATCCTCATTACAATGACAAATCCCAAATCCCACAGATAGAGATAGAATACTGAAAGCCACAAGATCAAAAAGAGAAATTATATTCAAAGGAGCATCCCTAAGCCTCACAGTAGACACGTCACCAGAAACTCTCAAGGCCAGAAGACAGTGGTGGGATATTGTGACAAGACTGAATGAAATGGATGCCTCACTGAGAATACTGCACCCAGCCCGTCTCACTTTCAGGTTTGAAGGAAGGATATATAGCTTCATGGATAAACAACAGCTCAGAAACTTCACAGATGAAAAAACAGCCTTAAAGGAAAAACTGACAGGTCTACTCTAAGCCAAGAAAGACCAACAAACACAGCAAACTTATCTACAAAGATGACATTAAATCCTATGACAATCATCTCCCTCAATGTCAATGGACTAAATTCACCAATTAAAAGACACAGAGTGGCAAAATTGGTAAAAAAAAAAAAAAAAAAAAAAAGATGAATCCAACCTTCTGCTGCCTACAAGAAACACATCTGAATAGTCAAAACAAACATGGACTCAAAATCAAAGGCTGGAGGAAAAACATCCAAGCAAAGAAAACCCTCATAAAAGCTGGGGTGGCCATATTAATATCTGATGACACCAACTTTATACTCAGAAAAGTGGTAAGGGACAAAGATGGACACTATGTACTAATCAAGGGATATGTGCAACAGGAAGAAATCAGACTATTAAACATATATGCACCCAATGAGAGACCAGCAAATTATCTAATACAGTTACTGACAAATCTGAAAGAAGAAATCAATAATAACACAATAATTGTGGGAGACCTCAACACGGCCCTGTCAACACTTGATAGGTCAACCAGACTGAAACCCAACAAAAACATACTAGCCCTGATAAGAGTAATGGAAGAAAGAGGACTAGTAGATATATATAGGGCACTCCATTCCAAAAAACCTGGATACACATTCTTCTCCAATGTACATGGTTCATTCTCCAGGATAGACTACATGCTGACACATAAAACATACCTCCATAAAAACAAGAGAAACATACCTCCATAAAAACAAGAGAATAGAAATCTTGCAGGCTACCTTTGCTGACCACAAGGCTCTGAAATTAGAAGTGAACTACAAAGGCACACAGAAGCAAAACTTCAACAATTGGAAATTAAACACCCTGCTACTGAACAACCAGTGGGCCCGAGATGAAATCAAAAAGGAAATCAAAACTTTCCTTGAAACAAATGATAATGAAGACACAAACTGCCAGAATCTATGGGACACAGCAAAAGCAGTCCTCAGAGGAAAATTTATATCTCTACAAGCACACATCAGGAAGGAAGAAGGGGCATACCCGAATAACTTAATGGTGCAGCTCAAAAAATTAGAAAATGACAAATAAAAGGAACCAAAAATAGGGAGACAGAAGGAAATAACAAAGCTGGAAGCAGAAATCAATGAAGTGTAAAACCAAAAAAACAATCTGAAAGATCAACGAATGCAGAAGTTGATTCTTTGAAAAAATAAACAAGATTGATAGACCTATTGGCAAAACTCACAAAGAATGAGAGAGAAATCTGATAAACCGTATTAGAAATGAAAACGGGGAGATCATGACAGATATTGCAGAGATCCGAAGGATAATCAGAGACTATTTTGAGAAACTTTATGCTACTAAACATGAGAACCTAGAAGAAATGGAAAAATTCTTGGACACTTATAACCTTCCACATTTAAGTAAAGAGGATGTAGCATATCAAAACACCCCCATCACTACTGAGGAAATTGAAAGTGTAATTAAACATCTGCCCAAAAAGAAAAGCCCAGGCCCAGATGGATTTCCTAATGAATTTTTTCAAATTTTTTAAGAGGAGCTACTACCAATCCTAGTCAGGCTCTTCCATGAAATTGAAAAAACAGGAACACTCCCAAACAGGTTTTATGAAGCCAACATCACCTTGATACCAAAACCAGACAGAGACGCTGCCAAAAAAGAAAATTACAGACCAATATCCCTGATGAATGCTGATACAAATATCTTCAACAAAATGCTGGCAAATAGGATCCAATGCATCATCAAGAAGATCATACACTACGACCAAGTAGGTTTCATCCCAGGAATGCAAGGATGTTTTAACATCTGTAAATCTATTAACATCATACACAACATCAACAAGAAAAATAAAAATCACATGATTATATCAATAGACACAGAGAAAGCATTTGATAAGCTCCAACACCCAATCTTGATCAAAACTCTCAGCAAGATGGGAATGGAAGGAACCTTTCTCAATCTAGTTGAAGCCATCTACCACAAGCCAATGGCAAATATTATCCTCAATGGAGAAAAACTAAAAGCCTTTCCTCTAAATTCAGGTACAAGACAAGGCTGTCCACACTCACCACTCCTCTTCAACATAGTACTGGAAGTTCTTGCGATAGCAATCAGGCAAGAAAAAGATATCAAGGTAATCCAGAGAGAAAAGAAGTCAAGCTCTCATTGTTTGCAGACGATATGATACTCTACTTAGAAAACCCTAAAGACTCTACCAAAAAGCTTCTAGAAACAATGGACTTATATAGCAAGGTGGCAGGCTACAAAATTAACACAGAGAAATCAATGGCCTTTTTATACACCAATAATTATAGGGAAGAGAAGGAATTCAAGAAGGCAATCCCATTCACATTAGTGCCACAGAAACTCAAATATTTTGGAGTTAACTTGACCAAAGACGTGAAGGACCTATACAAAGCCCTGCTCTAAGAAATAAGAGACTCAAGGAAATAGAAACACATACCCAGCTCATGGATTGGCAGGATTAACATGATTAAAATGGCAATACTCCCCCAAAGCATTATACAGATTTAATGTGATCTCCTTAAAAATACCCATGACATTCTTCAAAGAAGTGGATCAAACACTTATGAAGTTCATCTGAAACAATAAACACCCTCGAATAGCTGAAGCACTCCTAGGGAAAAGGAAAATAGGAGGCATCATTTTCCCCAACTTTAAACTCTACTACAAAGCAATAGTTATCAAAACAGCATAGTATTGGAATAAAGACAGACACACAGATCAGTGTGGATAGGAATCAGGAATAGGCTTGAGTTCTCAGACAATGTTCCCCAGACATACAATTACCTAATTTTTGACAAAGGAGCAAGAAATTCTAAGTGGAGCAGGAAAAACCTCTTCAACAAGTGGTGTTGGCAGAACTGGTTAGCCACTTGCATAAAAGTGAACATAGACCCCCAGTTAACATCATGTACATAGGTAAATCCAAATGGATTAAAGTCCTTGATATCAGACCTGATACCATACGGTATATAGAAGAACACGTACGTATAACACTCCATGACATTGAGACTAAAAGCATCTTCAAGGAGGAAACTGCACTTTCCAAACAAGTGGAAGCAGAGATCAACAGATGGCAATACATTAAGCTGAGAAGCTTCTGCACCTCAAAAGAAATAGTTCCCAGCATACAAGAGCCACCCACTCTGTGGGAGAAACTATTCACCCAAGACCCATCAGACAAGGGGCTAATCTCCAAAATATACAGGGCACTGACAGAACTTTATAAGAAAAAAAAACATCTAACCCCATCAAAAAATGGGGAGAAGAAATGAACAGACGCTTTGATAAAAAAGAAATACAAATGGCCAAAAGGCACATGAAAAAAATGCTTTGTCACTAATCATCAGGGAGATGCAAATCAAAACAATGATGAGATACCATCTCACACCACAGAGATTGGCACACATCACAAAGAATGAGAACAATCAGTGCTGGGGGGATGTGGAGAGAAAAGAACTCTTATCCACTGCTGGTGGGAATACCGTGTAGTCCAACCTCTATGGAAAGCAATATGGAGATTCCTCCAAAATCTGGAAATTGAGCTCCCATTCGACCCAGCTATTCCACTCCTAGGGATATACCCTAAGAACACAAGAATACAATACAAAATCCCCTTCCTCACACCTATATTTATTGCAGCACTATTCACAATAGCCAGGCTCTAGAAACAACCAAGATGCCCTTCCACAGATGAATGGCTAAAGAAACTGTGGTACATATACACAATGGAATATTAAGCAGCCGTCAGGAGAGATGAAGTCATGAAATTTTACTATACATGGATGTATATGGAATCTATCATGCTGAGTGAAATAAGTCAGAGGGAGAGACACACAGAATAGTCTCACTCATCTATTGGTTTTAAGAAAAATAAAAGTCATTTTTGCAACAATCCTCAGACATAATGAGAGGAGGGCTGAAACTTCCAGCTCACTTCATTAAGCTTACCAGAAAGAGTGGTTAGTGCAGTTATAGAAATATATGCACAGAGAACTACCATAATCATGTGAATGAATGAGGGAACTGGAAAGCCTTCTGGAGTACAGGTGGGGGTGCGGTTGGATGGAGAGAGATTTGGGACATTGGTGATGGGAATGTTGCACTGGTGAAGGGGGTGTTCTTTACATGACTGAAACCTAATCACAATTATATATGTAATCAAGATGTTTAAATAAAGGAAAAAAATTGGAGTTGTCACATGGTTGCAGATATCGTATGTCTGCAAATTGAATTCTAAGTTCTATTGCTGATACTATGGCTTTTGTGGGGCATGTGTTCAGCTGGCAGGGCTTCCACGAGTATGAGAAGGCAGGGAAAAGGTACCCACACTTACTCCCAAAAGTCCTGGTGATGTCAGCAACAATACTGGCATCTCTGGAGTTTTGATTGGGTTAGCATCTCTGCATAGATCAGTGGTTAAGTGGAACCATTGGTGAAGCAACAATTGTGGATAGTGGATGCAGTTAGTGTGGTTTTGGCAGGGCAGATACTTGGCCCACCTGCTCCTCCTGAGATTGCTATTTTCAGCTGTGTGGTCTGTGTACACAAAATTTTTCACAGCTTGGTTTACGTATTTTTCAAAATATAAATTGAATCTATGAACTGGCCAAATAAAGACAATAAAGACATGGTGACTGCATTTGAGGAAAATAATTTTGACTCTTTGGGTGAAATGTCTTAAGTAAAGCTCCTAAAGTATACTTTATCTCATTCTAAAGACTTGTGAATTAAAGATTCATCTAGTGTATTACATTGGGATAGGGTTAAGGTAAGTAAAACAGTTATTTTTTTCTTTCAAAGGAGGGAATCAGCACATAGAGCATACTAAATCATATCAATTTTGAAATTAAACTGGGCACCTGTTTTAGTTCTTTTTTTTTTTTTACTTTATTTAAAGAAAATACATCATATAGTTGGCTACAATACATTTGTTCCCAGATAAGTAAAAGCAAAATTATTGGGGGGAAAAAAAACAGAAAAAAATGAAAAGGAAAGAAAAGAAAGTTCTAAAAAAAAAAGAAAAAGTACAGTTGAAAGCACATTTGTGTAAGTTATTGTATCTCCAATGAAGTCATTAATGCAGTGGCAGATAATTTAGTAAGCTCATGTCGTTAGCTATTGATTCTGTTAAATTGGTGTGTTCTGGGGCCGGGAAGGTGGCGCTAAAGGTAAGGTGGTGCTAAAGGTAAGGTGTCTGCCTTGCAAGCGCTAGCATAGGACGGACCAACCACGGTTCGATCCCCCAGCGTCCCATATGGTCCCCCAAGCCAGGGGCGATTTCTGTGCACATAGCCAGGAGTAACCCCTGAGTGTCAAATGGGTGTGGCCCAAAAACAAAACAAAAAAAATTGGTGTGTTCCTATAGGATTGTAAAATAAAAATCCATGAGTTTTGAGATCACCCCAGGCACTGTATTTCTAACACCCCACACAGCCTGATCTGATGAAACAGGGTATTGGCAAAAAAATAATACACCAAGCCAGTCAGGAAAGTCAAAAAGTCAGTGGCTTTTAAGAGTGGCTTCTGTGGCTTCTTCGTGGTAGTGCCCCCAGTACCAAGCCAAAACTGATTTTTATTTATTATATTTATATGTTTAGGAGAGTGATTTCTTTCTGCTATACATATACCTTGATTAATACAAAATGTCCATATTTGTCCCTTACAACTTTTCTGAGTATAAAATTTGTGTCATCTGGGCCGGGCGGTGGCGCTAAAGGTAAGGTGCCTGCCTTGCCTGCGCTAACCTTGGACGGACCGCGGTTCGATCCCCCGGTGTCCCATATGGTCCCCCAAGCCAGGAGCAACTTCTGAGCACATAGCCAGGAGTAACCCCTGAGCATTATCGGGTGTGGCCCAAAAACCAAAAAAAAAAAAAAAAAAATTTGTGTCATCTGATATTAGTATGGCCACTCCAGCTTTTTTTTTTTTTTTTTTTTTTTTTTTTTGGTTTTTGGGCCACATCCGGCGGTGCTCAGGGGTTACTTACTCCTGGCTGTCTGCTCAAAAATAGCTCCTGGCAGGCACGGGGGACTATATGGGACACCGGGATTCGAACCAACCACCTTTGGTCCTGGATCGGCTGCTTGCAAGGCAAATGCCGCTGTGCTATCTCTCTGGGCCCCCACTCCAGCTTTTTTATGGGTATTGTTTACTTGGATGATTTTCCTCCAGCCTTTTATTTTGAGTCTATGTTTGTTTCTTGTATGCAGCAGAAGATTGGATTCAGTTTTTTGATCCATTTAGCCACTCTGCGTCTCTTAACTGGTGCATTTAGTTTATTGACATTGAGAGAAAGAATTGTCATGGGATTTAGTGCCATCTTTGTGTAGAAGATTGGTGTGTTTGTTGGTCAGTCTTGTGTTAAAGTAGATCTTTCAGTTTTTCTTTTAAGGCTGGTTTTGAATCTGTAAAGTTTCTGAGCTGTTGTTTATTTGTGAAGCCATGTATACTTCCTTCAAACCTGAAAGTGAGTTTTGCTGGGTGCATTATTCTAGGCAAAGCATTTATTTCATTGAGTTTTGTCACTATGTCCCACCACTGCCTTCTGGCCTTGAGTGTTTCTTGTGACAGGTCTGCTGTAAATCTCAAGGATGTTCCATTGAATGTAATTTCCCTTTTTGATCTCGCTGCTTTCAGAATTCTGTCTCTATCTGTGGGATTTTTCATTGTGACTAGGATGTGTCTTGGGGTGTTTTTCCTGGGGTCTCTTTTAATTGGTACTCTTCAGGAATGCAGGATTTGGTCACATGTATTCTTTAGCTCTGGTAGTTTCTCTTTAATTATGTTCTTGACCATTGATTCTTCCTGGAGATTTTCTTCTTGTGTCTCTGGGACTCCAATATTCATAAGTTGTTTGTTGAGCTTATCAAAGACTTCAGTTTTCATCTGTTCACATTCTTTGACTAAATTTTCCATTGTTTGATTATTTGTTTTCAGGCTTTTTCTAAGGAGTTTTGTGCATTGCATCTTCCAGCTCACTAATTTTGTCCTCAGCTGCTGTTACCCTTCTGGAGAGGTTTTCCATTGAGTATTTCAATTTATCTACTAAGTTTTTCAGACCTGTTCTTTGATCTGTATTTCAGTTTGGAATTTTCTGATTTCTGTCTTAATATTTTCTTGGTTCTTATTAGTGTTCTGTCAATTTGATTTATGTTTTCTTTGAGTTCTGTGGACATCCTCTATATTTCTTCTCTAAACTCCATATCTGAGAGACTAATTAGGTGGTTGGCCATTTCGGGTCATCAGAGTTGCCATCTTCATTCTCTGCCTGGTGCTGGCCTGCATTGTTTCCCCATTGTCACTCTTGTATTGTGGGATTTTCTACGGGTTGTGGTGGTATTCATTGGCTAAATGATGTGCGCGGCCCTGTAGTGAAGCTGAGCGGCCTTGTTCCTGCTCCACTCTTTGTGGGCAGGTCGACTTTCCTCCAAGGAAGGGGAGCCCTCCGGTGATGGAGCCACACCAGATCAAGTCTAAGGCACAAGCAGGCAGAGCAGGTAGAGAGGACAGTTATGTCAACACCCATTCACCAGGAGGGGGAAAGTCCAGTATTAAATGAAAGTACCTATCCAGTGGGCAAGTCCAGTATTAAACAAAAGTACCTATCCAGTGGGCTTTCACATATCGAAGGATGAGGTTTAAGGAAGAAGGAAGTTGGGGAAACATCTTTGTTTGGGACTGATAGCT